>NW_022900931.1:52186692-52245954 GCF_012274545.1 Fukomys damarensis
TGAGTGATGTGGGTATTGGTTTTCAGAGTTTTACATTTTTTAGAACATAAAATGTTTTTATATTGAAAATTTCTTACAGCCAAGGAACTAATCACTTGACGTTTCAAATGTTTTCAGATATGTTTCTTAGTTTTATGCTTGCTTTTATGGTCATTTTAATATATTGGAAATTTGTATTAATATGTTTTTTTTGTTGTTAAAAAATTAGGCTGCAGGTGATATTGTTGACATAAGGGAAGAAATTAAAAGTGACTTCGAATTTAAAGGTAAGCAATGAGATTGTTATATAAAATTACTTTGGTGTTTGTTGGGTTGATTCTTAAGGGGTCTTTTTAAGATATCTGGAACTTACAGTTTGATACTTCCCAGTTCAGAAGATGCAAGCATTTGTTCCATTTATCTAGGTCTTACTGAGACCAGGTCTTACTGAGTTGTTCAGGCTGGCCTCCAACTCATGGTCTGCCTCAGCCTCCTGAGTAGCTGGGATTATGGGCATGTGCCACCATAAGTGGTGGCTTTTTGTTTATTTTCAAAGTTCTGTAATGATTTAAACCTCTGAAATTCAAAAGATACATATTTTAGACATGGATTTGCTCCTAATTTGATCTTTGACATTGGCCAAGTCATAAAATATTGTTTGCTAGCTTTTTTTACTTTTCCTTTTAAAACTTCAGCTTTATGTGTTGTTTTGGGAAGAAAATTAATATCAGCATATTTTAGCCATTCTTTTTATGATGTCTACACTGGCTTTTTTTTATGTCTTGGTTTGTGCCTTGTTAATATTGACTATTAACAGTCATATCTTGTCTTTTTTTTTTTTTTAATAGGAAAACAACGAATTGCTCATAAACCTCATTCTAAACCAAAAACTTCAGGTATTTTTGAAGCAGATTTTGTCAGTGATGTGAAATCCAAGGATTTTCTTGCTGATAAGGAACTGTGGGCTAGACTTGAAGAACTAGAGAGACAAGAAGAATTGCTGGGTGAACTTGACAGGTATCTAATGACAAATTCTTTCCAAAAGATTGTTTCTGTACATAGTCCCTCATTAATAAAATAATATGTGCTCATTAAAGAAAATACAGAAAAGTGTAATACTAAATTGTCAATAATCCTTCTACCCTAAGATAAATATTTATTTTCTTATAGGACCGTGATCTTGTGTACATCCCAGTGCATGTGGATGTACATACTTTAAATCAACATTTTTATTTTTTATTATAAAAATTAATTTAATATAAAAATTTTATATTATGAAGTAATTATACCACATAGTTGACTTTTAATAATTGTAGATGCATTAATGTTAAAATTCAAATGAAATATTTTAATACTACACTCAGGATAATGCTGTTTGAATGACTTGTTAAAAAAATTGCTTTTAATTTAGATTTGATACCGTAAAATGTTTGTCCTTGCTTTCCCTTTGCAAACTTCTGTTTATTGAACAGTCAGTTTGTAATCTGGTCAGGTAGTTTTATGTATGAGAAACTTTACCAAACTGCTATTTGAAATATACATTAGTCCTCACTTAGAATTGTCAAAGTGTTAAATGAAGTTGCTACTACGGACGTTTCCATGTTATTTTGCTTAAACGATGTACCATATGCAGTAGTTAGTTTCTGTGAAAAATAGGACAAGAAGCACAAAAGATTTTTTTCCCCCTTACCATTTCACCTATAAATTTAGGTCTTTTTGATTAACTTGTACTGTTTCATGTTGGATCTTGTGATTTTCTTAGTCATGATTCTCTATTTTTGCATGATGTTATTTCAGTTCTTTGCATTTTTGGTTTTGTTATTCCTGTAAGCCCTCAAATCTTTTATAAAATGAAGCATGATAAATATGTACTCATATATATATAAGTATATACAGATGTATGAATTATTTATTTTTAAAAATTACAGCAATACATGTTTGTTTTAAAATATTCTGAGGTTGAATTAGAAAATAAAAATGTTACAGTTCCGTGGCATTAATTTCCAATTTAAATCCCAAATTTAAATGGGAGTACATATTGTTCAGATTTCTTAAACTCTTACTGTATTTTTGATATATATTTATATTGTGTCTGGCCAATATGCAAAGATAACTTACTGTATATATTTAAACTTAAGTTTAAATAACTGCAGTATACAGAAGTTACCTAAGAACTACTTTTTGTTAATTTACATCGAAACATTTTTTCTTTTGCTACCTAGAATTCTTGTTTTAAAAAATACCTTAACATGTAGTATGTGCTATCCCCCACTATGAATGTAGTTGTGGTGTACTGCAAATGTACTATTAAACACAAAAATTAATATATAAAATTTTTAATTTTTATCTTTTGAAATGAACTGGAAATTAGAGTATGTAAGGTTGTAATGTGTGTATGTTTTTACTATTCTCTTTTTTCCCTACTAGTAAACCTGATACTGTGATTACAAATGGAGAAGACACAACCTCTTCTGAAGAGGAGAGAGAAGATCAAAACACAAACATGAATGTGATGCAGCCAGTAACAGACTCCCTTGCTCCCAGCGCTTGCCCTAAGGGTGTCGTAAATTCAGAACTGTTCAGAGGTCACGTGAATAGTAAATTGAACTGTTCAGGGAATGGTTCAGATTCTTACCGCAGCGATGAAGATGATGATGAAGAAGAAGATGATGATGGTGGTAGTGATAATGAAAATGACCATGATGCTTCCGGGGCTGCAGATAATTCTGTACCAACAATATACTTTTCTCATACTGTTGAACCTAAGAGGGTTTGTATACTTTTCACTTTACTAATTTTGGGTATAATTTTAACATTAAATATCATCTGTTATTTTTTAAGAGAAAAATGTTAACAGTGATTAAGATCATTGATACCGCTAAATAGTTTGAAAATCCTCCTTTCCCTCTTCTGATGATTTATCTTACAATATCTGGTATGGTCCATTGTCATCACAAGCTAGGGTCTAGAAGGGGGTCAGATGTAAGTTGTAACTACTTTAGCTCTAGCTGTGCTATGCCAGAGGTTCTTCAGAATCTCAGTTAATTTTATTGTGGACAGTTTGGTGTGCTTAGAATGTTGAGAGTGATTACATTGGTTAGAGTTTTTTATTGTGTCAGGTGATTTTCTACATGGGTATTAAATGAATAGGAGCATAATGAACAAAAAGGAAAAAATTAGGAGAAAGTAAGCATCAGTCCCTTTTCTGCAAAATAAAATTTAGAATTTTGGCAGTTTAGAGGTATAGGGGGTGACTATAGAGATTTTCTCGTCCAGGGTTTTCAAACTGTTTAGTCAGTGCTTCAGCAGGCCATCTCTGGTTGAAGGAAATAATAGGCTACCTTAAGGCTACCCCTGTCCTCTCTGCTTCATAGGATGCTCTAAGGTGTCACCATGAATTCACCTTTCTCAGGGAAACTTAAGGCATAGAAGGCATAGAGCTGGTTAGTAGTAAAACAAGTCTTTTGAGTCCATTTTGTGTTCTTTTTGTACACATGGTACCCTGATTACCTGTATCAGAGATAAGGACTATGATATGAGTCTTCAGTGCCTGTGATGATTATTTAATGAAACATACTAAAAAATACTGGATATTCCTTAAATTCCTTAAGTTATCCCTGCTCTAATGTGAAGTGAAATAATTATATATATTTAAAATTGTTTAATATGTTGAATTAACAGGATCTTTGGAATTCTTTGGAGAAAGTTTACTTGATGCTATAAAATTAGCACTATAAAGTATTTTTTCTATTAAGCTGTATGTGGTAGTGCATGACTATAATCCTGGCATTTGGGAGGTTAAGACAAGAGGATCACAAGTTTGATGCCAGCCTGGATGCCTAGTTAACCCTTCAGTGCCTAGTGATCCATTTTTGGAACATGCATAAAAGTGTAACATAATGAAATGTTTACTCTTCAAATTCTTGTTCCTCGAATTTTTCTATATATGAATTTCATGCAAAAATAGAAAAAAATTCAATCTTTGGCAAAAAATGGGTTAAAGACTGCATCTCAAAACAAAAAATTGTATGGTGATTATTTTTCCAGGCTTTTAATTTTTTTTCTTATTGTCATTTAGATGAAACAGGAAGATAATATTTGCAGGAATGTTGTGGGGAAGAGCAGTCATTACTATAGAAAGTGGGGTGTAAATGCCAAGAGGGAATAGAACAGTGACATTAATCTTGAATGGGATTGGTTTTTAGTCCTTCAGTTTCTAAAATTAGAAGTGTTTAAAGAATTTGAAATAGTTATGCATTAAAGTTGCTTATATAACATGTTAGAGATCTTCAGTTTTTTGTTTTTTGTTTGGTTACTTGTGCTCTTTGTTTTGAAATGCATGACTTAATCTAAACATTTATATCAAAGTAATGGAGTGAGGTGATGCTTATAATAAACCTTGTATTCAGTTTAAATATATTTTGCTTTCTATACTATAATAAAGACACTGAAGATGAATTTATGATTAAAGAAGAGTTAATTTAATGTTGTAGAAATACAAGGTGAGGAATTTTTTTACCCATTCTGACAATGCACATCAGTTTGCAACAAAAAACTTCAGCTGTGTCTCACTATTTTTACTATTACTCTTACTATTTTTAACTGTAGAATTTGTTTTAGTTTAGGCCGTAATTAAATGTCTCAGTTTTTAATATGTTTGCTGTGAAATTTTTAGGTTCGAATAAATACTGGGAAAAATACTACTTTAAAATTCAGTGAAAAGAAAGAAGAGGCCAAACGTAAACGAAAAAACAGCTCTGGCAGTGGTCAATCTGCCCATGAGCTGCCTACAATCAGAACTCCGGCTGACATTTACAGGTGAATGATATCACTGACTGCATGACAATTTACTAATCCTTTCTCTCTTTTTCCAACTGAATATTTAGTTGAAGCGTTGTCTATGATCCAGAATGTTCTCTTCGAAGAATGGGAGGTTCCCCTGAAGGAATTATTAACCTAGTATTTGAAAGATGGCACTTCCACAACTACCCAAAGCATTTGGGCTATTGTCTAGTTTTTTCCTTCTCTTCACCAGTGCTTTGCAACATTCCCACTGGGTCTAGTAAAAACACCATACATCTTTAGAAATCAAAGTTTGCATTTTTATGGTTAGGGCAGTATTTTCCTATCATAGCTAAATTATGCTTGGCATATTAATTTATATCTTCAGAGTAGAAATTAATTATACTATTTCAGTTTTTTGTTGTGATATTTAAGAAAGTTATCATTTGAAAATATTTATTATATCATGACCCTTTTGTAAAACAGTGAAAATTGCTAAATGTCTTATAAGGATATAAAACTGGGTATAGAATTTTTGATTCATTACCACTAAGAACATGCTTATAAGTAACATGCTGTATTTTATTGGCAAAAAAATCATGTCTTTCTGAATATAAAATATATCATTTGAGGCTGCAAAAGTATTGTAAATGAAAATTTTAGATACAAAATTTTAACAGTTTCAGGTCAATTTCTAGAATAGATTTAAAGAAATCTTTATTCTCAGTTTTATGAGTTTCTTTTTAAGTGAGCATATATTTTTTGAATATTACAGGGTTTTTGTTGATGTTGTGAATGGAGAATATGTCCCTCGTAAATCAATTCTCAAGTCTCGAAGCAGAGAGAACAGTGTTTGCAGTGATACCAGTGAAAGCAGTGCTACTGAATTTGATGAAAGGCGGGGAGTTTTGAGGAGTATCAGCTGTGAAGAAGCCACTTGCAGTGACACCAGTGGGAGCATTTTGGAAGAGGAGCCACAAGAAGAAAATCCTCAAAAGAAACTGTTGCCCTCGTTGGGAGCACCTGAGGTGTGTAGAGATGGATCTTAACTGTTTAATGTCTTTGGCTGGGTTTTGCTATTTAACCTGGAATGTCATAGGGTCTAATAATCTTAGGTTTTTACTTTTTTGATAATTTGTAAAAGAAAGTTAAGCCACTAGCAACACAATATTACTATCTTGAAGTTTTACTTCTGTGAAATGGAAATTTGAAACTATCTTAACTGACATGTACATTTTTATATAGAAAACACTTAGCAGTTTGTATGAAATAAATTAACAGTGGACCAGACTATAGTCATTTTCTGATACTATAGTTTAGTAGATTATAGTGTTCTCATTTAATTGTCTCGGTGGAGTTAAAGAAAATCTGTGTGTGTGTGTGTGTGTGTGTGTATGTGTGTGTATGTGTATTGTGTGATCATAAAGTACGGTGAATATTAAAATTTGCTACAGTAAGAGATACTTTGTCATTAATCCCCCTCATTTTGAACACACTCATTTCCTATTTTTGCCACTTTCTGAAGCATTTCTGGAAGTCCTCTTTAATGAGTGTCTTTGGTTGTGCTGTCATGGCTGCCTTGATATCCTGACTTGATTAAAAAGTATTTACCTTTGGTCATTTTTACTTTGCGCAAGACCCAGAAGTTCCACAGTGCCAGATCCAGTGAAAAAGATGGATGAGGACACACTGTAATATTTTTACTAGCCTGTTTGATGGTACTTGACAGCAACATTCACTGTATTTTTGACTGTATCTTGTAAAGATTCTCATGAAAAAGGACTTTCAGAACTGCTTCAGAAAGTTGCAAGAATGAGATAAATGTATTGAAAGTGAGGGGATTCATAGCAGTATGTCTTTTTTTGTAATAAACTTTTAAAAAATGTAAATACTGTATGTTTTAGTTACCCCTTTTACATGGTAGATCACTTTCCAAAGTCTCTCTGTGTTTTGGCCTGTACCAGTGAAACTTTTGAGGTTATGAAATAATTTTCCGGTCTGATGAGCTGTAGGCATCCTCAGAAAAATTAGCACATACCCAGGCTTTTATAGACTACATTGCATAGTTTTGTGGAGGCGGAGGAAAGGTTGAAAGAACCCAAAATAAGAATTCCTGTCTATGAAATGCATAATTATGGTTTCCACTTGATATTTTTATTCTTGTGTTTTGGTGGATATTGGAAGTTTCCAATTTAAAAAGTACTTTGGAAGACTGGAAAACCCATTTGTGAAACAAACCAATATACACACATATAATCAATACATATTAAACTATATATATAAAATTGTCATCACTTGTATCAGATAATACTAATTGTACTAAATGCACTGAATGGTGATTGGAGATAGACGTCATTAGCACTTAGGGATGCTACATAAGATTAAAATGCTCTTATTCTCAGGATAATGATCTTAGTTGACCTGGAAAATCTTGCCTTATTTAATATTCTGTCTTAGTGTTAGAAAACATGGAATACATGTAGACTTTTGCCAGTAAATATTTGAAAATTGAATTTTTATATGGATTTAACATGTCATAGGGTAGATAAATATAGAACTTACTATTTTCATTCATTCATTCGTTCGTTCATTTGTTTATTTATTTATTTATTTGAGACAAGATCTTGCTGTGCAGTTCAGGCTGGCCTTAAATTCACTATGTATCCCAGGCTGGCCTTGAGCTCATGGCAATCCTCCTACCTCAGTTTTCCAAGTGCTGGGATTACAGTCATGCATCACTATGCCTGGCAAAACTAATTATTTTCACTCTCATTAGCTTTGCATTTTATATTGAATTGCTGTTAGAGATGCTGTAATTTTTACTTTAAATAAGTTGTTAATGCTTATGGCAAGTATTTTAAAAGACATTATTTTCAGTGTTTTTTTTTTTTTTTTTTTTTTTTGGTACGGGGATCGAACTCAGGTCTTTGTGCTTGTGAAGCTGGCCCTGGAACCACTGAACTAAATTCCTGGCTTCTCAGTCTCTTTTAAAGTGCTAAAATACTGTGTCTTTCACAAGTCAAGTTCTTAAGATAATGTAAAGGCTCTCTTCTCAGCATGATTAAATGGAATTTTTAGAAAAGTAAACTTGGAGCTTTGTTTAAGTGCTGGAGTTCAGAATCTTGAAGGAGGGAGAAAGATAACATTCTTTGTTTTTGTTTCATTGGTGGGGTGAGGTGAGGATGTTTGCTTTTAAAATTATTTTAAGTGATAAAGTGTCTTAACTAGCTTTGAACACTTGGTAGATAAAGGAAAATAAAAAATGTATAAAAGTTTATGTCATTTTAGCTCATGCATAAGTTCTTAGAAGATGTAAGGGGGAAGGTTTCATATACCCAAAATCTTTAAAAGAAATTAACTCATTGGCTTTTATATAAAAAGATACATAAAGATTTCTAGCTATTTGTACATACTAATTTTGTTCCATTTGAACATACAGCTGACCAGAGTACCTTCAGCAAACACCCAGTTGAAATTAGAGTCACTTTTTGTGGAACATCTGATTTCTATCATTGAATTATTTATATTAAAATTTAGAAACCTATGCTTATTCATACTAGTAGTCTCAGCACTTTCATTTTTTAGTTCCACTGATCACTTAAATAAAATTGAGGCAAGATGCTATAAAATATTCAAACACTTTCAGAATTGAACACCGCTGAAGAAATTTCAGTACTGGTGAAACCATACTGTTGGCTTACGGACAGCATGACCACCACCACTACAGCTCTTCATTCACTGACACACCCACGCTTTTCAGAATCTTACTGCATTATTTTCACAGCAACAGCTGCGCATAATGGGATGTGTAAAAATTTGGGGTCTTTTATTTGTCAGTTTTGTTTTTCCCAGATAAGATAGGCATTTTGCACAGTACAGCATTTTCTTCCATGACTACTATAAACATTGCTTATATTTTGGTGGTATAATTAAAAAAATTTTATGGCATTTCGTTTCTATGAACAATTAATAGTTTGATGTTAATGTATTGTATATATTAAAAAAACCTTGTAAATTTTACTTTTTGTAAAAAGATACCTAATTGGTAAATAGAAGATAAGGCTTTTTTGGGCATCTTAACTTACATTTTATTACGATAAACCTAATTTTTGTCTTCTAGGCTTTTTCTGGAACTGTAATAGAAAAAGAATTTTTATCATCCTCCTTAACACCACACCCAGCCATTGCTCATCCTGTACTACCCACCATTCCGGAGAGAAAAGAAATTCTGTCAGAAGCAGCGGAGGAAACTGCAAAAAGGGTTTCAAAGTTCAAAGCTGCCAGATTGCAACAAAAAAGCTAGGAAATGAGAGTTTACATCCTAAAACCTAGTTGTGCATTTTTAGAATATACATAGCAAAATATGTTACATGTAGTGTGAAATAAGGCATCCTGAGTTAGTTTGGCAGAAACTTTTTTATCCTAATAAGTGAGTGGTTCTAAAAAAGTTCAAAGTAAATGTTTGAATACTTTAATATTAAGCGTGTTTGTTAATTCTCTCAGTATTGTCTGAGTTGGTCTTATGATGCAGTGGTAGCATTTCAAATTATTTTTCAAAGAATACTGTTCATATGCATTGTTTTTGTGTTTCAACCTAAATACAAGCAGTTTTGTACCAGCTGTGATGTTGTGCATACCATATGGACCATTTTAAAGAAACTTTTAAAATTTCAGTGGATTCAACAATTATATTACTTGCTTTCGCATTTTAAAGGCACTTTAAAAAAATCTACTTCCCTTATAGGTTTTGCAGTTAGATGGCTATTTAAAAAAACCTCTCCCCTTTGGATGTAATACTGTAATCTTTAAGGCAGAAAACTACATGTGCCCTATGGGAAGGTCTCTTTGATTGGAAGAATATTTTGTAAAAACATTTTTTTCAAGTAAAAATTTTATGAAACTTGGCCTCTAAATTATTGTGGATTTTATGATTTAGAATTGAGCATAGAAATGTCTTTGAATCATATATATATGCTACATCTACCTCACAACAGATCGTTAGATTCTTAAATTCCATAGTCACTTCTTGTGTGTATAGTTTTCACTGGGACAGAAGGAAAATTTGTTTAGATGCTAAAAAAGTAGATTTTAAAATAAAAATTTCTTATTTTTAATCTTCCCAACACTTTGATTCTTTATATTAACTAGTAAATAAGTAAAATAACATTTATTTGTAATAAGACTCCTTAAAATGAAATTTAGTTTAACATTGAAAATTACACTGCAAGTATTAATCATGAGCTTGATGCGTGCTAAAATGTAGCTTTTAAAAAGCATTCCGCATTAGTACTAAAATAAGCCATCAATGCCAGTCCACCCTCTATTCATGGCTAAATATTTAAAGGTTATTTATAGCTTCTTTAATGAATTCTTGCTTAAACAAAGTGAAATTATGTCCTAGAAAACTAGAAGCTATTTGTAACTGGAACAGCACAACTGTGGAAGTTTTATGAATATGTATTTTAATGATAAGGGGGTGATCTTTAGTCTCCGCTAGTTAATGGATAATTTAGAACACAAGACTGATTTTGAAAGATCATCTAAAAATGTTGATGGTTTGTCCTTTAGTCAGTTATGGTCAACTGTGAATGTGTTTTGTAGTTAAAAACTGTTTTCTTTTGGTTTACCCCACTTCTCGTCAGAACCAAGAGTATAAATCATATGCATACAAAGGAGCTCTCTTTCCAGCTATTTTTTCCCCTGAGCCTTTTTGTGCTGAACTTTCCTTCCAGAAACAAACTTTATTATAGAAATATTGTGATATTCTTTAGAGAAGTGTAATTTCCAGAGTATTGTCATTAAATAAGTTTCCACGTTCTTGAACAGCATTTTGAACCTACTGCTGATGTACTCTATTCAAATTCCTTGAAATAGGTAAATCACTTAGAAAAGGATGTTAGTGGAATGCTGGGTGTAATGATGCATAGTAACTTGGGAGGCTGAGGCAGAAGGAGCACAAGTTTGAACCTGGCCCTGGCAACTTAGCAACTTAGTGGGACCCTGTTTCAATTAAATAAAAAGGGATGGGCATGTAGCTCAGTGTGAGGGCCCTAGATTTAATCTCTAGTACCACCAAAAAAGAAAAAGATGGTAGTAGAAGCAAAGAAAATGTGACGTATTTGAAGACCAAAAGAAATAGTGTTGCCCCATTTTATAGCTTCCATCTTACATCAAAGCTTTAAATTTTAACTTGAAATTATACTTTCTTTTCTATTCTAGTTTCATCAGGTCAAAATGAAGGTGGTCTTAACTGCTCTGTGAAGCCACTGTAGAACAAAGCAGCATACAAGACTTTTTTAGGTTTTATTTTGAACTGGTTTTAGTCCTGCAAAAAAATTGCACAGGCTTGGTGTTGTGGTACATCTACCACTTGGGAGCCTGAGGCAAGAATATGCTGCAAGTTTGAGGGCAGCCTGGGCTACATAGTGAGTTCAAGGCCAGCCTGAGCTACCAGTAGGTACATAAGGAAATCTGTCCCAAAATACTAAAGAAGTGGGCACAAAACCATACATATTTTCCATATAGAACCCCCTCATCTTACTTTCCCTAATTCTGTAACATGTAGTTATCAAAACCAACTAAAACTGTAGCTCTTAGTTGAATCTCACCAGCTTTTTCACTAATGTTCCAGAATTCTATGTAGGACACCTTGCATTTATTGTTACTGCTCCTTAGTCTCCTTCAATCTTTGATAGTTCAATTTTTTCTTCTCTGACTTTTGACATTCTATGTAGGACACCTTGCATTTATTGTTACTGCTCCTTAGTCTCCTTCAATCTTTGATAGTTCTTCAATTTTTTCTTCTCTGACTTTTGACATTTTTGAAGAGTACTGTTTGGGTGTTTTGGAGGCTGTTCCTCAATTCAGTTTTGTTTGATGTGTTCATATAATTAGAATAAGGTTTTTCACTTCTGACACAAATACCATAAAATAATCAAATAGGAAGGTTCATATTAGAGGTACCTTCTACAGTGTCATTTCAAGAAACCTTTATTTCAGTATGTTAACCTTGACCACTTTGTCAACTATTATCTTCTAGGTATCTGTACCTTAAAGTTAACATCTTTCCCTTTGGGGTTAATATCTTGGTACAGATCCTTTGAGTCTGTACAAATCTTTTTCTCTTCAAACAAGGCTATAGTACTTTTCACTTTCATCAGTTAATCTTGACAACACCAGTTAACACTGTGTAGTGTTTGATCATGATTTTCTGTTTTGCCCTTCTACATTTATCGCTTTGAATTCTTTTATAATAAGCTATGCCTCCATCTACGCACTACCCCTACTTATTAATGGATTCCTAGAAGTTTTTTTTTTTTTTTCCTGTGAATTAAAATATAATACTATCATTGTTAGATTGCTCAGATTTTTCTACCTTTGACCTTTGGGAACCTTTGCTTTGGCACCTGAATTCTTTCAATAAGTTCTCAAATCTTTTTTCTGTACTTGCAATGTTTTAATTTCTTTTGCACAGATTGCAGGTGTATGTATATTTTTTTATATCCCTTTCTTACATGAAGGATGACATTCGCTATTGTACCCCCCCAACAATATGCTCTTGTACTCGTACTCTATATCAGTTTATAGGCATCTTCGTTATTTTTTCCAGAGATAAGGTACTCGTTGCTTAGATGGTATGTTGTTATTTCAGCCCCTTCCTATGTATGGGCTTTGTGGTGTTTCCTGAATTTTGCAGTTTTATGTAATGATGCAGTGACTAACTTTGTCTCTTATTTTGTATCATTGAGGTTTATCTTCAGGGTAGACTCCTCGTAGTGGGATTGATGGACCATCTGCATGATTACTATATGATTTCTTTTAAACACAGTAAAATCTGTTTTTAAATCTGTTTGTTTTGTTCCTTTATTGAGGACATGGCTTTAATATAAACACTTGCAGATCAGCTTTTCATTGATGATTTTTTTTTGGATGATTCTTTTCAATAATTATTTGGGGGCAGTATGTAATATCTTAAGGGACTTCAAAATAACTGTGTTAATTTTGCTAAATTTTGATTTTAAAATTGGTAGTTATACGTGGGATTAATATGAGATTTATAGGAGCTTTACATTCATGGGATTACTTCCAAATTTATAAAATTCAATATCTAATTACCCTATGACTGTCTTCTCCACATGAAACCAGCTAATGTTTATCTATGTGTTCTGCAGTTGAGGGCACATACACTTTTAGAATTCCTCAAGTACAATAAATATTTATGGTTTGTATGTTTAATTTATTAACTAATATTATCAAATTGTTAACTTTAAAGTGTTTTCTCAATATTTATTTGTTTATTTACTTTTTTGAGGAAGGGTCTCCCTGTAGTTCAGGCTGGCCTTGAACTTGCAGCAGTCCTCCTATCTTAGCTCCCAGAGTGCTAGGATTGCAGGCATGTGCCACCACACCTGGCTATTAAATTTTATTTTAAAGAACTGTCCTTGAGGAAAAAATTTTGCAATTCCCTTAACCAGTGAATCACAAATAATATTTTTTGAGCGCTTAGTGTATGTCAGAATTTTTCTATATACTTTATGTGAATTATCTTCACACACCCCCTCAACCCCATTTTAGAGATAAGGAAACAGATTGAGTAACATTTATTTTATTCATTTTTTGCAAGG
Organism: Fukomys damarensis; assembly: GCF_012274545.1. Taxonomy (NCBI): domain Eukaryota; kingdom Metazoa; phylum Chordata; class Mammalia; order Rodentia; family Bathyergidae; genus Fukomys; species Fukomys damarensis. The sequence continues at coordinate 52,200,078 of NW_022900931.1, forward strand.
CCGAGAATCAAAGCCAGGGCCTTGCATATGCTAGGCAAGCAACCTACCCTGGAAGGCCTCCTCCCCAGACTCAAAACAACGTTTTAATCTTGCTTACTTATGATGAGTTCACCTTTTTAAAATCTGCATTTGAAACCTGTTTGGTTTCTTAAATTCTTACATAAGAGAACTCATTTTGACTGGGTAAACTGGGGGTGGAGTTTCATTGTGTCTGCATAGAAGAAAGGAATGTGCAGATGGAGCATAGTAAATGTTGAAGAAGAAGTAATCAGCATAACAGTATTTTATTGAAAAACATTTTTCTTTATGTGAGTGGTGGCATATATGTTCCTAAGTTTAGAATTGGTATGTTCCTCATTAAGTGGCTTCATAGTGACCTTTGTCCTTATAATAAAGTTTTTGCCTTAGTGTATTTTGCAGAGCATGGAGCTGCTTAAATATCTTACTAATATAACATAATAGCTTCCATCTTTTGTGTATGTATAATTGTATGTAAGAATAGTATTATACTGTTATTGAAAGTAGTTTTTAACCTATCTGACAGGGTCTGTACCTGTCAAGTTTATCATAATCACTCTTTTGGGAATTCTACTGCCCTCCCTTGGGCCTTTTATTTATGCTTTTGTCATTACCTTTCTCCCTTCTTTATTATGAGAATAATGTGCTCTCCCTTGTTCTCTCCACTGATGAGGAAGTTATGTACTGCTACATAAAAATTTTTTGGCACTTAATTTTAAAAATATGCACTCTTATAGCTGCTTTCTTCTCAGTGTTCTGATCACCATGTTGTAGTGCTTGCAGTACTATACCTTGGTCCCATTTTTTCTAACAGCTTCAGTGAGGTGTAATTTATATAACCATAACATCCACTTTTAACATTTTGGAACTGGTGGGGAGTGGCAGGGGGGCTTGCTGTATATTCTAGGCTGGCCTTGAATTTGCTATGTAGTCTAAGCTGGCCCGGAACTCTCGGTGACTGTCCTTAGCTGGAGTTATAGCTGGGGCATCACCATACCCAGCAGCATTTTGGAATTTTTAGATTTTGAGGTGTGCCACTTTTACTAGTTGTAGAACATTTTTTATCATCAAGATATCACTATCTTTTTAGATAGTGCCCACTTAACTTCACTTCCTATTCCCATAACCAGTCCCAGGCCACCACTAATTTGCTTTATGTATAGATTTCCCTTTTCTGGGCAATTGATATAAATAGAAACATACAAGACACAGTGTTTCCTATCTGTCAGTATAACATTTTGGAGGTTTGTGCATTTTGTATCATGAGTAGGGTTTTTCTTATAGCTGTATAGTATTCCATTATGACATTTTGTTCATTCACAAGTTGTTGCACCTTGGATTGTTCAGCATATTATGAATAATGTTGATAAGTCTTTGGACCCATGTTTTTATTTCTTTGGGGTAAGTAAAATAGTGGAATTGATTGAATATTTAAAGAAATTGTGGGTTTTCAAAGAGGCTAATTTACATTTGACTCAGCGGTATATTTCTGTTTTTTTCCACATCTGTAGCAGCAGTGTTGATTTTTTTCTTTTGTAGGGTAGCCATTCTTGTGGCCATATCATTGTTTTAACTTAATTTCTCTAGTGACTAATGATGATGAAGATATTTTCATGTGCTTTTAGCTTTGTATATATTTTCTTTGAAGTGAATTAAAATCTTTTGCTTAGTTTTTGATATCTTTATTATTGAGTTGTAAGAATTATTTATGTATTCTAAAGACAAGTTCTTTATCATATATATAATTTGCATATGTTTTCTCTATGTGGCTTTCTTTGATTTTTTTAAATGTCTCTTGAGGCACAAAAGCCTTCAGTTTTTTTTTTTAAAGCCCTTAGTTTTAATAAGTCCAGCTGGTAACTTTTCTTTAATGACCTATACTTTTGTTATCTTACTGTAAAAATTCTTTGCTAATCCCAAAGGTCTTTAGATATTGTATTTTTTTTCTTGTAGGTGTTACATATTTTTAGCTCTTATAACCGTAGAATTTTTGTCTGTGGTATAAGGCAGGAGTTTAAATTCATTTTTTGTGTTTATAATTTGATACCTGATTGTCTCAAAACTATTTAATGAAGATTGTCGTTTGTGCCATGAATGTTTTGGTGTCTTTTTTGAAAGTAGTTGACCGTAAGTATAAGATTGTTTCTTTTGCATACTCATAATTTCATCTGTTCATTTGTCCTCATGTCAGTGCCCAATGATTTTGATTACTGTGGCTTTACTTACAGTAAATTTGCAGATAGGGAAATTCCACCCTTGTTCATTTTCAAAATTGTATAAAGTCCTCGTGGGTCAGCTTTATCCATTTAATGCAAAAATGACGGTTTTTTTTATGATTATTATATCAAGTCTAGAGATGAATTTGGAGAATTGGCATGCCAATATTGAGTTGTCTATGAACATAGAATATGTATTTAAAATTTGTTTCTGTTTTTCTTTAGTACTGAGGATTGAATCCAGAGCCTCCATACTGAGCTACACCCCAGCTCTTTCAGTTAAACTATTTTTGGTACTGGGGATCGATCTCGGGTCTGGGTCCTTGTGCTTGGGAAGCAGGCGGTGGAACCACTGAGCTAAATCCCTGGCCCAATATTTAAAATAAAAAAAAAATGTTTAAGATAGGGTTTCACTAAGTTGCTATGTTGTCAGGCTGGGCTCAAACTTGACACCCTCCTGCCTCAGCCTCCCAAGAGTGCTGGAGTTACAGGTCTGCATCACCACAGTCTGGCTATATTGATTTTTTTGCCGTGTGATTGAGTTTGGGTTGCTGATGTTTTGTTAAGGGTATTTGGGCATATATTCATGAGAAGGTTGGACTGTCATGTTCTAGTCTTGTGATGTCATTTCCTGGCTTTGTATGAGAATAGAGTTGGTGTCACAGAATGGAACAGGTTTGTTTGTAACTGGTACTATTTCTTTAAGTATTTGGTAGAATTTACTAATGAAACCATCTGGGCCTACACCTTTTTGTGTGTTTGTGAGAAAATTTGTAATTGCTATTCAGTTGCTTATTATAAGCGAATTTTAAGTTTTATATTTCTTTCTTGAGGCCATTTTGGTAATTTGGCTCTTTCTAGAAACTTGTTTAATGTCACTTGTCTCATTTACCATCAGAAAGTTGTTCATAGTATTCCCTTATAATCCTTTAATCTATATAGAGTTGGTGGTATAATTTCTGATTTTGCTAATTTGCGTCATAGTTTTAGTCAGTCTAGCTAAAATTCTTTGTTATTTTCAGAGAAAACATTTTTTCTCTATTCTTGTTTTCTAATTCATTGATTTCTTCTCTAGTCATTTTTTTCCTTTGCTGTGGGCAAATTTTTATAATTTGTTAAGATAATTAAGTTAATTTGAGATAATTCTCTTCTAACAAGCATTTAAGTTAATTTGAGATAATTCTCTTCTAACAAGCATTTAAAGATATAAGTTAACCTCTGAGTACTGCCTTAGCTGCATCCAATGAGATTTATGTGTTGATTCACTTTTACCTAAACTGTCTTCTAATTTCTCTTCAGATTTCTTCTTTGACCTGTGCTTTATTTAAATACATATTGTTTAATTTCCATACATTAATGGTTTTCAAGTTTCTTTCTGTTGTTGGCTCCCACTTTAATTCTGTTGCATCTGAAGAACACTTAATATATCTTTATTCTGTTAAAATTCATTAAAGTTTTTATGAGTAGTGTATATTCTTCCCTGTATGCTTCAAAAGATTATTCTGTTGTTGAATTATATGCATAAAAAATGTAAATACACAAATCTCGTTCCCAGACCCCAAAGAGTCAGTCTAAACAAATGAAGTGCAGACAGACAAATTCAGGGTCCAGATCATTCAAAAAATATTTTGTAAATTACAGTAAATTGCATAGTAAATGAAACAACAAAATGACAATTATATAGAACTATTAAAACTAAAAAGTTGAATGATGGTGCAAAGATGTCACAATTAATTTAATGTATACTGTTCTGTAATGCTTTTACAGTATACCTATTTAAACTTTATAAGTAATTTAAAGAGCAACTCTTGAAACAAAAAAAGTATTACAGTTAATTGTGAAATGCCCTAAATTTGCTCCTGTGTTCTAACATTGTGAGTTACAGAAATATCCTCTGGAAAAGTCAGTTATTTGGTAAAGCAAGGCACATAGGATCTGATGTTGATAAAGGTACTTTTTCTTTGGCCCTATAATTGCTTCATATATCTTGGAGATTCTTAAGATGACTTTCAATATAGCATAAATAACTTTTATAAACGCTTTGTTATGTAAAGCATACATACATAGTACAGTGACTACAGTGAATGTTGAAATGAGTGATAGTAAATGCTTTAAAAAACCGTAAGACATTTTTTTAAAAGTCCAATCATTTGATAATGTTAGAATAGTCAGGATTACACTAAGTGTACAGAGCACGTCAATTAGTTTCCTTTCAAATTGTTATTAGAATCTAGTTTAAATATCAAACTGCCTTTCCTTTCTGTGAAATTCTGTGACATTCAAAATAACTTGATGTGGGGCTGGGGATTTATTTAGCTCAGTGGTGCCACCACCTGCCTGTCAAGTGCAGGGACCCGAGTTCGATTGCTGGTACCAAAAAAAAAAAAAAAAAGTTCAGTTGTCCAAAATAAATTGATGTAAGCATTTAAGTTTTACAGCTCTAAGCTATAAAATTGACCTAAAAGTAGGTTACAATTCTGTAAAATTACTTATTAAAGAATTGACAGTATTACTGTCTTGAAACATCTACCTGCTATATTTCAAATTTTTCTTCACAATACTGTATTAATTTTTAAAATTCATTCATTCATTCATTCATTCTGGAGATTGAACTTGGGACCTTGTGCTTGCAAGGCAGGCAGTAGAACCACTGAGCTAAATCTCTGGCCTCTTATCATTTGGCACTATGAGTGGTTATCGTAATGTTTAGCCCACTTGAATTTTATTATCTACTTGGATATATAAATTAATGCTTTTTAGCAAATTTGGAAATTGTTCAGGCAGTTAAACACTTTCATGGCTCTAACATCAAAAAGCCTTCAAATCTAGGCAGTTACTCCACACTTGATCTTAGCTAGAAGGTCGAGAAGCGATTGGGTTCTTGGTCTCCTTTCCTTCTGGAGCTCCCATTATGTGCATGTTGATTTGATTGGTTATATCCCATATTTCCATAATTATTCCACTTTCATTTTTCTTTCTGTTCTTCAGATTATATACTTCCTATTGATTTATCTTTGAATTTACTGATTCTTTCCTTCTGCATTCAGATTAGTTGAATCTCTAGTGAATTTTCCCTTTACTTAATGTATTTTTTTTAATTCCAAATTTTCCATTTGATTCCTTTGGATAAATTTGATCTCTTTATTGGTGTTCTGTATTTGACAAGACATTATTTTCATGCTTAGTTTAAAGATGATTATCTTTTGTTCTTTGAACATTTATAATGGCTACTTTGAAATCAGAGTCCAATGTTTCACACTCCTCTGAAACAGTTTCTGTTTACTGATTTTCCTCTCCCCTCAGATATAATCTGTTATTTCTTGTTTAAAACTGGACATTTAAAATAATATATTTACCACTCCGAATTCTTACCCCTTCTACGTGAGAGTATTGTTGCTTTTTTGTTTATTTGGTTATGAGGAGTCTGTTTAGAGTGTGACCTCTGATGTCCTTATTCAGTTTTTGTTTTTGTTTTTTTGAGACAGGGTTTCACTATGTAGTTGAGACTGACCTGGAACTCACTATGTAGCCCATTCTGGTCTCGAACTCACAGTGATCCTCCTGCCTCAGCCTCCCAAGTGCTGGGATTACAGGCATGTGCCACCACGCTTGGCCTTATTCAGATTTTGTTTTTGTTTTTATTTTTAATCTGGCTACTTACACTCTTGGATGAATATTAATTTACTGACTCACTGGTGATCGGTCAGACATTGAACTTAAGACATCTTGGTCAAGTCAGGCTTTTGTCCTTTGTCAGTGGATCTCTATGTGGTTTGGAAAACACATTCATAATCTTTGCAATTTACAAGTCATCTCCAAGTATGTGCAGATGTTAGGTCTCTACTTAGCATGTCTGTAGCCTGATATATACCAACTGCCTTTCAAAATAGGAGCTTATCAAAGCTCATCCTCTTACTCTGTAATTTTTCCCATTAAATTTCTAGCTTGTTGGATCAAGCAGTGTTTTAGCCTCAGGACGACTGTAATGTGGGCCTTTCCCATTTGCTTACCACTGAAATTGGTATGTTATCAGCAGAGTCCCTGGATTTTGGGAGTTTTCACATTGCTGCAAATAGACTCTGCCCGCTTCCACAGGAATGCTGCTGGTATCACAAGTTGTCCTAACTTGGAAGAAGCTTCTGTGAAAGGAGTGGGGGGCTAGAATACCACATACATGTGTCATTCTTAACTAAATTTTAGTTTGTTTTTGCATTAAGACTTCTAAATTGGTGTTTTGCTTTGGTCAATATCCAGAGTCTTGAAATAGCTGTTTTGAGGAGTTTATCCAATTTTTAGCAATAGACTTTGAAAGAGTGGTCTAGATTCTTAGCAGTATTAAGTAGAAAGTAGAGAGATTTCCCATCTACCATTACACTCACATGCATAGCTTCCCTCCATTTCCACTGTCTCCTGGCAGAGTGATAGCACTTGTTACGATTATTAAAGTTACATTGACATTGTCTTCCAACAATGCCTATTGTACATTCATTCTTGTTGTACAGTCTAGGTACAAATAGATAAGGCTGTGGTTCTGCTATTATATCATGCAGAATAGTTTCACTACCCTAAGAGTCCTCTGCACTGTGCCCATTCATTTCTTCCTAAGGTCCAACCCCTGACAGTCACTGACATTTTTACTATCTCTAGTTTTGCCTTTTCCAAAATGTCATATGATTGGAATCATACAGTATGGGGCCTTTTCAGATCGAATTCTTAAGTTTCTTCCTTGTCCTCGTGACTTAATGTCTCTGAAATATTCCATTGTGTGGAGGTACCACAAGTTTGTCTACTCATCTACCAAAGGACATCTTGGTTGCTTCTCACTCTTGGAAATTCTCAATAAAGCTGCCATGAACACCAGTGTGCAGGTTTTTGTGTGGATATGCTTTCAGCTTCTCGGGCAGAGAGATCATATGGTAAAGGTATATTTTGTAAGAACTCATACTGTCTTCAAAATTACAGTACTGTTTTGCATTCTCATCAGCAGTGAATGAGAATTCTTATAGCTCCATGTTCTCCCCAGCATTTGATGTCAGTATTCTAGATTTTGCCCATTCTACTAGGTGTGTAATGTAGGAAATTTGCATTTCCTAGATGACATGTAATGTGAAGTATGTGTTCAAATGTCCGTTTTTGTTGTTTATCTTTTTAGTTAGGTGTCTGTTAAGGACTTAGATTCATGTTTAAATTAGGTTTTCTTACGGAGTTTGAGTAGTTTGTGTATTATAAATAACCTTCCTTTATCAAAAAATGTCCTTTGAAAACATTTTCTCCCAGTCTGTGGTTTACCATTTTTAAATCACTTTGCAGTTGTCTTTAATAGAACAGAGAGAGCCAGGCGTGGTGGTGCATGCCTGTAATCCCAGCACTTGAGGCTGAGGCAGGAGGATTGCTTTGAGTTCAGGACCAGCCTGGGCTACATAGTTCCAGGTCAGTCTCGACTAAATAGTGAGACCCTGTCTCAAAAAAAATAGAACAGAGAGGTTTAATTTTTAAATTTTTTACCAATTCTTGTTTTCATGGATTGTGCCTTTGGTGACATATTTAAAAGGTTTTCAATAAATCCAGGATCTTGTAGATTTTCTCCTGTGTTTTCTTTTAGGAGTTTTATAGTTCTTCTTTTACACTTGGGTCTGTGGTCATTTCTGAGTTAGTTTTTGTGAAGAGTATAAGGTCTATCTAAGTTCATTATTTTGCTTGTCATTGTTAAGTTGCTCAAGCATAACTTTTGGAAAGTTATGTTGCATTTGCTCCTTTGTAAAAGATCATTTGACTATATTTAGTCTGTTTCTGGGTTGCCTGTTCAGTAATGTATTTGTCTCTACCAGTGCCATATTCTCTTGATTACTGTAGCTTTGTAGTAATTCATCAGTCTTCCAACTTTGTTCTGGGTGTTTTGTCTCTTCATGTAAATTTAAGAATCTGTTTCTGGGCATACAGGCAAGAGGGTCACCATGAGTTTGAGGCTAGCCTGAGCTGCATAGCAAAATCCTGCCCCCCCCAAAATTTGTCCCTTTTTCAAAAATAACTTTCTGGGATTATGATTGTTTTGCATTCAGTCTGTAGATTAAATTGGGAAGAACTGATCACTTGACAGTCTTGACTCTTCCTATTCATGAACATAGACTACCTCTTCATTTATTTGGTTCTTTGAATTCTTTTGTCAGAGTATTGTAGCTTTCATCCTATAGCTCTTACACATATTTTATTCATACCTAATAAGTTCATTTGAGGAGTACTAATTAGTATCCTCTAATCCAGATTGCACTAGATTGCACTAGTACACTGTTGGAACTATAGGGAGGCAGTTGACCATTGTGTATTAGGCTTATGTCCTGGAGCCTAATTATATTTGCTTCTGAGTTCCAGGATTTTTTGTCAGTTCTTTCAGATTTGCTCCAAAGATGATCAGATCATCTCTGCACATGACTTATTTCTTCTTTACAAATCTGCATATCTTTTATCTTCTTTTCTTATTACATTGGCAAGAGCTTCCAGTACATTGTTGAAAAGGAGACAAGAGAAGAGATATCCTTGCCTTGTTACTAATCTTAATGGGAAAGCTTCAAATTTCTCACCATTAAATGTGTTAGCGAAAGATTTTTTTTCATTTTTGTTTTTTTTGTAGATATTCTTTACCAAATAGAGGAATTTTCTCTATTCTTAGTTTACTAAGAATTTTTATATGTCGGATGGGTGTTGCATTTTACTAAATGTCTGTTCTTTTTTCTTGGTAAGTTTTTCTTCCAAGTTGTTGATGTGATAGATTACATTAATAGGTTTCCAAATGTTGGACCAGCTTTGCATACCTGGGATAATTCCCACTTAATTTTTTTTTAATGCCTTGTTAGATTCACTTTGCTAATACTTCATTGCAGATTTTTGTATATCTGCTCATGAAAGATATTTGTGTGCAGTTTCTTGTGATACGTTTTGCCTGATTTTGGTATTGGGGCACTGCTGAACTTGAATGGGTTAGAGTACTACTGATTTGATTTCTTTAATAGATCTGACACGGATATTGAAGACTGCAACAATAGTAAGTGATTCATGTATTCTTGCAGTTCTGTCAGTATTTGCATTGTGTAGTTTAATAATCTGGTGTCAGGCACTTACATGTTAAGGATTTTTATTTCTTGGCATACTGACCCCTATATCATTATGTAATACTCCCTTCCTCCTGAAATTTGTTTGCTCTGAAGTCTGCTTGGTCTGAAATTGATAAAATTACTTTCACTTTCTTTTGGTTAAAGATAACATAGTGTATGCCTTTCTCCATCCCTTCACTTTTAATTCATATGTGTCTTTGTATGTGAAGTGGGTTTTTTCTGTACAAAAAAGTAATGGCTGAGTCTTGTTTTTTGGATCCACTGTGAAAAAGTCCTTTACTTGGTCTGTTTAGATCATTGACATTTAAAATGATTATTGTTATATTTGAATCAATATCTACAATGTGTGTTATTTTTTCCATTTGTTTCCCTTGTTGCTTGTTCTTATTTTTGTCTTTCGCTTATCTGCCTTTTTGGTTTTAACTCAGCATTTTATGGGGCTTTATTTTCTTTTTTAATATTGGCTCCTCCTCCTCTTCCTGTCCTCATCCCCCTCCTTGTCCTTGACCTTCCTCCCTCCTTCCCTCCCTCCCTCCCTCCCTTCCCTTCTTCCTTCTTTCCCTTCCTCCCTTTCTTTCTTCCTCCTTCTTTTAGTGATTGTCCAAAAGTTTGTACTGCATCTGTACTTAAACCAAGTCCGGTTTCAAATAACCCTGTAACACTTCATGGGTACTTGAAATATATTAAAATACAGTGGTACTTCACTGTACCTTTGTGACCTGACTCACGGAAAGAATTAAATTCATGAGCTAGTGTGTACCACTGTAATCCTCATACCTTCTTTCCACCCCTTTTATCATGAGTATCAGTTATTTTACCTTTACATAAGCATATGTAAATGTGTATGTACATAAGTGCACATAATCAAATAAATTGTTAACTGTTATTTTGACCAAACTTTTCTGTTGGACCAAAAATAAATTTTTATTTTAGCTTTTAATAGTCATTTTTTATGTAGATACAAATTTTTGAACTATAGCATTTTCCTTCTTGCTGAAGAATTTAGTATTTCTTATAAGGCGGGTCTGCTGGCAACAAATTGTCTCAATTTTTGATTGTCAAAGTATTTTCCCTTTACTTTTGGTGGCTGTTTTATAAGGTACAGAATTTTAGGTGGGTGATTTTTTTTTTCTTTCAACATTTTAAATGCCTCACTCTTGCTTGAATGACTTCTAAAAGTCAGATGCAGTTATGTAGCTCTTCTGAGGTAATAGGCTTTCCCCCTCTATGGCCCCTCTCTCCCTCTCTCCCTCCTTCCCTCCCTTTATAATTCTCTGTAGCTTGAACATGATATGCCTAGGTTTAGTGGGTTTAGATTTTTTTTTAATGCATTTATCTTGGTGTTTTCTGAACTCTCTGAATCAGATTTGATCTCTAACATTAATTTGGGGAAATTCTTAGTCACCATTGTTTCAAATATTTCATTTATTCCTTTTTATATGTTCATTATGCATATGTTAAACTTTTATAGTTCATAATTCTTCGCTATTTTATGTGTTTTAGGCAGATGAATCGCCACTGAGCTACATCCTAGAGCCCTTATTCATCCTTTTTTTTTTCTTCAATATATGAGGTTCCTGTTGAGATATCCTGAAGCTCAGATTTTTAGCTATATTGTTTATCAGTGAGTCCATCAAAGGCATTTTTTTATTTGTTAGTCTTTTTCATCTCTAGCAGTTTTTGGGGGGGCACTTTCTTAGAATTTCCATCTCTACTTATGTCTTAGTTACTTTCTCATCGCTGAGATACAATACCTGACACCCATAGTTTAAAGGAGGAAAAGTTTATTTTGGCTCACATCGTGTAGAGGTTTTAGTCCATAGTCTGCTGGTTCAAGGTGGGGTCATGAGGAGAACGCTCTGATGAGTATCACAACCCCATGATCCAGTCACCTCCCCAAAGTCCCACCTAGGAGCACAACAGACTTTGGAGGTTCATCTAGATATAAACCATAGCCGCTTACATTGCCTGCCTATTCTTACCCATTAAAGCCCTTAGCATATTAATCAGAATTGTTTTAAATTCCTGGTCTGATAATTCCAACATCCCTATTAGATCTGTGTAGTTCTGATGGTTGCTGTCTCTGCAAACTATGGTTTTGCCTTTTAGTGTGCTTTGTAATATTTTCTTCATACTGGGCAAGACTTCCTGGCTGAGAAGAACTGCTGTAAATAAGCCTTTGATGAGGTAATGAGTAAAGTCCAGGGGAAGGGGTAACATTCTATAGTCCTGTGGTTAGGTGTCAGCCTCTAGTGAGCCTGTCTGTATACCATGAACTTCGTGTGTGCTGGACAGGATGGCAAGAGTGAAGTGGAGTTTGGTACTTTGCTTCTCCCACATAGAAAGCTAGAGTTGGCTGAGATTAGGTATCTTCCTTCCCCCAAGTCAGCTAGGGTCTAATAAAAGTCCAGCAAGTTAGGCTCTGGTAAACAGTCTGTCCTGTGGATAGGCTTTGTTAGATCAGAATTCTATCATAATTCACTCAGCAAGTTAGGCTCTGGTAAACAGTCTGTCCTGTGGATAGGCTTTGTTAGATCAGAATTCTCTGGCATAATTCAAAATGGTTCCTTTCCCTCTTCCTCTGCCAGAAACAGGGAGAGGACTCCCCATCCCATATTGACGTACAAATCTGGTAGAGCTTCTGGCAGTAAAGCTCACGGAACTGTGTGTGATAGAAAAGGGCACTCATTGGACCCCCGTGGAGTTTTCAACTCAAAATTGTCCACCCTGAGCTTCCAGCAGTTTACACATTTAAGTTCAGGTATCCCATGCTGGCACTGATTTTTCATGGGGGCTTCAGTTGGAGGCTTTTTGCTGTGATTTTTTTTCACAGCTTTTTTTCAGCTGTGATTCTCAGTATTGGCCTATTAGCCTTTGCAGTTTTGGGAGCTGTGGTTTTCCCTGTGATCTCGCTGCTGTTAAGGATCTAGGAAGAGTTGATTTTTCACTTTGTTCAGCTTTTTACTTCTTGTGGGGCTGTAGCAGTAACCTCTACATATGCCAGGCCACAAACTAGAAGTCCCAGTTAGTCCAACTTTACCTTTGCTTTTTAGGAAAAATATTTACAAAGATCCTCAGTTGACCATTTCTCTCAGTTATTTTTAAAGTAAATTTTAAAAAATGTGTAAAAACTCTAATGTTTACTCATCATTTTGCCATTTCTAGTGCTTTTCATTAATTTTGTATACAGAAGTTTCCATATGCATTTATTTCCCTTCATTTTCCTTTAATGATTATCTTAATACTAGTGCTGGACCAAGTTCTGCCCATTTGTTTTCAGATAAGGGCTTATTTTGCCTTTAATTTTTTGAAAATACTTTTACTAGGCATAGGATCCTAGGTTAATAGTTTTTTTACCTTCAACACTTGGAAAATGTTTTTCCATTGTCTTTTATACCTTATTGTGGTATCTTATCTTTGTTCCACTGTAGGTGATACATGTTTTCACACCAGCAGTTTAGTTGTAATTTATATACTATGTTTTTCTTTGTGCTTAGTCTTCCTGGGGTCTATTGAGCATCTGACATCTGTGTATTTTTTAAAGTTTTATTTTTTTATTAGTACATGTTTGAAGTACATAATAATCCAACTCCTCTCGGCAGCTTGGCATATGTACACAACATGTCTTAATTATTTTTTGTCCCTTTCCTCTCCTGTCTCTCTACATCCATCTCTTGATCCACTGCCCTTTTGCAGAAGGTTTCACTCCTTTTTTCCTATTTTGTTTCTCTTTCTTTCATTCATATTTTGGGTTTCTTATATAAGAGAAACTGTGATATTTAAGCTTGTGAGATTGATTTATTTCACTTAACATGGTCTCAAACTGCATAAAAAAAAAAAGTGCATCCATTTTCCTACAAATGACTCAAGCGTATCTTTCTTTTTTTTGGTACTGGGGATTGAACTCAGGACCTTGTGCTGGTGAGGCAGGTGGAGACACCACTGAGCTAAATCCTTGGCCCTTAAAGGTTCCTTTTTTTTGTGAAGCTTTGCCACCATTTGTTGTTATTTGGTCTCTTGATGATAGCCATTCTTTATGGAATGAGAGGGAATCTTGGTGTTGTTTTAATTCTCATTTTTCTAATGACCAGAGATGTTGAGCATTTTAAATGTATTAGTTGGCTATTTGTACTTCTGAGAAATTTCTGTTCATTTCAGCTGTCCATTTTTTAAAATTTGGTCTTTTATATTAGGGGTCTAATTTTTTGAATTCTTTTTATATTCTAATATTAGTCCTCTGTCCAAGGAATAGCTGGCAAAATTTTTCCCATTCTAAAGGTTGTCTCTTCTCTTTTTGATTATTTTTCTGTGAGTTTTTAATTTGATTTGATCACATTTGTTGATTCTTAACCTTATTTCTTGTGCAATTTGGGTTCTTTTCAGAAACTCCTTGCCTACACCTGTGTCTTCAAGAGTTCTACCTATTTTATCTTCCAGCAAATTAAGTGTTCTAACATTTAGATCTTTGATTAATTAAGGACAAGGATCTGTGTGCTTATGAGTTTTCATCAAATTTGCAGATACTTTATTTTGTTAGATTCCTTGATTCTCCACCTCTTCTTAATATGAAACACCAATTATGTTTATATTCTACAGCTTTTACTGTGTAATAAGATCCTTGAGAGTTGGTTCATTTTTATTGCATTCCTTTTCATTCTGTTTGTTGTTGTTTTGTTTTTTACATTTTTAATCCATTCTCTATTCCATTTTCTTCATTTATGCCTTCATCATTGTGGACTGATACAACAAAAGAATGCTAAACAGATCAAAGCATTCTAGTCTTAATGTACTCAACTCTATTTCAAATTCCACTCAACAGTCAGAAGAAATTATGTCTAAATCTTCATATTTCTGTTCAATACATTCTAGTAGCTTCCAGAATCTTCTAGGCACAATGTATGGTTTGCGTTTAAGCACTTAAAATAAGCCACTGGCTTATGTGTAAAGGAGAAAAACACTAGCACTTTTATATATTTACACACAAAAAAATCTACTATTTCTTTGGCAATTGCGTATTTTGCAACCTTATACCTGTGAATTAGTCGTACAGCATACTTTTTCTTTTATGATCAAGTATATAAAATTTAGAGACATGTATAATAGAGTTGAAGCTGCTCAGCTTCTTGTGATCCACTCTCTGCCTGTACCTCTGTTCTCTCCACACTTCCAACTGTTTCTGTGTTTCATTTTGGATAGTTTTTCGTTTGAAATGTTGTGTTTGTTTTGACCTCTAGGATTTCCGTTTGTTTATTGTTTAATTAAAATCTTTCAGTTCACTCTTCGTTATGTCATTCTCCTTTAAATCTTAAGCCTATTTTTAACTGCCGTTTTAAAGTCCTCATCTTCTAATTTCATCCTTCCTGTCATTTTTACATCTATCCCCATGGACTGATTTTCCTTCTGGCTATTCCTTCGCAATTTGGTGCTTATGTTCCTATTTAGTAATTTTTAAATTTGGTGTTAGAATTTTTTATTAGTCTTTTAATGTTGAAATAAAACTTCATTTACCGGAAAGTTTCAAAATTAGTACAGAGAGCGCTCATACATTCTTTGCCTAATTTTAGTGTCTCTAAAATTAATACGTATATTTGTCAAAACTAGGAAATTAATGCAGTATAATAATAGTAACTAAGCTACAGACTTCATTTGGATTTCACCAGTTCTTCCACTGATAACCTTTTGTCACATACCTATTGCATTTAGTGGTCATGTTTTCTTGGTCTCAGCCTGTCTTTGACAATTATTCTTTCTTGCTTTATCGTGACTTTTATAGTTTTGAGGAATATTGGCCTGGGAATTTGATAGAATGGCCCTTAATTTGGGTTCACCCAATATTTTCTTACGATCACCATGGAGCTATGAATTTGGGAGAAAATACCATAGAAGTGAAATGCCTTTCTCTGCACATCATATCAAGATGTTAATTCTGATCACTTTGTTAAATTGGTGTCTGGTTGGCTTTTCCATTGTAAGGCCCCGCTTACTTTCCTTTTCCCTGTGCTGTGGTCCAAAAAAATGCCTTTCAAGAGAAAGCCAGTGTGATTATAAGACTCACCTCATTTGCTTCCTTTTGGTAGTGATCTCAGTCTGTACTACCTATTGTCTCAGTGTCTGCAACTAATATATATCTTGTCCAGTTTCCAGGATTTATGTGAGAAGAACAAGTTCTGCACCACTTACTCCTTCAAGACTAGACTGAGGAGCTCTTGGCAGGGTGTCTATGTTAAGCTCATTGCTTGGAGCTTCTCAGTTAATTTCATGGCTTGCAGTTTCTCCCATCTGGACCCTGGAGAAGGCTGGTCCACAGCTATACATCCCCAGGGGAAACTCCACCCCAACCTGCCCTACTTAGAGCTTAGGCACTTCAAAGCCAGTTTCATTGCTGGATTTTGATAGTGGGAAAGTTTCCCTCAGACTTTCACTCTGGCAGCCTTTGTGTAAAATCATCTTAGTTCTAATTCCTTTGTTGAGCACAAGGACTTGCTTCCAATGTTTTGCAGCTTTTAAAACATAAAACTCTTGGTTATGTCCTAGGCTGACAGCTCTAATTTGTTGCCAATGGTTTTAGCCCCCCCCCCCAAAGCGAATGATAGTTTGTTTGTTTTTTTCTTGCAAGTGAGGCTGGAGGTTTGAGAAGTTACTTGTTGTATTTTATCCAGCATTTTTTAAGAGAGGCTTGATAGTAGGAGGGCTCGCAGAGTTATATTGTTTGTGGTATTCAGGAGCATTTACTCTGTTCAAGTAGTTTATCATTCTTTATTGGTGCAGGTTGGTCAAGTGGACAGGTCAGAGGAGGATGCCAGAAGTGCTGCTGGAGAGAGGGAGGGTTCAAACTCGGAGCTGCCGTGTCTTCTTTGAGGTTAGAGAATTGGCAGCTGCTTCACGTCAGAGGAGGGACGAGGTGGAATTAGAGATCAGTAGGATTTCTAGGAAGGAAGTATCGGTACTAGGGACAAAGCTAATGGAATTAGAACCTACACAGGGGTTTTACTTTGTCCAAGTAATAAATTTATTATTAGTAACTTGGGTTTTTGGAGACTAAAAATATTTTCTTGGGCTCCAAGTTGTTTTTGCTGGTGTACACTTGGCGCTCATAGAAGCTAAACTGAAGGGAAGAGTGGGCTGTCAGATGATTTGGTGATGATTCTTATTCACAAGGGAGGAATGGTTTAATTGGTGAAAATTATAATCAACATTTTGTGTGTGTTTGTATGTGCTTTAGGGGGAAGCCTTTGCCGTTCTCAAAAAGTATATAGGCTCTATCTACTTGTAGTCACAGAGGCTGAAGGAGTAAGTTTAATTTTTTACAGTTATTGGAAATCTTTCAAGGAGCACTTGTTAGGAACTAATTGAGGTGTAACCAAGGAGCAGCACTCAGAACCTCTTCAGAAAAGTGAAATTTGCAAATACTTGCCTCAAACTTGAATGCCTATGAAAATGTGGAGCCTGATCGGACCTGTGTAGGCTTTCTACACAAAGCTCGGGCTCTTGGGTTCTGTGTTCTGGTGTCTCCCTACTTAGACTTACGTGTGTCCGTGTGTAGTTGCTGTGTAGTCCAAGTCTGTGGTCCAGTGGGTCCTTTAATAAAAGGCCAGTGTCAGTATTAAAATGATGCAAAAGCCCCTGAAGAATCTGAAGAACTTCTGGAAATCAGTTGATATCTGAAAAGCAAAGTGGTAAGTATTTAATAACTATCCCTGGAGTTAATCAAGGGGTAGAAACTAATAAAAACACCTGCAGTTATTACTGTATTAGACTGGTTTTAAAACAAAAACACTTTTGGAAGATTACTTTTTATGTTATAATATAATCAAGTACCACTTGGGATGGGAAATTCCGTGGACTGGTGAGCTTCCCATAGGGTCAGTAGCTCTCAGGAACACTGCAGAATTTCAGGTTTATGAGGGGCTAGTCATGGAGCTCCCCACGGAAGAGCTGAGTGTTTCAGTATTATCACTCTGCTTACTCACTTCCATCTTCAGGTTACTTAGCTTAGCTTCAGCTACCTTGAACTTAGGAAACCCTCACCCCTGTAACATGTCTCGACCATACAGGATTGTAACTCTTGGGGCCTGAATGTAAGGCGGTTACAAGCCAGCACTGGCTGACATCAGCAGAAATACCCATCCTCCAGATGGAGCCACAGAAGCTGTCAGCCAGTGGACAGCTTTTCTGTAACCGGTGCTTGATCTGTTACCCATGCAGCCTTCTCTTGCTTTGGAAATTGAAAATGGAAGCTTTCTGGGTCCTAATCATGACAAATGCAGCTGTTTTGTTATTTTAGCAAGTGAACGACTTCTACAAAAAAAGATGAACTAGGATTAAAAGAAATCAGATGTGTGTATTTGGTATGCAATATTTTTGTATTACAAATAGCTACATTCTAACCCACATTAACCCCATGATATGTGAATTTTGCCAACTCCTGCTGTGTCTTTTAAATCAAATCCAGTAAATCACTATGAATGTTCTAATTTCTAAACAAACTAGTCTTCCAGTAGAGGTACTTTAACACTATACTGCAAATTAGACAACCTAAGATAAATGGACCATCTTTGTTAATTATGTAGTTTAATTGATCAAACTACCAGATAGGATTTTATTTATAGCAGTTTTGCTTAGTATCAAATTCTATACTATTAAATAGCTTGTGAGCCGTATATTTGGGGTCATTAAGATATATGCTGTTATTTAGCTTCTGTTAACCTTATTAAGTACCTTTTTTTTGGTCTAGCTCATGTCACAATATGAAATTGCTTTTAATTGAGATGACCAACTTCCATTAGATTGTTCAACCCCCGTTGTGTAGACGAACACAAAGCACTTTTCATTTTTGCAGTATTGATCGAGCAGCAATTTACGTGAACTATATTCAGAACCTGGTGGAAAAGGATGGGGGCAGATTTTCTTCCAACATTCTTTTTTGCCAGTGGTTTTTCTCCCCGGCATATCCACTGTTTGCTTGTAGCTAATTTTGCACGCCAGTAGGTAGCAGTGGTGAGCAGAGGCACAGACAGAAAGCTGCCAGTCAGCGATTATAAATTATTATTCATTTCTGTTATAGGTGGGGTGTGCAGTCAGTTACAGTAATAATTACCAGGACTGGAGGGTTTCCTAGGCAACCGGTTTCCCCCCTCATTCATGCTGTTGCTGAGAGCGCCTGTAAAGCATGACATTGCTGTATTCTGAGGTTTGTTGCCCCCCTGCTGCTCCAGGTTTGAGGTTAGTTACAGCATCATAAGATGCTCTCAAGCATAGAGAGCTCAGGCTGGGCTTAAAAAGCATACCGGCAAGAGGGCCTCTCCACCGCTTCCCTGTTAAGGACCAGGGTTCTAAAAATGCAAATCCTACATCTTGCTTGGTGACATGGGTAAGATCACTTCAAGTTGCAGCACCTTTTATTTTCGATTATTTTGGAGATAGTAGATCATTTTGTCTTTCAAAGTTTTGTTATTTAATGAAAATGCACAGAGGCAGACTTGACATTAGATCTCTCCTTAGGATCTGAGTCAAATAAATCAATGGGGAACTGCCAAGATAATCATGGACATGTTTGTTGTTTATTTGGTTTTAGAAAATGGCTCATAAAGAGGAAGGTAACTTCCTCCAGGAATAGGATTAGTCCTTTATATGGTAGGAAAATAATAGAAACCTCATCTGTTATCAGGAATCTATACATGAATCATATTATCTTACATTTTTGGGGCTCTCTAATCTTTCATTTTAATGAACTTATATCAAGTGCTTTGCAGTGATAAAAAATAGTATTTGTTTGTGTCTGCTATGAAAAAAGATAGGGGATTCATGTTTCAGTCTTACATGGAGATGTGAAATGTTTATCCATTTACAAGGCAGAAGTCAGAAACTCAGACATGATACATCCAGATCTCATTCTCTGCTAGATGATTACAAAAATGTTCTGTATCTCACATCACACCTGTGTGTTCATTTCCCCGAGTTCTCGGTGAGGTGCAGGCTGTCTTCCGGTCGGCAGTCGTGATGGGGACACCTGCAGAGCTGCATATGACCCATGATTTCCTGGTATACGAACCATGACCAGATTTTGGTGCATCTTACAGTTCATGTAAGCTCCTGCTTTCTGAGGGAGAATGTTAAAGGATGAAGTTCTGGCCTCATCACAGCCCTTTCCTGCTGTCTTTCAACAGCAACTCCCTCCCAATCCCTCTGGGATAACTGCTCTACCACTGTCCCCTGCACTGCCCTAAGTCCTGCCGTGCATGGTGGTGATGAGCCTGCGGCCAGCTGAGAGATACAGGGAGGATGGAAGTGGGGGCATCTGCTCTCGCAAGAGGCCAGTGCTAACGGCTCCATGCACTTCGCCTTCCCTGGATGCCTAGAGGAGAGTCACCTGCCACCATTGACTTGACTCTCCTGTTGCAGGCTGGGCTCCAGTATCCAGCCACACAGTACAGAGAGCCTGCTGGTCTCTAGTTATCCAGAATCTCCCACCTGAAGGAATCCTGTGGTCCAGTTTCTGGAAAATACTTCAGAGGTACTAAGCATAAGTTTTCAGTCACCCTGCTAGATGTGGGCTTACGAAGTGATTCATAAAAAGATGAAATATATGGACTATGTTTTTTGATATAGATACTGTAAAATGGAATTGGCTCTATAAATCCATCAGGATAGGGGTCATCTAAAGTTTAGGTTCACTTTAAATAGTTTAATAATCTTTTAAAAAGTCTTTATAAGCTAAAACTTTGAGGCTAGCACCTGCTAGCCCAGACAGTTTTATCAAATCATCCAAGTTTTTCTCTAAACAATTAAACAATCTAAAATGGAATGGACTGAGTCTCCTAAATGTAGCAATCTGAATATCCTTAAGGTGGGGCGTCTGCCTAATGTAGCAAAAGAAATGAATTTTTATTTTCATATTACATACCTCTCCATAGTATAAATTATTTAAGGTGCAGTGCCTAGAAAAACCTAATGTTACAGATTAGATAATGAATGAAAATATGACATACAGCAAATCAAAGACATGCAATAAAATCATTACTTATAGACAAGTACCCTAGCAATACAAAGTCAGAAAAGTGCGTGACGCTCAAATGAAACCATTGTGAACTCTGGATTAAAAATCATCCCTTTTCATCATCTGCAACTCTGGAATCTGGAGAGAGAAGAAATGTCTTAATCTTCAGGATAGCCAGTCTTCTGATTATAATAATGATAAAATAAAAGTTGGGCAGCTCCTCCATTATAAGCCTGCTGTTCTGTTTTTTTCCTTTAAATAATTGAACTGTTTCAGGGAAACATTGTTAAAATCTTAAGGTTAAAGCATTCTTTCATTTTTTTTTTTTGTCTAAAGATTGCTCTGCACCCTAGACAAAGGAAATATTTAAACTGTTAAATTTGAACAAAGATACAGTCTGCATATGACTTCTCTGAAGCCCTATAAAAATTCTTTAAAATTGCCTATTCACTCAAATTTACTGAGTGTAGCAAAAATGTCAAAGGCATAAAGTCAGAGAAGATTGAATAAAATAATGCAGAAAGACAGATTAGTCATGCACAGACCCACACAGCCTTTCAGAGCACACAATACCACTCTTTATTACCGCTCTATCTTTACAAAGACTACGTTCAATACATAGAAGATGATACATGGCCAGCCATGTCATCTGCCTGTGATTCCAGGACTCATTTATCTGAGCCCTTTTCACAATGACATTGATGAGAGATCTCAGTGTTTTCAGAGCATTGTTTTATTTATCATATATAATGGCTGGTGAAAAAATAGGAATTATGTCACCGGTAGCACATAAAAGAGTTGCCTAGAAGATTCTGTGACAAAGTTTGGTAAAGCCTAGAACGAGGAGCCTCATGTAAATGTTTTTGCCTCTGCTTTCTCCCCTGCTGTGCCTTTTACCCCCATTCCAACCCCCCCGAAGATCCACATGCTGGTAACTGTTGAAAAATAGCAGGATGTTTCATCCAGCCAAATGTTGGAACCCTGGTCCTTGTAAAAACTCTTTGGCGATTACATTTTTGTTTAAATTTAGAGCACATTTTAATTGCTTTAGAGTTGCTGACCGTTATTTATGCCTTTGCAAAAGGAAAGGAGACTATTTGTCAGTCACAGTTTTGTATCTTGCAAATTTAATAAAGAGCAGCCCTTAAGATAAAATTTCTTAGGCTGCCACAATTGACAAAAGCCAGCTAATGTTGAAATGTCAACAGCAAACCTCATCAGCAGGCTGCACTGCGGTGCAATCAAGAAAGAGCCATAGCCCCATATAAACAAATGTATATGATGTGCCCATGCAGCAGGGGGGCAGGACCTGGGACCTCACTGCAGAGGGGACGGATGGCACAAGCTTGCAGCAGGACCATGTTAGGAATTTCTCGAGGGAAAAATCTTCCCATCTTCCGCATTTAAATTCTAAGGAAAAGTCTCAAGAAGAGAGCACCTGAACTGGTGACTGGTGACTGTCAGGGAAGAGGTTATCTTGCAACTGGGGATGTAGCTCAGTGATAGAACGCTTAGGAAGTGTGCACAAGGCCCTGTGTTTGAGTCCCAGCACTGGAGGGAAAAATAGTTACCTTGCTTGTGCTCTTTGGTGGTGCCTCGTTTCCACGCCTGTGTGGGAAGTTCTTTTCTTGTTTGTGCCTTTGGTGCTCTCAGCAGGAGCATGAAGGAGCAATTTAGGGGAGCATTTTGGAACATGGTCTAGTTCCATTGGGCATTGAGAGCTTTTGCTCAGACCCTGCTTGGAGTGATCATCCACGACATATCCTCTTGGGGTAGGGCCAGGGGCAGGTTTAGGGGTCCAAGATCCAGTGTCACACCCTACCTCTGCCCCTTCTTCTATGACCAACTTTTGGGCAATTTATTTTACTTGTCCCAATCCTGCTTTACAAAAATCAGTTGAGTGTTTTGTGTGGCTGTGTTGAGATAATACTGGATGTGGAAGGACTTAAATGGAAGAGTGGTAAATGCCCCACCCCTTCTCTGGAAGGGATGAGAACACATTTCCCTTGTCCTTAAGAGAATTTGCTTTGGTCCAGGTTCTCAACTGAGTGATCTGAGCCCTTTCTGTCCTATCACTGTCCTTGATGGGACTAGAGGCCTGGTGTGCTGAAGGCCTGGAGGACCTGAAAGTAAAGGGCAGCTCAGGACATGACAAGAATTCCAAGGTCCTGGTGTCTTCTGCCTTCATATCAGTGTTTGAGGGCAAGAAGGGACACTATGGGCTGCCTGGGTAGAGTGGGGGTATTTGGTGGCTGGAGAGGCTCAACATTGAAGGCTGTGTGCTGTGCTGTCCACAGCTGCTCATGGGCCTGCTTTCCTCCCAGTCCATCTAAATCTGAGCATCCTGCCTGATGTGTTCTCATCTTCTCCTCCTCCCTTCTTCCTCATCTTTCTTTGCTTTTGCTTTTTCTGTTTTGTTGTTGTTTATTGGTACATTTTTAGGTATATGGTATAGTTACGTTCATCATTGGAATCTTAACACCTTCAAATGACGTATCTTGGTTTTTATTTTTCCTCCATTCCCCAGCCCTCCCTTCAATCCCTCCACCCCCTCCACCCTTCCCTGTTCACAAAGATTTTTTTTTCCATGTTTTTCCTCGTCTCATATTTTTTTCTTTTGCCTCTTACCTTTCCCCTACCCCTCCCACTTCCCCTACCTTTTTAGACCTTTTCTTCCTATTACAGAATATCAATTATACGTTTTGGTCCTTATTTACATTTTTAGTTTTTCATACCAGAGAAACTATTTGGTATTTACACATGTGTGTCTTATTAATTTCACTTAAGAGTGTGGCCTCATTGTGCATCCACTTAGCTATAAATGTCTCCAGTTTCTCATTCTTATGGCTGAGTAGTACTCCATTTTATAATAAAGACACATCTTCTTTGTCCAGTCTCCAGTTGATGGGCAACTGGGCTGTTTCCAAGTTTTAGCTATTACAAACTGTGCCTCTATAAATGTGGGAGAGCATATATTGCTGTGGTATGATTCTTTTAATTCTTTTGGGAAGATACCCTGCAAAGGAATAGCTGGGTCAAATGGGACTTCTAATCCTAGTTGTTCAAAGTATCTCCATGTTGATTTCTCCATGTTGACTGGCTGCACCAGTCTGCACTCCCACAGCAATGAAAAAGAGTTCCTTTCTTCCCACAACCCTGCCAGCATTTGTTATTGGTTGATTTCTTGATAGCAGCCATTCTTTCTGGGGTGAGGTAGAATCTCAGTGTTGTTTTCATCTGCATCTCTCAAATTACCAGTGATGTTGAACATTTTCTCATATACTTATTTGCTGATTTTACTTTTTTGTTTAAGAAATGTCTGTTCATTTCAGATGCCCATTTTTGAATTGGGTCTTTATGTTTGGGTGGGGTCTGATTTTTTTGAGTTCTTTGTACATTCTAGATAGTCGACCTTTGTTTGAAGAACAGTTGGTAAAATTTTTTCCCCACATTGTAGGTTGTCTCTTAGCTCTGTTGGTGATTTCTCTTGCAGTGCAGAAGCTTTTAAAAAAGATGAGATCCCAATTGTTGAATCTTTGTGCTATTTCCGGTGCTGCTGAGGAGTCATACATAAAGTCCAGTGTCTTCAAGAGTTCTTAACTTATCTTCCAGCAAGTTTAATGTTCATATTTTAATATTTAGATCTTTAATCCACTTGGGTTTTAGTTTAGTGCATGGTGAAAAATAGGGGTCTAGTTTTAATCTTTGGCAAGTTGAAATCCAGTTTTTCCAACACTATGTATTAAAGAGGCTATCTTTCCTCCAGTGAGGATGGTTGGCTTTGTTGTCAGAGATAAGGTATCTGAGTATGCCTGAAGTTGTTTCTCTATCTTCTAATCTATTCCACTGATCCTCAAGTTTGTTTCTTTGCCAGTACCATTCTGTTTTTATCACAGTGGCTTTGTAGTATAGTTTCAAGCTGGGGACTATATTACCCCCTGCCATGTCTCTGTTGCCTAGAATGACTTTTGCTATTCTAGGTCTCTTCTGGTTGCAAATGAATTTTGGGATTATTTTCTCTAGTTTAGTGAGATATACTGTTAGGATTTTGATTGGAATTGTATTGAATCTGTATAGCACTTTTGGAAGTATGGCCATTTTCACTATATTGGTTCTTCCTACCCAGGAACAAGGGATGTCTTTCAATTTTCTTATATCCTTTTTGATCTCTTTTCAGAGTTCTGTAGCTCTCATTGTAGAGGTCTTTTGCTTCCTTTGTTAGATTGATTCCTAGATTCTTCATTTTTTTTGGATGCTGTTGTGACAGGGATTATTTCCCTAATTTCACTCTCAGTGAGTCTGTCATTTGTGTACAAGAAGGCTATTGATTTTAAGTGTTGACGTTGTATCCAGCTACTGTACTGAATCTATCAATTAAGTCTAGAAGTCTTTTGGCAGAGATTTTTGGGTCTTCTATGTGGAGCATATTGTCAGCAAATAATGACAGTTTAACTTACTGCTTTTATTTCTTTCTGTTGTCTAATTGCTGTGGCTAATGTTCCCAGAGCTACATTGAACAGGAGTAGTGACAGTGGACACCCTTGTCTTGTTCCTAATTTTAGTGTGAAGGTTTTCATGTTTTGGCCATTAAGTATGATATTGGCTGTTGGTTTTCCTAGATAGCCTTTATCAAGTTGAGATAAAGACGATCTATTCCAATTTTCTGCAGAGTTTTTATCATAAATGGGTGTTGGACTTTGTCACATGCTTTTTCTGCATGTATTGAGAGGATCATATGGTTTTTTGTCCTTGACTCTGTTAATATAGTGTATTACATTTATTGATTTACGTATGTTGAACCATCCTTGCATCCCTGGGATAAATCCAACTTGTTCAAGGTGTATGATCTTGATGATCTTCTGTATTCAATTGCTTTTTCCTATTCTGTGTCCTCTTTCCCCTTCTCTTGCTCTTTTTCTTCCTCCTTTCCTTTTCCCCTTTTTCTCCTCCTCCTACTTCTCTTCCTACCCTCCTTGTCTATTTCTCCTCTCTCCTCCATTAACTGCCCAAGTAAGTGCTGGGCCATTGTGGCCTCAGTCCCTGCTGGGGGCTGGCAGCCAGTCCCAGTGGATCCCAAACCAGAGTGTCCCAGTCCCTTTCCTGCCCTGACCCATGTGATAGATGAAGGCTGGATGCACCTGCTGTGCAGTGCATATCTCAATGTTAAGTTCAGAAAGTGTGAGAGGAAGGAGGAAGCCTGGAGGGAGTGAGACTGGAGAAGGTTGTGTACCATTTATCATCGTGAACTTGTGCCGCTGCCTCTGCCACTTTCCTGCAGCTGCAGTACCCCATTACCGAGATGTTCATCCATCCTTCATGCAGCTCCTGCCTGCAGACATCTTCATGTTCTACAGAGTGGACCTTGTGAGTACCAGGATCCTGCCCAGGTGCCTTCCTGCCCTGGAAGAGGGACCATTGTTTCTGAGGCTTGGGTTTCTAACAGTGAGTTTGAGGAAGAAACATTTATTCATTCAAAAGTCTACTGGGTGCTTATTGTGTGGTAGACACTGGTAGGCAGGTCTGGATACTACCTTCAGAAAAACAACATATGTACCAGGTGACCACTGGCATCACTGGGTGGATGTGGGGTCAAGCAAGCCTTGGAGGAGACAATGGTGATCCAGACCCAAAAGCTACATGGGAGTAAGTCATTTAGAGCTGGGAAGGGGCCTTTGCCACTTCTGAGTCCGTGGGCAGGAGCCCGGGACGTGTTCTGAGAGGTCAGGGCACAAGGTGAGGGGGTCTGGTGTGAATGGAGGTTTTGGTAGCTGCAGAGGGGTTCAGAACAGGAGAGTGACCTGTCTGGTTCTCAGAATGAAGAGGGCTGCTCCCTTTGGAACTGATGGTGGGAGCCCAAGATGGAAGCAGTGAGAATAGTCGAAGTTTATTACAACCTCTCAGACTGGAGACCAAGTGAGAGGAACAAGTTTAAAATATGTGTAGAGGTCAGAACAGACGGGATTTGCTGAAAGATTGCCATGGGACATGGAACACATGAGGGTCATCCCTCACTGTGTGGCTTGGTGACCTGAGGCCCATTCAGATGGATAAGCGTGGAAAAGTTCACAGAGAAACTCACTGACAGCAGGGAGCCTAGAAAAGCGGAGACCAGAGAGACCTTCAGGAAATGCCCCTTCCCTGGGGAGAAGCTGGGCAGGGGCTCCACCACCTCGCTATTTCTGACCTGGTCTCCCTGGAGCTCCTTTGACTCTTGCGA
Source organism: Fukomys damarensis (assembly GCF_012274545.1). Taxonomy (NCBI): domain Eukaryota; kingdom Metazoa; phylum Chordata; class Mammalia; order Rodentia; family Bathyergidae; genus Fukomys; species Fukomys damarensis. The sequence continues at coordinate 52,226,634 of NW_022900931.1, forward strand.
TCTTCCTCTTGTAAGAGCCTGGTGGAGATCTCGGTCCCATAACATCCAGAGTGCAAGGAAGGACCTATGAAAAATAGAAGCCACAATCCCTTCACTGTGGTTGGGAGGCACTTTGGGCCTTGGAAAGCAGATGACATTGAGGCCTGTGCAGGCCAGTGGGGGACAGAGAACTAGGGGAGGGAAGTGCTGGTGGATATGCAGCTGGGGCAAGACTTGTCCAGAAAGAGACGGATGGGCAGGCTGTGGCAACAGAGGCCAAGGCCCAGGAGCCAGGACAAAGCAGGAGCGGCAGCCACATGGGTGAGATCCGAGGGCAGGCATGGGCCTCAGAGGAGCCCTGGAGCACAGTTCCTGCAACGTGCTGCAACCATGTGGGGTGATGCAACCTGAGGCCAAGCAAACTGGTTATAGAATTCTCTTTACTACATGAAAAAATAAAATAAAAGAACCAGAGACATAAAGATTATGTTCATAATTTGTTAATTGTCTCATTACTTACAAAGGTGAAAAATTGGGGCAAATCCAAGTGTCTGACAATAAGGAACTGGCTAAAAATAATTATATAAATATGTGATAATTAAAATTTAAAAGGTTTTAAAAGACTTTTAAAATAATACTGTTACTACTTACAGTGTATTCAATATTAGGTAAAACCAGAATGTGAATATTCTATTTTGTAAATGTTATCTAAATGCAAATATATGTAATTGTATTAGTTATATATTAGAGTTCTCCAGAGAAGGAAGCAATAGGATGGAGATATATACACCTATAGAGACAGAGAGAGAGGGAGAGAGAGAGAGAGAGAGAGGAATCAGCTCACTCATTTGTTGCAGTTGACAAGTCCTAAATGTGCAGGGCAGCCCAGCAGGCTGGAGATCAAGGAAAGAGGTGATGTTAGTTCAAGTCGGAAGACAGTTCAGAGGCAAATTTTTTTCCTAGGAGCCTTAGTCATCTCTCTTAAGGCCTTCACCTGACTGAGGCCTGCCCATATGGTGGTGGGTACTTGCTTTACTCAAAATCTATTAACTTAAATATCCATTACAATTAAAAAGTACCTTCAAAGTAACCTGTAGACTAGAGTTTGACCAATAGCTGGACATCACAGCCTAGTCAAATTGAAATGTATGGTTAACCAACCCAGTGACTGTGATGAACTTAGCAGGGGCCCTACTATGCTTGCTTCTACTTTGGAGAAAAGCACTAGAAGGAAGAGAGTCACTGTGTTGTGTGGAGGGATTCTGAGATATTTATTTAAAGATTTCTGTATTGTCCCAAGTTCCTACAATAAACACATATTTTAATAAATAAAATATGAAAAATTGAAATAATGAAAGAGTTCTTGAGTATTTGAGGCAGTAGTCCTTTCGCTATCTGAAAAAAGAGGCTTTTAGTTTATAGGAACTAGTCCTCTTCATAACTCAGCTGTGCTGTGGTTTCTTTTATAGTCTTTTAAATTCATCTTTTAAAAATATAAAATAACCTAATCATATATGTCAGGAAGGATGAAAAAAGCAAAACTCACTTCTAATCTCACTATGCAATCAGAATTTGTGGTTTTTCTGTTGTATTTCATGTCTGTTTCCTTTCCCCAGTTTTCATATGCATAAAACAGAAACTTCCTCAGTATTCCATCACATGATGGTACCTTATGCTTATTTAGGTCACTCCTCTATTGTTGGACATGAGCATTCTCTCTAGTTCTTTGCTATTAGAAACAACTACATCCTAAATAGCCTTGTACCTGACTCTTTGCACACATCTCTCAGGATTTTCCGTAGGCTTGTTCCTAACTCTGAACTTGCTGGGTCAAGCATATGTGTTTTTAAAAGTCAGACCTAAGTACATGGAATAGATTTCTGGTAACCCTTGGTCCTTACTCTTATCCTGGCCTCATGCACAGCTCATTTGTGGCATAATTACTTAAATGATATTATTGGACTTCCAGGAAGACGATGGAGTGGTGAACAGTAGAGAAACAATCTCTCCAAGATCTGGCGTCCAGACACTGCAATATAGCAACATGAGGAAGAGAAGAAGGAGGAAAGTTGGGTCCCTGGGACCTAGCAAGAATCTGAAGTGAGAATTGAAGTCTACAGGAAATCAAAGAGAGAGTCTTTAACAAAGAAGGAAGTGACAAGTGTTGCTTTCTTCCTGAGCCCTGACTTTACTGTGTGGGAAGGGAAGCACAAACATGCAGACTCACAGTGACTACTGGTGACCATAGGTGCCTCCTTGGAGAAATGTAACAGTGTAATGGAGCAGTGGATGCAGTGGACTGCACTGGCTGGTGATTTATTTGGGTTCAGACATACCCCAGGAGAGGGTGATTGGTAGCCATCTTGGAGAGAGGCCAACTGAGCTTGGCCTCAGGCTAGCTCCATCAGGGTGAGGCAGAACCTAGTTCAAGTCAGCAGGAGGTCAAGTAGCCAAAGGCAAGCCAGGAGAAAGCTCATGGAGTGTTGCAGGGTGAACAAAACAGGTTCCACACTCACAGCCAGAAACCAGCCTGAGATTCAGAATTAAAGGTGTGGGCTTGCTGGAATTATCAATTACTCCACTCTAAACTGACAGCTGGCTTCCTGGGATTAATCAACATGGACATGGACTCTGTCTGCCCCCTCTGTCCAACAGTGACAGCAGAGACATGCCTTGAAGTGATTTTTTTTCTTATTTTTCATTTTTCCTTGTTTTTGTTGTGTTGTTTTTTCTTGATTGTGCTCATTTTTATATGTGTGAATATTGTTTCTAGTTTTTATGTTGTTCTGTTCTTGTTTTTATTTCTCCTCTCCCATCTTCTTCACTAATTTCTCAAAGTTTGTATAATCTTCCTTTGTCCTCTAGCTTTGCTTCTAATCTATTTCTCTTCTTCTATTTCTCTATTTTTTCCTCTGAGCCCCTTTTAAATTTTCTCTGCTGAAGGTAAAATCACCATAATGAGGAAAAATGTACTGTACACAATTTTCTGGTTTGTTTTAGATTTTGTTATAGCACCATAAATCTAGTTCATATAGTTAAAGGTAGCAAATTAATAGTTACCACAGTTTGTCATTTTTTAGGCTGTATTTGATCCTATTATTATTGCTGATTGTTCTACTTTAGCCAAGGTGACACATTTGTTCTAATCAGTTGTTCTTTCTGGTACGCCAAGACTGAGATAGTCTAAGGGCCTTAAAAATACTATAGGCCAGTGTCAAGGAACAAAGGGCTAGTCCAGATAGGCAGCAACTTCTCATCCCCAATAAATTAAAGAGGTAGGATCTTGCAAAAGATTCAAAACCCAAAATCCAGCTATACCTGAAAGTAGTCATTTCCTACTGAGAAGTAGTCATTTCATAAGGGTTCTAAATACTAGCAGTAAAGCTGTTTGCCATAAACTGGGCATGGTGGTGCACGCCTGTAATCCCAGAACTCAGGAGTGTGAGGCAGGAGGATTACTGTGAGTTCAAGGCCAACCAAGGCTGCATAGCGAGTTCAAGTTCAGTCTCAACTACATAGTGAGACCCTGTCTCAAAACAAAAACAAAAACAAAACTACTTGCCATAAAGAATTTACAAGCATCAACCCAGGAATTAAACTTTAGAAAAGATAGTATTGATCACATGAACCCGCCACTCAAAACACAGACCAAGGACTTAAAAATCTATAATTTTCTCACCACCTTATATCCCCATCTCTCTCACCCAAAGTAACCATTTTCTCAAGTCTATGTTCAACCTTTTACTTTTCTTTGCTGTATTTTATTGTGTCTACATTGTATTCCTATAAGCATATATATTTTTGTTTAGTTGTTTTTAAGATGATACATCCTGTATATGGTCTTTTGTGTCTTACTCTTGCTGAGAACCTTCCATACTGTTGTTTTTGGCCATGGTTGGCTTATATGTTCAGTTCCGGTCTATTGTGTTTCACTGGGTGAAAATAGAAATTACCTGTTCTTCTGTTTGAGTATTTGGGTTATTTCCAGGATCCTGTTGTAAACAGTGCTGTTAGGAACAATCTTGAACCTTTCTCCTCTAATATATGTGCACTTTTGCATCTTGGTTATATATATCTATGACTAGAATTGCTGTGACTATTCGACCTTAAGAAATGACTCCAAACTGTGTTTTATAAAGTAGTTGCTTCTACAGTGACACCTAAGTGATTATGTGGAACCATATCCTCTCCAACATTTGGTATTATTAGACTGTTAGTATATGTTTATTCAATAAGTATAAATGATCTCATTATGATATTGAATGCATTTCTCTGATCACTAGTAATGCTGATTTTCTCTTAATTATAAACATGTTGGTCCTATTATTTATGTCTCTTGGCCTTTTTTCTGTGTTGAACTGCTTATGCTGTCCAACATGGATAGGTTGTTCAGTGTGTGTGTGTGTGTGTGTGTGTGTGTGTGTGTGTGTGTGTCTGTTGCTGAGAATAAAACTCCAGTCCTTGAGCATGTTAGACATACTGTACCACTGAGCTATATCTCAACTCCTTCAATATACTAACATTAATTAATATTAATTTTTTGTTAGTTTGGTCTGTTACAAATAAGGCAAAATATACCTTGTACTTTTAAAAGTATCTTTTGATAAATAGTTCTTAGGGATGGGAATTTAGCTCAGTGGTTCTGCTGTCTGTCTTGCAAGCTCTAGGTCCCGAATTTGATCCCTGGTACAAAAAAAATTCTTAATCTTAACCTAATCAAATGTGTTAATCCTTTTCTTTGTAATTACTGATAGTTGTTTAAAGAAATCTATTCCTACCCCATGATCTATTATATATATTTTGCACCAAGATATTTAGAAGGTTTTGTTTTATTTTGTTTCCCTGCTACTGGGGATTGAATTTAGGGCTCTCACACTAAGCTACATCCCAATCCCACCCACCCCTTTTTTAAATTTTGCAGCAGGGTCTCACTAAGTGGCCAAGTTGTCCAGGCTGTATTCAAACTTGTGATCTTTCTGCCTCAGCTCCCCATAATGCTGGGTTATATGCATCTTTCACCATGCTGACTGAGAGTTTTGCTTTTAACATTTAAGTCTTTAATCCATCTGGATTTGGTTTGTCAGCACAAAATGAGAAGATGCAGTTTTTCCTTTTCTCCGATGGCTAATCATTTTTAAACTTCACTTACTCAACAGTGACATTTTAGGGCTGGGGATTTAGCTCTGGAGCCTGACTTGAAAGCACAAGACCCGAGTTTGATCCCCAGTACCCCCCCACAAAAAAAACCAGTGACATTTTGTCCCCCACAACTAATCTGACATGTAAATTTTTTCCTATATCTAACACTATACTTTTTGTGAAGTTTTATTTCTGGACTCTCTATTTTTCTGGTTGATTATTTTTCTCTGTGTTAATACGTCACCATCTTTTACTATACATTCACACAAAGTCATGGCATATGATAAGGTAAGTTCTTCCTTGCCACTTTTCATCTTCAGAAACGTCCTGGTCATTCTTCCTTCCTTTTATCCCATATTATTTAACAAGTTTCTTAAAAAATTCTCTTGGGATTTTGAATGAAATAACATTGAATAAATAGATCCATCTGGGGAGACTAGATCAATGGTCAACTTTCCTATCCATGAATATAGTATGTCTCTCCATTTAGCTAAGATTTCTTTGGATAAAGATTTCCTTGTAGTAATTAGAAGCATATTATGTTAAATTTGTTCTTAGGTACTTGGTATTCTCCAGTCAGGTAGGTCTCAGTGGTATGTAGCTTTCTAAGTTACTTCTATTTTTCTCTTTCTCAGCTGAGTATTAGAGTCATTGCGGGCTCGACTGAGAGGATGTTTTGGGAATGGGTGGTATTTGCTGCTGCTTGAACAAGGTGGTGAAGGAGCTGTGCTCTGAACTCATTTGGGAAAACATCTTTTTCTCTGGGGATGAGTCATGGGTACCCTGGGTGGTCCAGAAGGAACTGGCTAAGGGAGAAGCACCCAGCCAGGAGATGCTCTGTGTGGAGAAGGGAGGGCGTCTCAGGATTCATACTTGAATCTTGGCTCTGTTACCCTGAGGCTTCAGGAAAGACTTAACCTCTCTGTTCTCTGGCAGCAAAGGTGGTCAAAGGTGAGGGTCACAGGTGGAAAAATTTGCATGGGATTTCTTTTTATCTCCTTACCAAGTGAGAATGGAGAGCTGCTCACATTGTGACAGAGTGTTTGTGACAAATGAGCAGTCACAGGGCAGAAGCCAGGCTGAAGCCCATCATAGAACAGATATCCCCACCTTCTGAAGATACAGTTGTAGCTTCATGGGCCTCAAAGTGGGAAGAGTCATCCTGGGAACATAAATTAAGACAATGAACAGTGCCACATTTGGGACTTTGAGAAACTGGAATACTGGGAGTGGGGTGTTCCCTTCTATGGCAGAATACAGTGCTAACAAGCATCTGGGACATTGCACTACAGGGACTTCAAGGGACTCCCAGCTTCCTTCTAGAAGTATCCAACATAAGGCTTTGCCTCAGTTCCTGTCCTTGCAATATCCATCTTTAATGCCACCTTGGTCTCTCAGTCTTCTCCAATGACATTTGCCCTGGTGATATCATGATTCTTTTCAGATTCCCCTTTGATTCTATCCATCCTTCCTCATAATACTTGATGGAAGTGGGCACTTCCTATATTACAACTTTTAAATTTATTTTTAATTGACGTAATAATTATGCCTATTTGTGGGGTGCAATGTGATAATTTGATATGCACATGCAATTGTAATGATCAAATCAGGGTAATTAGCATATCCATCTCCTTAAACATTTATCATTTTGTTTGTGTCGGGAAATTTTGAAACTCTCTTCTTCTAGTTCTTTACAAAGTATAAAGCACATTTGTTTTACACTATAATCACCTTGCTATTCTGTAGGACAATAGAACTTCTTCCTCCTACTGAACTGAATATTTGGTACCCTCTATAACTGACCTCCCTATGACCCCTCTGCCTCTCCCTTTAGAGACTCTGGTGACCACTATTCTGCTCTCTTCTCCTATGAAAGCAACTTTTTAAGCTTCCACGTATGAATAAGAACCTGAGATGTTTGTCTTTCTGTGCCGAGCTTATTTCACTTAATATAACATCCTCCAGTTCCTTATGTCCATGAATGATGACAGAGTTTCATTTTTGTGACTGGATAATATTCCACTCTTCTTTATCCATCTTTCCATCAGTGAATAACACATCTTGCCTACAATGAAGAGTGTGACAGTAAACATAGGAGTGCAGGTATCTTTTTTGACATACTGAGTGTATTTCCTTTTGATATCTATCCAGCAGTGGAACAGCTGGATCATATGATAGCTAGATTTTCAGTTTTTTGAGGTACCCTCCATACTGCCCTTCTCAATGGCTGTACTAATTTAGATTCCCACCAACAGTTGTGTTGCAATTTTTAAAGCACTGTGGAAACAGTCTTTCTGAGTTTCCTGGGATCAAGGTCTTTCGCCAGTACCCAGGCCTACGTGTGAGAGGCTTCCCACCAGGCAGGCGAGAAAGCCCCATCCTCACCTGATTTGCGGTCCGGGGGAGAGGAGCCTGCATGAGGCCGATAAGTCATAATCCGGAGAGGTGATGACAGTCGTCTCCATGCCCATTGATTAATGAAAACAGGGCTAGTTGGACACAGAGTAGATGGTTATAAATGGTGCTGTCAGAGAAAAATAATTATTGTATTAATAAGGAAACGGTTCAAAACCAGGCTCTAAAAAAAGAGAGCTGGCAACTTAGCGTCTCCGTGGGTCTGGGAGGCGGTTTTGGTGGGACTGTGGGGAGGCTGGGGGAGACACCTCAGCTCCTCCTGCCCTCCCAGAAGCACAGCTTGCCTCACCCTGCAGGTACCCATGCACTGGCAGGGATGTGTGCATCCTGGCAGTCAACTTGACCCAGCCCTGCCGGGTGCTGCTGATCGGCGGGGCTTGTTTGCAGGCATTCGGTACCACTTCCAGCAGGAACGGGGAAAAACGAGCATATCTTATTGTACCTGAAACACTCTATGATATGTACTAAATATTATGACTACTCGGGGCCTTGCAATAATTGATTCACCCACACAGCCATTTAGTCTGCGAGCTGTTCGTTTTACAAATTCTACAATCTTTTAGAAATTCTTTCAGTGCAGAAGATTGCTGCCTGGCCTCAGATTCATTATGGTGATTGAATCCTCTTCAATAGAGAACGGTTTAAAGAGAGCACATGCCCGTGTGTCTCACTCAGAGTGAAGGCACATAGGTTAAAAGCTTGTCTGGGTGGCATAATTCACTGCTGCTATGCCAAACAATCACGTCTTATTGTGACCTTCATAAGATACAAAAAGGCAACAGGATGGCGCTCAGCTTTTTTTAAACCCACTCACAGATTTAGCTTCCCAACATCTGAAGCTTGGAGAATTCCTAATTAAATAACCAATTAATAATGTAGAATAGAAAAAGCTATTTTTTCCCCTGAAATGCAAAATCATAATTAATCAGAGTACAAAAAGCTGCCTGTCTTTAGATCAGAAAAATATAGACTAGGTATTTAAATATTCCACCACACCTGAACCCTGGCCATCCGTCATTGTTATGACTTAAAACATCTCTGACTAAATTAGGTTTTGTTTGTATAGAGCAGTGAAAGTCAGATGGCTTGAATGACAAAATTAGAACATGCTCAAATCACTGAGACAAAACCGCATAAAGAGAAAGATGTACAGGCAGCGGACTGTCGGTGTGGAGCAGAAATCTTCCACTGATTTTTTTTTTTTAAATACGTTGTTTTCCGTTTACCCAACCAATTGATGTAAGTATAAATTTCTGACCCCCAGGCAGACATTCCAAGGGAAAAAAAATTATTCCTGCCTCCTTGTTAATTGCCCAAAATAGCTAGCGAGGCTCTGGAGAAGTTGTCCCCTCCTCCACTCCCTGCCGGTCCCGCCCCTGGTTTGCCTGGGTGCCCTTTACCCTGGGCCAGCGCGCTCCCGCCCACCTCTCCAGCCGAGCCCCAGTTGCTGTCTGTCACAACTGGCAGCGGCCACCAGGGATCTAAGGTTCTCCCCCCAGCCCCAGCCCCCGGCACCACCTCTTGGCACATTTTAGAGTTTAAAAGAAAAGCTGGCTTTTATAGTTTGTGCCACCTCCGCAGTTTATACTTTGCCTATGAAATGCCAAAACCTGGGAGTAAATTCTCCGAGGAAGAAATCATATAAAAACCCTGCTCGTGCTGGAGTGCATCGGTGATGGCCACATCTGCACGAAGGCACGGACTCCTGGAGATCCGTGTTGGTCCGGACTCCTCCCTAGGGGCCCCTCTTTCAGGACAGCAGGCTGGGGGTGCAGAGCATGCTGCTTCTCTTCTGACCTGGGCGAGCATCTTTTTGCCTTCAAGCTTTGGCTCATGCTGTTTCGGTCCTCTCAGAGAGAATATTTGGAGTCCACTTGATCTTCCGGAGGTGGCCCAGTTGTCACTTCCTTGAGGACACCTTCCTGGCTTACCTGGCGAAGAAAATGCTCCCCTCCTGCTTGTGGGCTGCCGTGTCACGGTGCAGGTCACAGTCTCCCTTGTGAGGGTCAGCATCTCTACTCATGGTGTCGCGTTCCCGCCAGATCCTTGTATTCGGGGTGGAGCCCTGACCCCCAACAGATGGGGAAGGAGTAGGCATGTGATGCAGGTGTTGAGAGGGGTCTCCTGGCAGCCCCCTCCAGCCTACCTGCCTCCACAGATCTTCGATAAATAATTTGCTGTTATCACAGCAATAAATAATTTTTGGTGACAGTTTTACTGTGAGACTTGGTGCGGTTTTTTTTTTTTTTTATTGACAAAACCGCTATGAATCAACATACATGAACCACAATAAAGATGTGAGAAATATCTGCATTACGGCAGGCAGAGGTTTTGTCAATAATCGGTGCATTGATCTCTGCTCCTCTTTGGGGTTATGTGTGGAGCCTCCCTGTGTGCTTCCTGTCACACTGCCTCGGGTGCCTTCTCCTTGGAGGGCTGAGTCACGGGGACCTGCAGTCTTGGGGGGCAAAGAGGAGAGGACAGGGATGGAAGAGAGCACACTTGTTCACTCCTCTGTCCTCCCTTTCAGTCAGCCAAGCAGCCTCTGGTGCTGTGTCCTGGAAACACTGAGCCGGACCTAAGCCAGCTCACCAGGTGCCCTTGGTGATAGCAGGGACAGACCTATGGGCAGAGGTCACTCCTGGCATGTGCTGGTGTGAATCACGCCTGAACTGCTCATTTATTTATTTACTTACTCCATTTACAACCACTGACTAAAAGCTTCCTGCGTGTCAGCCTGGGGCTGTCTTGAAACTGCGGTGGTCCGTGCTCTCAAAGCTTTCACAGAGGTGGAAGGACAAAGCACAGAAAGCCCAAATAAGCATGTTGCTCCCCAGATGGTGAGGGATCTAAGGGATCCCCACAAGCACTGTGAGAATGGGTGGCGCAGAGCTCACCAGGACCAGGGACCCAGCCTTCCTGCAAGAGCTTTGTCTGAGCCAAGAGAAGGGTGGTGGTGGCAGCCCGCAGGTCCTGGAGCGTTGCTGGCAGCCACAGCAGCCTGGGAGGGAGCCTGGGGCATTTGAGGAACTGAAGGAAAGTTCGGTGGCCAGAATAAGAAAAGAGGTGAGTAGCAGGGAGGAGTCTGAGGCACAGAGGATGGTGAGGGAGTGTCAGAGACAGCTTCCAGAGAGGAGTCCTGGAGAGGGCTAGGGGTGGGGCTGCAGGGTCCTGAGTCCCTGCTGTGTAGCAGGAGCCCAGCTCCCTCCTGCGGTGGCCTTGTGTGTGTCCTTTGCAGAGTCCCATCGGACCCTCAGTGCTCCACTGTCCCCACCTGGAGCTAGGCTTTGTCTTCCATGTCTCCATGGCCCTCTCGGTGGGTGGCCTGGTCAGGACTGGCTTTGCCAGCTTAGATCTCTGCACCTTTCAAGTTACACATGTCTGTTATCAGCCTTCCTGAAGGTAGTTCTGCCCAGTTCACCCACCCAGCAGGCAAGGAATCTGGGCACCCTTGCCTTGTACCCTGCATCACCCTGTCCTTGTAGTGGGCCAACCTCCTTGCCCTCTGCCTTCCAAATCTTACCCCTAGAGAGGCCCGGTGGTGCCAGTCTCCTCCAGTAAGCCTTCTCAGACTTGGCTGCCCTATGAGAGCTGGCTCTCTCTCAGCCCAGGTTCCGGGACAGACATGGGATTCCTGGCTGTGGGTCCAAACTTTGGTTCAGGCCCTCAGAGGGGAGGGATTTGAGTTGAGGAGTTATAGATCTGGGTGCCTTGAGGGCAGGTGGGTGAAACCAAGCCTTGAGGGCAGGAAGAGCCATGCCTCAGGTGTGGATCCCTGCCTGCCTCACCTCTCCAATTTGAGTGATTGGGTTTTACAGATGGCAGGTGTCTGGGCACTGCCCCCAGCTTAGCTATGGACATGGATTGGACCCAGGCCTTGAGGACTGAGCGAGGAGCTAGTGGAAAGGTAGGGTAAAGCTTGGTGCTTCCTCAGACCTGGGGTCCCTTTTGAGTGCCAGAAGACTGTGGGAGCCCCAGATCCCCTGCCCAGTCCCTGTATAAAGACCCCTAGCTCTCCTTCACATGGCCCATTTTTTGGTTCGCTTTTTCAGTATTAGGGATTGAACCCAGGGCCTTTCACACTGGGGAGTTACATCCCTAGTCCTTCTCTTTTTCTTGCCCAAGTTGAGCTTGAACTTGTGATCTCCCTGCCTCAGCCTCCCAGAGTGCTGGGATTACAGGGGCTTGTGCCACCATGCCCAGCAGCATTCATTTTTCTTAGTGGTTTATTGCTTCTAGGTCTGCATTCCTCCAACCGGACTCTGAGCTCTCACGAGTGAGCAGGGATCAGGTAGCGTCATCAGGAGGGAGGTAGACGTGGAGGGACTCACATCTGCACTACAGATGGGATGGGTGGGCGTCCCCTGCCCCTCTAGCTGGCCCCAATGCCCACCCCAGTCCTGTCTGCCTTCCTCAGCACCATTGTTAGCATCTAGAGCCATCATAGCACAGGAAGAGCCCCTGAGCACCTGAGCAGCACCCCCCATGAAGGGATAAAGAGCCACGCCCTGGGCCAGCCCACCTGGGTGACTCCCATTTCTCTGGTGAAGGTAGAGAGGTGAGGGTGATGCTTTTGGCAGGCTCCTCTGACCCCTGCCACTGGCCAGGAAGCAGGATTTTCCTTTACGGGCCATTACCCCAACTACTGTGGGTTGTCTGGCCCCAACCCTCCCCCAACCATGCGGCACCTGCCCAGGCGGCCACCATGCTCTCTGCAGCCTTCCTGACGTCAGCAGAGGGGACGCTGCCTCCTCCACCACACGTTGTTCACAAAGTGTAGGCAAAAGGCGGGCATCCAATTGCTGTGGGTGAGGAAGAGAAATAATTTGGTTTCTAAATTAGGACTCGGCACCGGTGGCCAGAGCCTGGAAGGGGAGTCTGTCAGCTGATGGCGCGGCTGCTCCTGCAAATGGGGGAGATGGCCCATGCCCCCCGAGGGCACTTGGGGGCCTCCTTCAGCTCGGGCCCTGGGTGCCAAGAGCCCCAAGAACAAGCCATCTGAAAATTAGGATTCTGTGTTGGCCTGTCAATTCCCAGAAGCACACAGCCTTTCATTAAAATCCGCCTGACATTTCTGTTATGCACAGAAATCCCGAAGATATGCCAAGTGCCTGCTATTTGCCATCACATCCGCCTGGGAAGCTGAGGGCCTGCCAAGCCCATTGTGCCGAGATGCCCCCCAGGAGGTGGGTTGGCAGGCTGTGTGGGGTCCTGGCAGGGGTGCAGGGCCGGGCTGCGTCCTGGGGTGAGACCCTGGGCGTTGGAGGACATGGGTGGCCCCTCTGCTCAAAACTCCACAAGGATCTGAGCACAGGGAAGTGCTTGCAAAGCCAACTGGGGCCACTGGGGCCAGCCAGCCTGCCTGAGCCTCCTTCTATGCCAGGGCCAGGCAGATATTGGGCCACTGAGGCCTGCTTTCTGGCCTCCAGGGCCCAAAGCCATGTGGAAGAAGTGGATGTGGATAAGGAAATGGGTGATGGAGGCAATCTAGGTGCTGAGGGAGGGGCAGGCGGGCTCTGTTGGATCAGGAGTTTTGTAGGTATTGGGCATTGACTCTGGTGTCTCAGAGGGAGGACCTGTCATTTGGCCAGCGTTGCCTGGAGTAAATGTGCCTGAAAGGTCACAAAGATCACAGAATGTGTGATATGGAAATGCATCCTCTCCAAGAAGGTCAGGACAAGGCTGTGGAAGGGAGGGAAGAACTTCCTTCCAGCGGGAGGTGACATGGCTGCATCTCAGCCCTGGACCATGTGGTTGGACTCTTACGTGCACCCAGGTGCAGCCACTGGCTGATGTGAAGACCCAGATGGCAGCTCAGACGCCTGCAGCCTGGAATCAGGTCACAGAGAGTCAAGGGCACTTGTGGGGCCAAAGGAGCCAGAGTAGCTGAGCACCCACAGGGCAGCAGGCCCTGCATGACCTCAGCACCTTCTCGGATGCCCCTTGAGGCGGCACCATGCCTTGTCCAGTCTGCAAGGGCTCCCTGCCGCCTGGAGACATCACGATGCTGCCTTGTATGCTCTGTGTGGCGACAAAACCTCTTGTTTCCTGCGACACCACAACTCAGGGACTTCAGGTGACTTAAAGATTTAGGCTTTGCAGGCCCAAGTGGCTAATCAGTCTTGCAGGCCCTAGGAGAAGACAGATCTTCAGGGTGACTGACACCTGCCCTCCCCGCCTGGCTTCTGAGCCCTCAGGGGCTTTTCTGGTGGTGTGCATGAATGAGATCTATGTGGGCACAGGGGTTTGGAATCACACTGGGTGATTCTAGGCCGTTCTGGGTGTGCGCCTGCCCCTGGAGAAGCGGAGGAGGGGCCCGAGGACTGTGTCTCATTCCCACAACCCCACACTCTCCAAGAGTCCATTCCTGGAAGTGGATTTCAAATGTAACCTTCGAGGCTTCCTTTCTAAGCTGTTTTCTGAGCATTCCTAGCTCAGGGCACAGGGACAGGATGGAGCACTGGCCTCTGCCTTTGGCTCATCATGGGGAGGGAGAGAAGATGGTAGCAGGTCCACCACCCTCTGACAGCATGTGGGGTCCCAGTGGGGAGAGGCCCAGAAAGGCTCCCAGAGCGGAGGAGCAGCGTCCCCAGGGTGGGGACAGTAGTGATCCCAGTGTGGTGGGTGGCAGTGGACAGGATGAGGAGTGTTGAAAGCGGTGCTGACTGCCCAGTTGGGTCGGGCAGAGATTATGGAGGATGGCAGAGCGAGGACAGAACCTGACACCTGAGTCCAACCAGCAAGGTCTGGAATGCTGGACACAGCTACTGACTTCATTTTGTAGCTCTCAGAGTAGGGGAAGGAAAAGACAAAACACAGTTCCCACATAAGATACGGGGTCAGCTCACTGATTCCTGCCATCCATCCATTCATCCATCCATCCATCCACCCAAAGAGTTCTCATACTGGATGTGACCTTCTGAGAGTTTTGGTGAGTGGGTTCTGGGGGCCAAAGACGGCCTGCTTTGGCATTTGTGAGTGGTTTTCACATTTTTTTAAAAATCATTTCAGCCAGGAGAGTGGGCACATCCTGGTTTAAGGGCTGAGTAAACCCTTCCAAGTCACCAGCTGCCAGGAGAGGTGTCCATCATACCTCAGCTGGGTGGGTGATAAGATGACATCAACTGGAAACAAGACCCCAAACCCAGCCAGGCTGGATAGGCAGGACACCGGGCCCAGGTTCTTCGTCCACCTCTACTACAGCATATTCTCATGGCTGTGTTTGGTGGGGTATGTGCCCCAAGGCTGGGCAACTTGCGGACAGAGATCATCTCTGGCCTCCCTTCCTCTGACTTCCTATCACTTACGAAGCACCTCCTCCATGCGGGACCCTGGGAATATAGTGGTGGGCAAGTGAGACACCGCCCTGCAGGCTTGGGAGCCTGCAGTTGCATCGGGGGGAGATAACAGTATTATGGTCTGGATCTTGACTGTGACCCAGAGGCTCATGTGTTTTCTGCTTGTGGTCTGTTGGGAGCTGCTGGAACCTTTAAGACATAGGGAGTAGTGGAAGGAAGTTACTCATTGGGATGTGTCTTCAAGGGGACATTCGGATCTCAGCCCCTTCTTTTGTTTCTGCCTCCCAACCACTATAAGGTGAGCACTTTCTTCGACTACACGCTTTTCACCACAGGACAACAGGGCCAAGTGACCATGGCCAGGAACCACGGAAACTATGAGCCACTATAAGCCTTTCCTCCTTTTCAGGGATTAGCTCAGGAATTTTGTCACAGTGATGGAAGTCTGACTAATTCCAATAGCAATCAACAATCGCCTGTGTCTCATTCTGCCCTGTACCAGGCACTCTGACTGGCAGTTGCTCAGTGAAGGAATGAATGAAACAGGGAATGAGCGATGCCCTGAAGGGGAGGGGAGGGAAGGGAGCCTCTTCTGTACTCTGTGTGTTCTGGGTTCCCCACTTCATATAATGAAGTCTTGGCTCTCAGCATCTGAGAGTGTGACCTCACGAGGCCATTGCAGACGTAATCAGCCCATGTGAGGTCACACTGGAAGAGGGTGGCCCCCGATCCAGGAGGACCTTTCTCTGTCCTTACAGTGAGGGGAGATGTGGACACACACACACACACACACACACACACACACAGGGAAGATGTGGAGATACAAGGAGAAGATACCCATCTCCAAGCCAAGGAGGTGTGCCTGGTACAGGTCCTTCCTTCAGAGCCCTGGGCGGGAAACAGCCTGCCCACTGTCCACACCTTGAATTCAGACTTCTGGTCTCCGGAATGGTGAGCGAACAAGTGCCTGCACTTGAAGCAGCCCTGTCTGCGGCCTTTGCTCTGGCAGCCCTGGCACACTATGGCACCTGCTGGCTGGAGTCTGTACCTGGAGCCCAGGAGCCCTCATCCTGGTGCTGTGGATCAGGGGTTGGGGGTCGCCAGGACGCTGTCTGCATGTCCTGTCAGGGAGGGCTCCACAATTGGGGTCTCTCCTCCCCACTCCATGCTGAGATCCCCCAGCAGCTCCTCCTCCATGGGCACAGGGCATGTTCTAGGGCTCCAGGGGCCCACTGTGGCCCACTGGGGTCTCCTCCAGGCAGGGTGGGGTCAGGAGCAGTCTGGGAAGGAACACTGGCCTCTCGTTTGATCTACTTTCTTGGACCTGTCTCACCTTTCACTGCACCTGACATCCCTGCTGTCCCCTTGGCCTGAGGCTCATTGTTCCCCTCACCCTAGGATACAGCCAGCACATCACCTGTCCTGGAGCCCAGGCTTCTAGCAGCCATTCCTGACCACCTGAGTAACTGGGGCTCTCTTTTTCCCTCTGAGCACATGAAGCAGATTCCTTCCATTCTGGGTGTAATGGAGCCAAGTTTCACCATCAGTGTCCTCGCTGCTCGGAATGGAATTCTGTACATTACAAGTGCTCGGTCAGTGTTTGGGGAGGGTGGACAGATACATCTTTGTGGGGGACAGCACTTGTGTGGATTTGGGGGGGTTCTTGGTGGAGCTCTTTCCTGGTGGGCTGTGGGAGGTGGAGAGGATGCCTGCATGGGGCGATCCCAATCTCCAGATACCCTAGCACCCGGCACTGTCCTCCTCCTGGCTCTGGGACCTGGGAGAGCCCTTGGCTCTGTTCCTCTGTCTCTTGGCTCCACAGAGGGTGGCAAGCTCGGGAGAGGCAAGAACTGCCCTGGCAGGTCTCAGAGGCAGCCTGGCCCACAGCAAGCTGTGGCAATGACCAATGACCCCTCCCTACTATGTCCCTGCCCTGTCCCTGAGAAGGCTCTGGGGCTCACCGCTCCATTGTGGCACTGTGGCCCGGCAGGTAGCCTGGGGTGGCAGTGGCTGCAGCTTGCAAACACAAAGAGAAGTTTAGAGATAGGTGTGGCTCTCAGGGATGGTGGGGTTGGGGTTCCCCTGGCTTTATCCTGCAGGGGAGCACTCTCCTTCTAGGCCCCTCTGCCCTGGGCATGGCTCCCAGCTTTGGGGAGCTCAGGCATGCACAGCGGTGGTCACAGCAGGGGTGGGACAAGTCTGCCCAGACCGGAGCTCACGGCCTGGTGGGGCCAGGGCAGCGCCAGGTCCGTTGCTCACACTGTTCAGCAGTAGTTTACCCAGGGAGCTGGGTCAGGACAGACAGGCTGGGAGCTCAGGGGGCCCCAGTCTTGTCCCTGGAGCAGCCGCTTCTCAGCCTGGTGAGATTGCTCTGCTGAAGGGTGTCAGGCAGAGGAGCAGCAGCCCGAGCACCTCAGCGTTGAAGGTAGAGGGAACAGACAGGAACCCCGCCTCAGGTCTCAAACCCTCATCAGGTAAGGGGTCCATGCAGGCCCATCCTGCCCAGCCTGGCCCCCAGAGCTGCAGGAAGAGCCTGCCCCAGGCCTTGTTTATTTTTGGAGCATTTTAACTGGGGTGGTAAGGAAGTGAGGCTTGTTAAAGGGATTTAACTGTGGGTCACCGCCAGTTTGAGGGGCTTAGGAGGAAAGAAAGAGAAGGCCTTTTTGCCTTCATCTTCCCCAGTGCAGGGGCCCCTTCCTCACAAAGGCCAGGCCCCAGAGCGGGACCTCAATGCCAGCCCAGCTGGAGGGAGCCCTTAACAGGGAAAAGCTTAAGTCATTTATGGGAACTGGAGAGGGGTTTTTTTAGTGGCTGAAAAGAAAGGCTTCTCAGAGCCCAGGGCTGAGGGGCTGGGCTGGGGGTTTCCTGGAGGCTGTTCTGCAGCAGCCCCAGGGCAGGGCTGACTGCTCCAGCTCAGAGCTTGGAGGTCTGGGGCAACTCAGACCTTGCTATCTATCTAACCTCAGGGACACCCATATCTGGGACATTGCCAGGAGACAGGCCACTGCAGAGGAGTGCGTCTCAGGGGACCCCGGAGCATGGCCTTAAGGCCCAAGGGAGGTGGAGACACCACTGGGCCTTGTTTCCCAGGAACCTGTGAAAGGACTGGGGCACGGCTCCTGTGGCTTAACCTGGGGGTTGCTGCTCAGGGACAGGCGATGCCACCTCTGTCCACTTCCTCTTCGAGAGCACGTTCCTCTCCGTGCCAAGCACCTTCTGCCTTTCCGTAGGTCCCAGAATGCTGACACCCAGGGCAGGTTGAAGTGGGGCTTAGCATCCCTCCCAACTGGGGACTTGTGTGTTGCCCTAAATTGTCACCCTTGAGGCCCTTGCTCCAGGAGTCCCAAGCTGCCCTTTGCCCAGGGCAGAAGGAGGTCATGGGCTCAGATCTCAGCCTTGTGGGCGGTGAGTTTTGTGATCATGGGAAACAGCCAAAGTGGTGAGGAGGGGGGTCCGTCATCTCCTGCAACCAGATAAAATAGAAACAACTAAATAAAGCACCCTTGCCGCTCAAGGGAAAAATTATGCTTGTCAATTATGATTTATGAGCGATTGCCAAACGGGGAGGTGGGCCTGCCTGTCTTGGAGGCTGCCTTCTGCCTCCCCCCAGCAGGGTGGGTGAGGCTGGGGGTGGCGTGGCTTTTCTGGGAGAAGGTGGATTCTCTACAGCACGGGCTGTTAACCCCTTGCTGCCTGCTGCTGGAAGTTCAGTACCCGCTCGGTAGAAGGGAGGGAAGTGACCCTGGGCCCCCAATTTGGCACCGAGGTGGACAGGGCATATGGGCAGCAGCCATTGGCAAGGTGCCCACTCCAGGCCCTGGCTTGGGTCCCAGCGTGAGCTCGGGACGCTGGTGGGTAAGCTCTCGATCCCTCTTTGCCCTATAAAAATCCCTGGCAGAGCCGTGCGCCTGTGCCAGCGCCGCCTCCCGCATCCTCCCGGGCTCCCCGTGGAGGGGTACCAATTTGTCCTCGCTTGCTACTGCCCAGGCCAGATGGCGGGTATTTCCAGGCCACAAAGTCCTCTGACCTTTGAACAGTTGCCGCCGAATTTCAATAATGAAAGGGCTTCTTTTGAATACGTACAAATGAGATGTTATATTTCCATACATTTTATTTCCAGCCTCATCTGCGAATCTAATATTGACCCGGAGTTATCTGTGATGGGGAAGTTATTAATTCTGACAGATATAAGGGAGAAGCTAATATTCGCCTTTTACAAACACCTAATATTAATCTCGGGCGCTGTAAACGAGTACCGCGCGCCGGCATGGGGGAGATGACACCCGCTCGGAATTTGATAATGAAAAATGGGAAAGTTTAATTTCAGGGAATGGATAAAAACATTTGCCCGCTGCGAGGTAAGCAGCACCGGAGGGCCCGGGTGGTGGGATTCCCGAAGGACAGGGCAGAAGCAGGTCTAGGAGGCAACTGCAGGCCTGAAGGCCCAGGTGCCTGAGTGCGGCCGGCCTGGGCCTGCGGCCTCCGGTGCC
>NW_022900931.1:52245972-52253285 GCF_012274545.1 Fukomys damarensis
CTGCGCCTCCAGGTGGGTCTGCAGCTGCCACCTGGCCTGAGGGGCAGGAGTGAACCCCCGGTTGTCCTGCGGGCTCTCAGGCTCTGCACAGCTTCCATCCTACCCCAAGGACCGGGTGTGGCTCTGGAGGTGCTGTCTCCGACTCCTGAATCCATGGACGAGACCGGACACTCCTGTGGCAGCCACCTGGCCAGGAAGTCGTCTCCCTCCAGGTGGGTCTGCAGCTGCCACCTGGCCTGAGGGGCAGGAGTGAACCCCCGGTTGTCCTGCGGGCTCTCAGGCTCTGCACAGCTTCCATCCTACCCCAAGGACCGGGTGTGGCTCTGGAGGTGCTGTCTCCGACTCCTGAATCCATGGACGAGACCGGACACTCCTGTGGCAGCCACCTGGCCAGGAAGTCGTCTCCATGCCCTTTGGTGGACGGCGGAGGCTGGAACACAGGGCTGGAGAACCAAGAGCGTTTCTGTAACTTCGGAAGCTCCAGGTCCCAAGCCCTGAGGAAGACATCATCTCCATCCTGCTCCTTGTCCTTGGCTCTGCCTGCTCCGCGGCTCCTTTGTGATCCCTTAGTGGCCCTCTGTCCCTCAACCCGTTTTGCTTTGGGCTTAGCCAAGGGCTTCTTTCATGATTTCGAATTTCCCTTCTTCTCTTCGTCCTCCGCTCTTCACTGAGTAACTGAATCAAGCCCTCTTCCAAGGGTTGTGCGCTGTTACAGGTTGAATTGTGTCCCTGAAATTTAGATAGTGAAGTCCTAAGGTCCTGCACCTCATTCAGAAATAAGGTCATTGCAGAGTAATTAATTAAGATGAAGTCACACTGGAGCAGTGTGGTCTCTAATACAATATGACTGGTGTCCTTCTAATAGGGGACATTTAGATGCAGGTGCACACAGGTGGGGAGGGAGAATGATGGGTGTGGGTGATGATGGGTGAGGGAGATGGGGTGATGCTTCCACAAGGCAAGGCACGCGGAAGACTGCCAGCAAGGCACCCGAAGTCAGGAGAGAGGGAGGAACAGGTTGTCTCTCATGGCCCTCAAGAACAGCCAACCCTGCTGACACCTTGACCTTGGACTTCTGACCTCCAGAATTGTGAGACAGTGAAAGTCTGTTAGCTGGGTGTGGTGGTGCATGCCTGTAATCTCAGTCCTGTGGGAGGCTGAGGCAGGAGGATTGCAAGTTCAAGACCTGCTTTCGCAAGTCTCTTTCAGAAGAAAAAGAAAGGAGAATAAAAGGAAAGAAGAAAGGATGGAAAGAAGGAAGAGTTGAGTGATTTTGATTGTAAATGCCACGAAGGAGTGGCATTTCTATAATTGGCCTGTGCACCCTGCTGTATTCCCACTGCCTGGCATGGCTCCTGGCATACCATGTGTTTCCCACGCGTAGCTGCTGGATAAATGGCCGAGTACCTTGTCTTCAACTGAGGACACCAGTAAGCTTCCATTAGACTCCTCCTGTGTGCCCAGGACACCTTCTGAGGGCTGGGCGGTGGACAGGGCGTGTGCCATCCCTACCCAGTGTGTCCTGGCAGAGTATCATCTCCTGTGGGCCTGTGGGAGCTGGAGGTTGGGTGAAGTGGGTGCTTTATCAGGGGTTAGGAAATGCAGTGTGGAGCCTCAGGCAGCCATTAGCTTGGTGGAGGGGGAGCTTAGGGTCACGGCTTGTCAGAGTCTCCTTGGTTCACTTGCACTCGCTCCAGGTAGGAGCCACTGGCCCCTTTGCCCACCATGAGGGACTTTCTTGCCCCCTGGCCATTGAGCCCCAGGACCTCAGGGCTCAGGGATCATTCCCTTCTCCGGGAAGCGTCTGCATCCTTGTCTCTGATCTGTGCTGACCCCCAAGGTCTGGGCTTTGCACACGAGGGAGATGGAGCTTTGGTCATGGGGTAGATCTGGCACCTTTGAATTGCTGCCAGATTGGGGAGGACCTCGGTGATCATTGAGTCTACCGCAGGGCCAAGTGGGCAGGTGAGGGCACAGAGGCCCGGAAAGGGAAAGTGACCTGTCCAAGGCCACACGCGGCTCAGGGTCGGAGCACAGGGAGGGCCATTCCTTGCCTGGGGCTTAGGGTTCAAACTTTCTTTAAGGAGGGAGGGGCTGAGAAACTGCTGAGCTTAACAGGGAGCCAGGACGTTTTCCTTTCCTTTCTCTTTCTTTCCCCTCCACTAAAACCAGAGTCTGAAGTGCTTGCTTTTCAAACGCATTCAAGGCTCTCTGTGCCTCCTGCCATCTCGGGTCCCTTCCCTCAAGCTTCTTAGTGCTGCCCCACATCCTCAGGCTGACACCCTGATCCCTTAGCCCTCTGATGGCTGCACACGTGCCGAGTCGCTGGGCCCCCGCACAACCGAGGTATGTACATGTGCCGTGCACACATGTTCACCTGTGGACAGCACACATCACACACGTACAGACACGCACACAAGCTGATATGAGCTGACCCACGGAGGCCTGAGTCCCCGGCAGGGCCCGAAGACCAAGAGTTGAGGTCTCTGAAGATCCCGAGGTTCAGGAAGCCACACCCAGGGGTCTTTCTCCTCCCAGCTCTCCCAGTCATGTTGGCAGCTGGCGGGTAGACATGCAGCCCCTTCCCATCCTCTGCACAGGGCACGATAAGCTGATGGGGGAGACTGACATCCCTTGCTGGCCTTTGTATTCTCTGGCCAGGCTCCTTCATGCCCAGGACCCAGTGTCTCCAGCGAGCTGTTGGCTGGTGCTTCTAACAGGTGCCACTAAGAGAGCTCGACCTGTGCAGCTGGACCCAGCCCCCAGCGTGTGTGCAGCCAGTGGGCACAACACCGGGCAGACCGTCCTGTCCTTGGGAATGGTCATGGTGGCTCCACCTGGGGACCTTTCTCCAGGGGGAGAGCCCCAGGGGGAGACCTGGTGACCTCTCACCTGACCTTTATGAGCTGAGGCTGTGTCTGTTGTCAGAAAGATGACTAAGAAATCCCCGACATATGGTATCATCAGCATTATGATCGGAGAAACAACACCTACAAAATCTATTATTCATTAAGTGTAACCAATATATAATTTAAAACAGTGGGTTTTGTCAAATAATGTTAGGTCAGCATAATTTTCTGCCTATTACTAATATCTATAACATCTTTGCCTTAGTCAGCTCTATTTAAATATGCAATCATTTACAGCTTTTGAGAATATTTCTGTGCATTCCCAATTTCCAATATTCAACTACGACAAATTTTATGCTGACATCAATAGCAAACTATTAAAGAC
Source organism: Fukomys damarensis (assembly GCF_012274545.1). Taxonomy (NCBI): domain Eukaryota; kingdom Metazoa; phylum Chordata; class Mammalia; order Rodentia; family Bathyergidae; genus Fukomys; species Fukomys damarensis. The sequence continues at coordinate 52,249,207 of NW_022900931.1, forward strand.
AGTATTTCATTATTGGTTTTTCATCCCCAAAGTTATTTACAATTATATACTAAGCACTAATATTAAAGGAAACCATTTAAATGAGGTGCTATCTACTTTAACAATATGTCTGTCACAGAATGAGATTGTGTTTAAAGATTTTATCAAGAAATGGTTGTTTGCTGAGGTTATGTTTTGTCCATGAAATATGCATTTCATATCTCTTTCATTTCATTAACATAATTTAATTTGTGCTTTGCATTTTGTGCATAATACATATTTGATTTACAAAACAAATATTTCCATTAGAAAATGAATTTCATGCAGGCAAAAAAGCAGAACCAAATGATGTATTGAAGGAAAATAAGAAGAAATGAAATGCATTTTCTCAGTCTATTAAAAAATCTATGGCATTGACAGAAAGTGCACTTAGTGCTACATTTAAAAAATAGCACATATGTCAATGTATTAACAAATAGAATTGGAAATACAAATATTTCCCTATATCAAGCCAAGAATCTCTTTATTTTAATTGAGTTGATTTAAAAGCCCAACTACAATTTAATTTTTATTTCATGATGTGGTGCTGGGGCCGATGCCGTTGAAGCTGTGTGGGGTTGGCGGTTGATGGAAGAAGATAGTTTACCTTAAAAATGGCTTTTATTGACAATGGAGAGCCATGGTTGAATGGGAGGCAAATGGGAAGCCGGCCTTTTGTGATCTGGGAGCTGGGAGGGGACAAGCTGCAGGCTCCAGCAGCTCCTTGTTCTCTGACTTCTGTGCTGTGCCCTCCCAGACCCCTTTAACCCCCGTCCAGGGCTGCCGGGCTGCTCAGGGTCCCAGGAGGATGTGAGTGTGAGCCTGCTTGGTCTCCACATGGAACAGAGGCCCTGGAGTTAGGGAGATGCAGGATGTCAGGACCAAGCATCCCCAAGAGATCCATGGGACCCTGCTCCCTTGCAGCCCACAGGGAATCCTTCTCCCCACCAGGATGGTAACCCAGTATGTTGGGGACCAGTATATCCCCCAGTAAGAGCCCTTTAAACATTACTGAAAGGTGGCAGGTTGGGCAGGTGTTGGAGACTCCAGGTCGTGGGGTGGCGGAAGAGGGCAGGAGCCCCACCCATAAGCCCAGGACCACTTCCCTCACTCCGTCCACTCCCGCCCCACAGTCCTGGCCTCTGCTCAGCTTAGGGGAGCAAAAGGTGCTGATTCTTTAGGAGAGCAGTAGGGGCGGGGCCTGCAGCCCAGCACCTCAACTTCCCATTGGGAAGCTGGAGCCCAGAGAGGGCTGCACTGTGCGGTAAGTGTGTGTCTGGGTTTTCTGCACTGGCAGCCACATCTCTGTTCCACTTCCTCCGTCTGACAGCCTTTCCCATAGACCCCCACTGCACATCCCAGCCTTACTCATATCCTCCAACCTTGGGCCCCTAGGACACAGAATGTGAGACATGTGATACCCACAGGGTGCAGCCATCTCAAGACGGGCTCAGCCCTCCCCCCATACTGGGGACTGAACCCACGACTTTCACACTGAGCTACACCCAAGCCCTTTCTATTTTTTTGACTTCTGAGACAAAAAGGCAAAGCAGCCCTGGTTCTGAGCTGAGACTTCCAACTAGAAGGTCACAGCACACACCTGTGGCCATGGGACATCATGCGATGTCACGGGCAAGGCTGTGGGCACTGAGGAGTGCTGTCCTGTGCTCCTGCTCCCACACAGCTGCTAAATAGAAACATCCTTTTTCTTTTAACCCCAAGAATCGCAAGCTGCTTTGAGAGAGAAGAAATCAGCATAGGAACCAAGAAGCTGGGTGTCCACAGGGAGAGGAGAGGAGGTGCCAAGGGCTGGTCAGGGCAGCCTGGGGCACAGGGCCACATTGGCACTGCTGGCATCTGTCCTGGGTCCAAAATGCCCAGAGCACCCTCTGATGTCACAACTAGGGCTCCTGACGCCAGCCAGCACCCTGCCTGGGGTGGGGAGAGGAGGAACAGAGGTGGCCTCTGAGCCCCCGTGGTCTCTGCTGTACGGCCCCTGAGCTGTGGAGATCCTGGCACAAGACTGGCCCTGCTCTCTTGGTCTTGCCCAGCACACATCCATGCAGGACTTCCCTTTCTCTGCATGGGCTTTCTCACCCACAGTGCAGCCTCTTCATAGGAGGAGAGAGCTGTGAGGAGGCTTTTGGGGCCAGCCAAGGGCTGTGCATGGAGGTGGCTGCAAGGACAGAGCCAGGTGTCCCAGCTCCCAGTGTCCTCAGTAGTGTGAGCACGGGGATGTGCTAACGCAGGAAGTCAGCTCCCCTCCAGCTGGGGTATTGGAAAGACCGCCCCAGAAGAGCAGTCAGGTCGTCAGGTCGTATCAGAAGCACAGCTTTCTGTCTCCAGCAGGTCCAGAAGGGAAGGGCCACTACGCCTGCCTTCTTCAGGGACCCTTGGGCTGCAGGAGTCAGACTGAATCCCTACTTAGAAGGCCAGGGATCTGGTCCCAGAGAGGTTGCAAAGAGCATCTAGGGCAAGGACACGACCTGGGGCCAGGCCTCTCCCTGGGGACTCCGAGTCCTTGCACCTGTGGCCAGCAGGTGTACCTCCCCAGGGACCTGACATAGCACCATGGCCCTCTTCTACACACCCCTCGTGCACAACTGGTACATGTGCACCACTCTGCATAGCACATGGAGCTTATAGCCAAGGCCAGCAGCCTCTCTTCCTCCTCCCCTGCCTGATTCCAGCTCCCGGAGGGACCACTTCCTATTCTTTTAGCTATTCTAATTGTCCTTGCTGTTTTTGGTTACTGTTGCATTTTATTTTGCAATCGTACCATTACTAATTTATGCCAAATTTCTTGCCAGAACAGCAAACTCCTAACATGACTGTCAACATATTAGACTGCCTTCCATTTCCTTTTTTTTTTTTTCTCATGAGGACATCTATCTCATATCCCATTGCATTTAGGTCTGCTGGTTGTTCCCTAAAAGGAGGGCTCAGCTACTTGCTCTTCTTGTAACAGCAGCCTGGTTGTTGACTTTGCTTCCTGCTCTTCCTGCTCCCTACTCCATCCATGTCTTCTACAACCCACTCCAACCTGCTCTTCTCTCTGCTGTGTCCTACAAGGCTGTGTCTTTGTCTTTCTTGGTATTGGCCCTCATTTTGGTGGTGCATATCCTTCAGTGGCTTTCTGAGAAAAGGTGCTTGGAAAATAGTTTTTAAGACTTTGCATGCCTGAAATGTCATTTGTCCACTGTTCCTCTTGATCAACTTTTGGGCTGGATTTGAAATTTTAGGTTGAGATTATTTTCTCTCCCAAGGAAGAAGGCATGTCCCATGGTTCTTCAGATCCCAGAACGGCTCCCTTCCCTTCCCTTCCCTTCCCTTCCCTTCCCTTCCCTTCCCTTCCCTCTCTTCCTTTCCTTCTACTGGTGATCAAATCCAAGGGAACTCTACTTCTGAGCTATATCCCCTAGCCCATTTTTTTAAAAATTAAAAGACAAGCTCTTGCTAAGTTACTCAGGTGAGTCATGAACTAGAAATACTTCTGCCTCTGCCTCCCTAAGTGCTGGGATTTGGGGAGGCTTTTGAGAAGCCTGATGCCTATCCTAGTCTTTTGGGAAAAGTTTTCAATTAGCAATAATCGCACCTCGGATAACCTCATTGGCTACGATACTGCCACTGCACAAAGCTCCTGGTCTTTTGAATATGGTCTGTTTTGTCCTCTGAAAGATTTAAAGTCTCTCTTCATGTCTGCCCTTCTGAAATTCCACAATATATATATTTTTTTCTATCAGGAAACTCAGGTCACTTAACCACAGGCTATTTTCTTGAGTTATTTCCTTAAGGTACTCTACCTGATTTTTCTCAGTAGCATCTTTCTGGAACCATTGTTGGTCCTGTATTCACCTTCTAGACCTCCTATCTAGTGACTGCTTCCATCTATTTTCTCCTTTTTTTTTCTTTTTTTTTACTTTTGTGTTGTGCTTTCTAGGGGATTTCCTTAACTTCCGACCATGATTAGTATTTTGAAAAATTCTTTGTAATTTTTAAAGCTAGCTTGCCAGCCTTCCTTCCTCCCTCCCTTCCTCCCTCCCTCCCTCCCTTCCTCCCTT
>NW_022900931.1:52253396-52284674 GCF_012274545.1 Fukomys damarensis
TTCCTCCCTCCCTCCCTTCCTTCTTTCATTCTTCCCTTTCTTCCCCCCATACCCCTTTCTGCTCCTCTCCCTCTCTTTTCCCTATTCTTTTTAGCTCATGTTCTTCTTACCAGTGCAGTTCTTGTCCCATGCAGCCGTGTCCTTTGTGTCTCCTCTTGACTCTCCAGGCAGCCATGGTAACCCTGTTGTCTCCCTTGTGCTCAGCCTGGCCTCTGGCTCTCAGAGGTCCCACTTTGGGCCTCCGTCTCTCACCACTGGAGACTTTCCCAGATGTGGTGGCCCTCAGCTGTGCTTGAATATCTTGGAATGAAGGACGAGAGGCCTTAACCAGGAGATGTGCGGGCAGGACTCAAAGAGCAGGCAGGTAGACATGGTTGGAGTGGGGAGGACAGCAGGGAGGAAACTGCAGCAAAACGTGCTCTCAGCATCCTGACTGGAGTCTCATGGCTTCCCCTGTAGACGTTCCAAGTCTCTCCCTGGTGTGTGACACCTAATTATATGGATCTACACATCTGCACCCACACCGACCCCATTAGATCCTATCTGATCCGATTTTGCTTCATTTACATACATTTTTGTTGTGGTTTTGACACCATCTCCATACATCTTGGGCTCCATATTCATTTCAGCCAAGGCCATATAAATTCTGAAACTCCCAATGTCAGGGTGGAATCCTCTGATGATCAAAAAGCCCCATTAGCAACAACCCTCAACCATTCCTCCAGTTTGAGGAAAAGCGAAAGGAAAGCCCTCTCTGGATCTTACTGCAGCTGCCACTTCTGGGGCTGCTCACTGTCCCTTCTTGAGAAATACTCTGTCCTTCATAAAGTACTGGTTTATAATCACATTGTGCTTATTTCTTCATAAACTGGTTCATAGAACCTGCAACTTTTGGCTTTGAGGTTCTTTCTGAGGACCTTTTTGTAAATCCTTTCAAGGAGGATCTAAGACTTGAGAATCCTACACACTGCAGAGACAGTGCAGATCAGTGGCACAGGTAGATCTGACAGCCTGGTAACAGGCTGGCCGCCTGGCCTTGCTGGCGGTGACTGGGCCTGCCACGAGTGGTCTTTCCCTGGATCAGTCCTCTTTGTCAGTGAGAACTCCTCTGATCTCCTGTGAGCCTGGGGGTATAGCTTGAGTACAACTGTCAGTTTTGGGGTCCCAGGGGAAGCCAAGGATCCTGGCTCCTTCTAAGGCTTCTCTGCACCTCTTATTTCTCCTGGGAGACTCGCTACTTCCCTTCAACTTCCCCGGGGAATGGGCTCCATTTTTGCTGGGTGATGGGAACATTCTTCCAGCTACAAAGGCCTGGAAGATTATTGGGGTTACCGTGGCTTCCACTCCTACTTTTAACTCCCTCAAAACCCCACACTCAGACATAACCTGGTGCCTCCTGTCCCCCACAACAGTCGGCGTGGGTTTGTCCCATTTATTCAGGTGCTTCTCCATCTGCCTTCACCCATGTGAGCTGCTGTTAACAAAATCCGAGAGATGGCATGACTGATAAACAATAGAAGGTTTGTTCTTGTGCTTCTGGAGGCTGGGAAGCCAAGATCAAGGTGTTTCCGAAATGGCAGATTATTGCTGCATCCTCCGGAAAGGAGGGCTGTTGTCTTTCATGGCAGAAGAGTAGAAGAGCACAGAAGGCCTTGGCCAGTCCCCTCTGGCCCTTTGATAAGCCCTGATCTCCCCCAGGCAGAGCCTTCCTGACTGCATCACTGTTCACAAGGCCCCACCTACTAGTAGGACCACAGTGGGGATTAAGCTTCAGCAGGTGAATTCTGGAGGGGACACATTCACACCACAGCCCCGTTGCTCAGACTTCTGCGCAAGTCTTTCCTTTATAGTCTCTCCCTTCCCGCTCTGGTTTTCTGACTTGGACTTTTGGTTTTCTTACCATCAGCCAATGGGTCTGGCAGGAAAATAGAGATCTAAGGGCAACATGCATCTTCCCCATGACTCTGAAGGACACAGCTGCTGAACAGCTCTTTGGTGGTGCATTCCCATCCCTCAGACTCAGTTTCCCCCTGTGAGGAAGAGGAAGGCGCCCGAGCAAAGGATACCTCGAGCGCTGGCAGGCCCTTGCGGTGTTTCTGAGTCTGTGGGTACCTTCACTGACTCTGCAGAAGGGACAGACGTGGGACCGCTGCTTCATCCAGGGCTCCCGTGGGGCAGCCTGGCTTCCTCTTTCCCCTGGGCACAGCTCAGACCACTAGACCCAGCACCTAGGAAGCCCCCGCGCACCCACCCCCGTCCCTCAGTGCTGGTCATCTCCTCCCCCTCACACCCCGGCTGCTAAGGGAGCCAGTCCGCAGTTAGGATCCCAAATTGCTGCACCATCAGGGCGGGCGAGGAAGCAGAGTGATGAGAGGGAGCGGTGGGGTCCGTGTCACCAGCCGGCTCCTGCTGTCCAAGATGCGTGCACCAAAAGCTTTCGTCATGCTGAGCCTGTTAGATATGCTTGTTCGAGGGGCTGGGGCTTGACTCAGTGCTATAGTGCTTGCCTGGCATGCACGAGGCCTTGGGGTCCATCCCCAGCATTGCAAAAAGAAATACTTGTATCTGTTGGCTGTGTGCCTTACCTGAAATGTCAGGCATCGATAAAAGAGTTAGGGCCTGATGAGGCCGACGGATGAGGAGACCATCGCTATCGAAGGGTATTTTGTTACTCAAGGTTCCCAAGAGGGGTGTGGCACACGGAGCAGGTCACACCAGGGAGCACCAGGCGGGTCAGGAGGCCTGGGGAGTGAAGAGAAAGGTAGGTAAGTGCCTTTGATGTGGTCCCCCTGGGAAGGACCTGGTTAGGCAGAGCAAGCAGGGCTGGGATTTCTGCGTGGGTGATTTCAGCAGGCTGGGCTCAGGGACTGTCCCTAGTTACCTGCTGTCCAGCTGTGGGGTGATATGGGCAGATGGACAGTGGCCCGGAGTTTGACATGATAATGAGTGTATGGACTCTGGGTGGGCTGTTCCCTCTGTAGGGATTCAGGGAGCCCTGAAAGGGACCATGCCTCCTGGGTCAGCAAGACCTAGACGCCAAATCCTTCAGACTACAGGAAACAAAAGATGCTAGGCCTGGTGGTGCAAGCCTGCAATCCCAGGACACTAGGAGGCTGAGGCAAGAGGAGGTCGAGTTCTAGACCAGCCTGGGCAATTTAATGACTTAGCGAGACTCTGTCTCAAAATACAAAATTTTAAAAAGTGGGGAGGGTGGTAGAGAAGGCTCGTGGTTTCATGAGAGTCCAGGCTGGGCAGCAGAGCTGATTCTGCCTGGAGAGTCCTAACCAGAGGCTCCAGAGGGCACAGACCACATTAGGAGCCAAAGGGCTTCCTGGGGAGGGCTATGCGCCAGTCTAAAGGAGAAGCAGGATTTTGAGATATGTGTGACTGTAAGAAGGGAGCATCCAGAGAAAGGGTGTGTAGTGGGAAAGCTCTGGCCAGCAAGGATTAGGGAAAGTTCCCTTTTCCTCGTCTCCCTTTCTCTTCCACATCCTCATCCTCCTTTTTCTCCTTGAAATCTGTCAACCAGGCCCCAGTTTTCTGCACTGACTCTAAGAGCACCCAGCAGACCCCCACGAGGAACCCCCTAGCACCCCAGGGTGACCTGGTAAACAAGTCCCCCAGGCCCTTCAATGTCCTCAGTGGTGGGTCCTGGAGACGGGACTGGACACCTGCTATGCCCCAGGCTGGGGGCCTGAGTCCTGCGTTTGGCTACTGGACTCTGTTAGGTCAGGAAGACGGAGTGGGCCTTGCCCAGGGGAGGGATCCCCTCAAGTGCCGCCGTATGGCGGGAAAATAAAAGCCATGATTTAGAGGCAGCCTGCACTTGACAGGCTTCCTTAGCCAAAGATGCTCCGCTAATGAACCTCAAGCAGATTCATGGCCGTGTGTGAAGTCGAAGGAGCCCTCACTCCTCAGAGACGAGCGGCATAAATCTTTGTTTTTAATGTCTAATGATATGTAAAATATTTAAATTTGCAACTCAGAATTATTAAGCTGCCAAGGTTTTTTTGCCTATTAAAGTATATTCTTGCTGGAGAATTTATGGGGCAGCCTGTGGCTGCCGGCGGCCCCCATTTGGGGACAGGAGGTATAGATTTGTGGTCTCCTACTGTAAAAAACTTCAGGATCGTCTGACCCTGTACACTGAAAATTCATGTCTCTCGCCCGGGGACAAATGCATTCTTTGTAAAGGCGGCCCATGGCCAGCCTTGGGCTCATGTTAGTTTATTGTCACTGGTTGATAACGTTTAATGGAAAAGATACAAGAGTGCCAAAGAATTTTAATTATTTTTGTGATAAAGTTATATGTTCGGCCTTGAAAAAGTAGAGATAATGCAGGGATTCATTATTATTCCCAGTGTGTTTAAACAGACGACACAGAATGCAAACAAAAGCAGATGAAATTTGAAAAGTATTATCAATATTGCAGATAGCAGATGCCCTTTCGAATCAGAACAAGCGTATCTTCTATAGCAACTTTATGGTTGAGTAGTTTATTCATTTCTATTAGAAGGTTGTACGTTTCTAAAATATGTAGATGGTATCTAGAAAAACCAACCAACCAGACGGGTCATTCTGCTTGTTTTCCTAAATTTATTATTTCACTTTTGCAGGGCCGATCTGAGGGGCATTAACATGGGAGTGGAGTCTTATCGTGTCAAATTCTATCTTGTACACGACCTTTGGCAGGCTTCACGCTGGCAAGAAGTGGAAATCAGAACTAGGTGTCCGGACCGCAGCAGGGTCTGCTTTGCCTTTATGTGGGTTGTGTTAGGGAGGCTGTGAGCTACGGTCTGCTCCCTGTCCTAAACTTGCTCCCAAAACGGAAGCAAAGTAAGGGAGCGAATCTCAAGCCCCGCTCCGCATTTCCCCTCTTTCTGACACTACGTCCTTGGGCTCCGGGGATCAGAGCTGGTTTGGTTTGCCTCCGTGCACCAAGATGGACCTGGGTGGGCTGTGACTTCCTGTCTGAAGCCCTCAGTTTGAAATCTCAGGACTTGTAAATAAAAATAAATAAATAAAAAGAATCTGACCTCTTCCCGGGGCTGTGATTCTCCCTGGGTCCTTGTCACAGGGAGAGCTATACTGGCTTTCTGGAGCAGCTGTGGCTTTCTGAGGTGTGTCTATTGAGGCTAGCACAGTCCCCAGGAACCAACTGACCCTGAGGCTTCACTACCTTTGGGGGCGGGCCTGAGGCTTTGGGCCTCACTACCTCTACTTTCCTTTCTGAGAAATGGCTCCGTTCTGGCTTTGAGATTGATTCAGTGAAGTAGCTGAGAGCCCCAGCTTTGCAGCGAGACAGAGCGCAGGGAGCAAACCACCCCACCTCCCTAGCTTGGGAGACACCCCGCCTCCCATAAAGCTCTCAGCTCTGTGTCTTGCACTGAGTGCTCAGGAAGACTGAGTTGCTGTTATTATTACTGTTATTGTTTTCTTCTGTTGTCAGTGCCTGAGCTGCCCTGGAACTTGCCCACCCCATTCCAAATCTCTGCTAACCCGAGTTCCTCTGTGGCCTCTTCCTGGCCTATGGTTTCTTTGTAGGAAGCCTAGGAAAGTGACGACAATGGCTGGGCCTTGGAGGACAGGACAGGCTGTGACCCTCAGAGGCAAAAAAGCCCTTGTTCTGGGGCATCTAGAGTTGGAGGAGGTGGAGCCATGGGAGGCTTCAGGGCAAGGGCAGACTGGGGAGGATCATGGGGCATGGCTGGGCTTGGACCCAGGGTACCATGCGGCAGCTGGAGCCATCGGAGAGCTGATGCAGCAAGTGACTTCTTAGAATAGGGACTCCTCGACTTTGGAGCTAAAGACAAACCACATGAGGCCAAGGAGGGAAGGCTCTGTACATTCCAAGGGATCAGGCTGGCACACTCTCGGTCCTTTGGTCACAATGGAATGAAGTTAGAGATTAAAAGCAAAAAGATAGCCCCTAAATCCTGAATGTTTGGAAGCTAAATAACATACTTAAAACAGAATAAGAAAATAATTTAGGAAAATCTAGGATGGAATGATCCTGAGGATGCTGCACTATGGGATACATAGAGGGATATGCATGGCTTTAAATGTGTTTATCAGAAAACAGGGAAGGCTGACAACCAATGGGCTCAGTGTGTAACTCTAGGCAGCAGGAAAAGAGCCACAGAACAAACCTAGAGAAACAACAAAGAGCCAGGCATGGTGGCACATGGCTGTATGTAACCCCAGCACTCTGGGAGGCTGGGGAAGAAGGATGGCAAATTTGAGCCCAGCCCAGGAAATAGCGAGACCTGGTCTCAAAAAGCATTTTTTTTTAAAGGCTTGGGATATAGCTCAGTGTGAAGGCCCTGGGTTCAACCCCCAGTATCACAAACAACAAGCAGGCACACACACATGCACATGCACGCGAACACACACACACACACACACACACACACACACACACACACACACATGAAAGTAGTAAGAACAAGGTCCTAGGAGGCTTCAGGCTGTAATGATGGGAAAGAAATTTGAGTGTCTGGCTGACAGTTTGCCTGGGACAGCCTTGTTGCTTGCCTGTCACCCCCTGTACTCATTAACGGAACCTCCTTCCACCCTGGTGTCCTGGCTGGGAAGGTAAATTAACACCTGTGCTGTCCCACAAGGCAGCAGGAACTAACCTGGTCCTGAGATGTGCTGTCAGTGTAAATCCACACCAGGTCTTGGAGACTTAGTATGAGAAAGAGGATATTAAATATCACACTGATTTTTTAAAAAATTGCTTACAGGTTAAATACTATTTTGAATATGTTGGGATAGTAAAATACATTATTACAATGATTTCCACTTCATTTTTTGATGCAGCTGTGGTAGTAGTAAGTTAAAAATTGCCCATCTGGCTTTCATTCTATTTCCACACCCTGTGCTGATCTACTTGGTAACACTGGCCATGGGCAGGTCTCTGGGTTTAGGGGTCTTGCTCAAGACAAAGGTTTGGGGCGTAAATCCAGACTCTAACCCTAACCTGTCCTGTCAAATTATAACATATGTGGTTCAGTTTTCCCTTTAGAGTGATGGCCTCCATCACATAAGATAAGGGGAAAGTGTGTGCATGCCTGTCATCCTAGCAACCTGGGAGGCTGAGGCAGGAGGATTGTAAGCTTGAGCCTAGCCTGGGCAATTTAGTGACTTAGCAAAGCCTTGCAGCTCAGGTGGAAGGGCTGGTGCTGAGCCTGTAGTACTGCAAAACCAACACAAACAAATAAAGAAACAAGATATGGAATTAGTTCAACTTTGGTAACTCACATAAGGCACTCAGTACTGTCCACTTGGTAGAGACTAAATACTTGCTGACAGTCATATGAAGGGGTATCCTGATGATACACATCCTCCTGCAGTCCTGGGCACTGCTTGGTCACTGGGAAGACACAGTGCAATGCTCAGAAATGTTTCATGGTCTCACTAGAGCAAAACGGGCCTGTGCACAACACACAGTGCTAGAATAACATAAAGGACCCCTTCTCTGGGAGCCTCTACAGAAGCTTGCTCTTTCTACCCAGTACTCTCTTCTTCCCACTGTCCCACCCCAGCCTTCTCCTCCCAGAAGCCTTCTTGGCCCATCCAATCTGGATAAGTTTCAGCCCCTCCTGGCCCAGTGGAAGTGAGGATGACCTCTAGGCATCCTGTAGACTCAGGGCCCTCCAGGGTTGCACCTTGGACTCATCCCTCTCTGGTGCACCCAGCACTGAGCCTGTAGTTCCACCTTGATGAGTAATTCATGGGTTATCCAAAAAATTCTCAGTTGGGTGTGAGGGTAGATTCCTGTAGCAGCCTGGGAGACGGAGGTAGGAGGAGCTCAAATTCAAGCCCAGCCTGGGCAGTTTAGTGATTTAGCAAGATTCTGTGTCCAAACAACAAAGAAAGAAAGAAAAAAATAGATAAATATTGGTTGGATATAGTTCAATGAGAAGCCCTACGTTTAATTCCTGATACTGTAAAACAAACACACAAGCAAAAACAAACAAAAAGTTCCAAATTCTCCAGTTTGAACCAATGTCTTGGTTCCAGACCTTTGGAACAATGGGCCTCAAACACAGCAAATCAGACAGCTGTGATGTGCAGAAACTCTGGTGGGTGCCCTTGCCGCTGTGTGGTCTCCTCACCCAGAGTACAGGTCTGGCTGCCTGCTGCGGGAGCTCCGGGTGACAGCACCTGGCTCCTGGCCCACACCACAATCTCCACGTCATTCAGACCAGCCCAATGGGCCAGGTTTGCTAAGGGTCCCTGTGTTGAGACTCCCTCCCCTTTCCAGGTTCCCCACGATCCAGGGCCTGACCAGATGGCCCTGAGGGAGCACTGACAGGGACCCCTGGAGGCAACTGGCCTGGTCACGGATTCCCATTTCATTTCCGGGGAACCAGCCTTGGGGGACCACTCTGGCAACATCTATCTATGGCTTCCTGCAAGGGAGGCTGTAACATATCAGCCAAGCCAGGAAACACAGAGTGTGAGAGTGCACATTTATATAGTGCTTCACAGTTGACAAAGACTGTGGTCTTTTATTTAACTTTCCTGTGAGCTCTGCTGAATCATTAATACTCTTCCCATTTTGCAGCTGAGGAAAACACACATAAGGCCAGTACCTTGGCCAGGACACAGTGGGTTCCTAGAAGACCAGGACTTGGTCCCAGGGATGGGGCATCACCAGTAGGGGCTAGTCTGTGCTGGGTGCCCTGCAGAGTGACAGCCATGGTGTGTGTGTGTGTGTGTGGGGTTCTTGGGAGGTAGCAGAGAGGGTGGCAAGAGCTAGAGGCCAGGAATGGAATAGAAAGAGGTCAGATCCTGATGTTCTCTGCAGTTTCCAAAGGTGTGCACAAGTTCTGTCTCTGAGGATCCATTTTCCTCCTGTAATTGCGTGTACCGCTCAGCTGGCCCATGGGAAGGCTTAGATGATGCCATGTGTGTCAGCCGGCGCAGTGTCAGTGCCTGTGTGAGGTCGGCCTGGATGGTGGGGAGTCCTTGACTGTAGGAAACTCTCTGGGCACTGCACCCAGTCTCCTCCAGCCTCTGGCAGGGGCTCTGAGCCTGCAAGCAACTTCAAAAAGGACCTTTTGTCCTGAGGCTCATAAGCCCCTTCCTCAGTTTTTGCCATTTATTGAGGATCTGGAGAACAGGAGGAATGAATAAGAGACACAAAGCACCACTGAGCTCCTGTCATCAAGAGCTTCGAGGGGCTGCATGGCTTTGCACTTTCCATCTCCGTATGTCCGCTGTGTCGTGTCACTTGTGCCACCACGATTGCTAGACTGAGCTACACGATTACACAGCCAGAGCCCTTCCCTGTCACCATGGTTAGCTGGTACAGATCTTTGGCTTGACCCTACCAGCCTTTCCCTCTCTTGGTCCCCGGCTCCAGCCTGAGCCAGGAGCACAATAGAGAAGCACAGCAGGCATGGCCTCTGAGGACAGGGCCTGACCTGATGGAGGTGACATAGAGAGAGAGCCAGGATCTATGTGAGCTTGCCCACCCTGTGGTGAGCCCAGAGGAGCCCCATTTATTAGGGATTAGTCGGGGAGGCAACCTCTTCATCATGGAGCCCCTTCCCTGGCCTGGGTCCCTGGGAAGGAGCCACGTTTTCTGTGCCTAGCTCTTCCCACCCACCATGGATAAAAGCCCCTGAATCTCTCCATGGGGCCTGACTGACTGAAGGGACTTTCTGCAAGTGCCAGCAGGTTAAATGTGCTTCTATTTTATATGCTCCGCTCTTCTTTGAAAAATGGAGCTTCTTAAAACCATCCCCTTTGGGAAAAGGGGCCTTGACTCTTCCGCCATTATGTGCAGTGATAATGTTAAAAGGCGAAATTGTGTCCGTAGGTCCCAGGCAGATATAATTAGAATAATTGTCCCGTGCTTAGGTGCCCCTCTTTCTTGGAAGCTCAGAGCACTCTGTGAACATTATCCAATTAATTCTGGAAATAGCTGGGTGAGAGAGGTGCAGACAGGCCTGTCGTGCTCCGTTTATGGCCAGGGATCCTCAGTACAGGGAGGTTAAGTAACTCTACGAAGGGCCCATGGAGTTAGGAACTGAGCCCTGTTCAGGGCTTAGGGGATCAGCATCTCACCAATGTCCCCAGTGCAGCAGTAGCTCCAAAGGGCAGGCAAAAGGCCTACTTCTTATCCAAGTAGCAGAAATTTCTTATCCAGCCCCGTGTCATAGAATATATCTGGAACCTTGTCATGTTGCCCTCTCTCCACTGCCTGGATGACTGTTGGGTCTTCTTCCTTCCAGCCCAGTTTCCTGCTGAGAGTTCTTTGAAGGAAGTGGAATGACTGAATAAAAATTCCTGTAGTTAGTGACTAGTGATGACCAAGAGAACTAACCAAGCCAGATAAATTTTATAGGTTGCAGAACAAATTAGCTACGAAGAATAACTTCCTTCTTGGAGAAACAATCAACAGAATCATAATTGTTTGAGTAGCTTTAATGATGGTGTGGTTTTATGTGCTGGCCTTAGCTGAATTCTAAACACCCCAGCCCACTAGGCAGATAGCAGTGGGATCCTCAGAAGTGGGTTTGACCCCAAGTCCCCTGATGGAAACAGTTTGTGGGAACTGCGGGGCATGCTGGGAACATGGATGATGAGGATGGAGAGCCCTGTTGATGGTCCATGGCAGCCCCAGAAGCATGTTGGGAATATGGCTGGTGAGGATGCGAGGTCATGTGATGGTCTGTGGGAAACCCAGGGCATTCTGGGAACATGCTTGGGGTGAGAGGTCCTGCTGATGAGGGAAGGGCCAGCCCCTCTCAGGTACAGCCATGGTCTGATGAATGACCTGTAAGGTGCATCACTCATCTAGAAGTATGGAGAGATGCCAATGACACAAGGTGCACTAACAACAAGCAACGTTGGCCTTGCTGTCTCAGAAGGAAACAGGTGTGAGTCTTTAAGAACCACATGAGTAGAGGTATTTTTTGTGTGGTGAATTCCAAGGGAAGAGGGGTCCATGAAATGTGACTGGATAATGGCAGTGGGGTGGGGATTGGCAGGAACTGGTGATAGAGGAAGACACCTAAGGGACACCTGAGCACCTGGAGGTTATTGCCTGGGAAGTTGTGTGTGTGTGTGTGTGTGTGGTGCATGTGTAAGAAGGAACAGAAGGGCTGAGGGGGCTGGATGACAAATGAAAAGGAATCCAATGTCCAATGTACCCTCCCCTTTTTCTGTAATAGTCATCAAAATTAAGTCCATCTAAACTGCATGGGAATGCGCTCCTGTGGACGTATGAAAAGGCCTCATGTGGACAGGTTTAGGAGCGAGCTCACCCTTGGTAGGAGGAGCTACTGACAGCTGCAAGGTCACAGAGGCTCTGAGTGCTGTGGAGGAGGGGTCCATGGCAGAACTGGGGCTCATGCCGAGTCTGAGGGAGAACAGAAGGAGGTGTCTGTCCCCATCATTACACCACTGGTCCCTCACAGCCTCTCAAGTGCCACCTCTGGCATTTGCCCCAGGCCCCTCCCAGCCACAGAGAGGAAGGCACCAGGAGGGCTGTCAGCCTGGCCCTTGGGTAGTCAGGCTGGGCTGCGTGTCCCCAGTGATATTGTTCTCTGGAGCCCCCCTATGTCCCTTGCACTATGGCATTCACACTGCTTGGCTTACACATTTCAGGGGAGCCCCTGGCCATGCAGTGAGACCAATACAGGCACCATTGCCCTGTTATCAGACCCCCTCTGCTCATTTTCAAGAGGGGCAGACGGGCCTGCAAGCCGCAGGCTCATCTCCACCTCACACCGGACCCAGGGCTCCCCCACTGTCCCCTCAGGAGGAATTCCTGGGGTTTCTGTTGAAGCCCCCGAGCAGGGAGCCTCTGGAAGGCAAGCAGAACTACTGAGCCAGCCCCACTGGCTGCCTTCCTATCAGGGAGAAATAGGTGGCTGGGCTCCTCCCTCCCGCCCTGTGATTATACAATAGATTTAAAGTCTCTGATATCCACAAATCTACATCAAAATATATTCTCTAGCTGTAGGGAATGTCTCAGAATTGTTAACCTTCTCCCCAGGTACTAGAGGTAACACACTGTGAGATTAGATGTATATTTTCTTCAAGATACACCACCCATTGAGGGGTTCATATTTACATCTTTTGTTGATATTTTTTATAGATTAAAAGCGCCTCTTTGCTAGGTGATAATTCTGCTAAGTACTGTAATTTGCTGCCATTAATATTTGTCTGAGTCCTAGTTTGCAAAATATATTTGAAACCACGTTAGAAAGTCGCATAATTGCTTCTTTGCGAGCTGAGGAAATGAGTAGTTTCTTTACCCAGCCTTTATCCTGTTAACCTTGGAAGGGAGGGTGTTCGCTGGAGTCCTGTGAATTCGGAGCACTGTTAGCTGGGGATTCCAGTGCCATATGGGACCAGCGATGCCACTGCTGGGGGCCACTCTGTCCGTGGACCACACGGTAGGCGGGTGCCGGGAACGTGTTGCACCTGGGCCTCTCTCGGGTGAGGAAAGCAGGGGCATCGCTCTCTGGACCTGATTCTCCCAAGGCCGTGTGTGAAAGGGCTCTACACACGTATCAAGTGTCCCTGTGCCTATCACCTATGGGTGCCAAACAAATATTTAGGGACTGCAGAGATGATAAAGCTGGTGGCCTAGCCAAGACTGACCCTTTGGAAATGGGCTGAGGGAGCTGAGAAGGAGGCGCCAGTCACACGGTGCCAGATCAGGTTGAGGGGGTGGTTGAGGACACACCGTGATGTTCCTACCAGCCTGCCTTTCCTCTGGATGGCACTGTGCTGTAGTTTTGATCACACCTCATAAAGACACTCATGAAAGAGGACCTCCAGAACTGCTTCAGACAGTGGCAGGAATAATGGGACAAATGTGTTCAAGTTGAGGGGAGGAATCCTGAGAGAGATTAATGGCTGTATGTATTTTACCCTGCATTTTTTAATGTAAGCATTTATTTAAACGTTTATTCATTTCAACATTTAATTCAAGCATTCAGTGTATAGTTTGGTCACCCCATCTAAGTGCATACAGGTGTGTATCTGTGAGTGCAGATGTGTGCATATGAGCCGATGTGCTCACTGGGTGCACACCCATGGTGTGTGTGTACTCACTGTGTGTGTGCGTGTGCCTGGGTCTGTGTGTGCTCTGTGAAGACCCCATTCCTATGGCTTCTTCTTACTCTGCAGCACCTCCTCCTCCGCAGGTCTATTCTCTCTCGCATCTCACCTTCCACCCTCCTGCCCTCGGCTCCTGATGTGGACTGCATGTGGCCTGTCTTTCCCGAACTTTCCATGCTGTCCCAACCCATGGCCCCTTGCCATTGCTCTGCCCTATCTGTACCTCAAGTTTGTATCTGTGTCCTCCCTGCCTGCTGTGCTCTATTCCTCTTAGCTGACTTAACTCCCACTCATGCATCCCAACTGAGATGTCACCTCCTCCGGCCCCTCTGAAATCTCCCCATGCCATGTGCCACCCCTGCCTGTGGGGCCTTTCCTGGTGTCTCTAGCCATCCTTAACCTGTGTCCTATGGGGCACAGAAGCTCAGGAGCGGTGCTTCGGCTGAGCCCATTACAACCCACACAGTGCTGAGGTGGACAGGGTGCCCAGGAGAGCCCTTATTTAGCTGAAGAAGCATTTCAGGCTCCGAGAGCAGAAATGACTCTTGGGTCTTGGGTTGCTGCCAAATCTGGGTGCCCCTGTGAACCTTGAAAGGTGCTGCAACCACTTAGGTCTTGAGAAAAAGGCTCAAAGCTGGGTAGTTTGGTAGCAGGGGCTTTGCAGGCAGCCTGATCTCTGCATAGTGGGCCAAGGAAGGGCTTTGTCCTTGTCCTGTGACCCTGCCCTGAGGCTCCAGGGCAGGAGAGACAGAACAGTCACTTGGACGGGTGTGAGGACTTGAGGCGGCTCTTTCTGTCAGGTAAGTGGCCTGGGGCTTCCATGTCGGGTCCAAGCCAGCTGTGCACCCATTGAAGGTGCTGGGATTCTCTGAGCTGGGTTCCTGTCTGCAGAGAGACAGGCACTGGCAGTGGGAGCACGGGTACTGGAGGAGCAGAGCACCAAGGAAGATGGGTGGGCAGTGCATCCTGGCCCAAATATGTCTGGCAGAAGGTGTGTGCTTAATAAAGGCTGGCTTCTGTTATCATTTCAAATGGGGAGGCCTCCAGAAATGGTTGTGGCCTACTTCTAGTATTTCAGAAACACAGGACAACCGAGGTCTGCCACAGAGGCTTTGCCTCAGGTCACGTCCTGCACTTTGGTGGCAGAGTGGGTGCTGTTTTTTCCCAGGGGTGTCCTTGAGTGTTTAGCTGCTTGGCAAGAGTGTGCAGGACACCCCCTCTGCCCTCGGCACTCTGCACAGTCTCCAGTCACATCCTCACCATGATGCAGGGAACAGGGCTTTCAATCTCCACTGTACAGATGAGATGAGGCCCAGGAGGGGGCACTGAAGGTCAAGGTCACACATGTCAGTAAGGGGTGAAGTGGGGTGTGAGGCCTTCATGCCTCCCTCCCTTCCTTCCTCCCTCCTTTCTTCCTCTACTAGAGATTAAACCCAGGGCTTTTACACTGAGCTACACCTCCAGTTTTTAAATATTTATTTAGAGACAGTCTCACTAAGTCCTTAAGTTGCCCAAGTTGGCTGTGAACTCGCCATCCTCCTGCCTCAGTTTCCCAGAGTGCTGGGGTTACAGTTGCCCACCACCATGCCAGCTATGAGCATGCTTTTAAGTATAGCACACATGGCTGCTAGTGAACAGCAGAGAAGATAAAGCAGGCTGCTAGGTGGAAATAGGACTCTCAGAAGTGTCAGAGGAAGTTAGGCTTTGTCGAGGGGAACAAAACCGAGGCCAAAACCAAGCCTCAGAGCTGTTGGCCGGGAAGTGTCACGGCTTCCAGGGAAGTCAGGGGTCAGGACAAGTGCCACAGATGCGGGTCCTGGCCTCCACGGGATGGGAGTTAGCTCAAGAGACAGGTTGGGGAGCAACGGGGCTGGAGAGAGCAGCTTGGGAATGAGAAGGAGGTGCCTGCTGCCATCCACTGGCTTCTGCTCTTCCAGTCACACACAGGCAGGCGCTGCCCTTTTCCCAGCAGACAGGGATTGGGCATAGATTTGCTCCATGACTTCTGGGTGGGACAGTCATCTTCCTTCATGTCCTCCAAGTCAGTCTCCGGGCTGCGTTCACAGCTACTGGTGTCCCTTTCCTCTGGTCACAGACTTAGAGAGAGGTCCTGCTGGAAGGTGTCAGGATGTCAGCCCTGTGGCACTGACCTGTTTCTGCGGCCACTTGGCTCAGTGCTGCCCCTTTCTCAGCCTCTGAGTTCCGGTGTGGGTGGGGAGGGTTGTGTCTGTGGCCATGTTTGCAGCTGTGAGCCCTGGACTGAGCCTTCTCTGTGTCCTTGGGGAGGTCTCAGCCTGCCCGCTGCAGTGGGTCTGGAACACCAAAGCTGGAGAATCTGGGCCTGGGGATGAGCTGCCTCCTGAGTGGCAGACAGAGCACAGATGCTTTCTCTTTCCTGAGCAGACCCCACAGCCCCCCTACACCCCTCAGACCAACCACCAAAGTTCAGTTCACCGTCTGGGTTCTTTTCCTCTCAACACTCCATTCTCCCTGACACCCGGGCTTCTCATGTACCTTAGGCCAGGATTTCAGCCTAAATGAAGAGTTTTCCTAATACAACAATGAGTGCTGGGGGCACCGGGGACCTCAGATAAAGCCATTCTCCATGGCAGTGGCCTCCAGAACCTCAACAGGGCTCTCATTGGCGTAGGCATCTCTGTTGGATCCATACCCAAATGGTAACCAGGCTGGCCAAACTTACAGGAGGAGACATGGCAGCTTCTGTCCTGGAGGGACCTGTGGCTAAGCAGGAGGCAAGGCCTTCCCAGGGACACCATGAGAGGCCTCACCGATGGGCAGTCTGGTAGGTGTGCCAGTCAGGGAGGGACTAGGACCCTAGGAAGGGTGGGTGAACTATTGCCTACAGAGCCTGTGTGGCCTGTGTTGTCCTCTGTGACTGCCTGGTGTGAGTCAGCTCTGCACCACTGTGACAAAATACCTGAGACAATTAGCTTATAAGGAGAAAAGGTTTAGTTTGGCTCATGGTCTCAGAGGTTTCAGTCCATGATCGTGTGGCTCCATTGTTTTGGGAGCTGTGATGAGGCAGAGCTTCACGGCAAGAGTATGAGGTGGAGAAGGCTGCTCGTCTGATGATGGCCAGGTAGCAAAAAGAGGGAGGAAAGGGCCAGGGTCCTGATGTCTCCTTCAAGAGCATGTGTCTAGTGACATCACTTCCTTTCACTTGGCCCCGCCTCATGCAGATTCCATCACCTCCCAAAGGCACACAGGCTGGGGAGCAAGCCTTTAACACACACACACACACACACACACACACACCCGAATATGGTCTCAGAGGTTTCAGTCCATGATCGTGTGGCTCCATTGTTTTGGGAGCTGTGATGAGGCAGAGCTTCACGGCAAGAGTATGAGGTGGAGAAGGCTGCTCGTCTGATGATGGCCAGGTAGCAAAAAGAGGGAGGAAAGGGCCAGGGTCCTGATGTCTCCTTCAAGAGCATGTGTCTAGTGACATCACTTCCTTTCACTTGGCCCCGCCTCATGCAGATTCCATCATCTCCCAAAGGCACACAGGCTGGGGAGCAAGCCTTTAACACACACACACACACACACACACACACACACACACCCGAACCATAGCACTGGCCTGGCTCACCCCATATCAAGTCTACAGCTTGGCTTTGCCTCCTTTAGCCTTTAGAGTGTGTTTACAATAAGAAGATTATTGTGTCTGTCTCCCCCTGACTGCTGGGCCAATGATGGGGACACCTTAGCATTTTCAAACTCTTTCATCCATCCTCCATTTTTGGGCCCCCTGAATCTACTGTCTCATCACAAGTTACTTATTATTTGTCACTCACAGACCAGCCTTCATCATTGGATTCCACTTGGCGCAGGGCCACAGTCACCGGAGACTGGATACACACTGTCCCCGTGGGCTTTCTGCCTTTATCTCAGTTGACCTCTTCATTGGTAATGGGAACATTTTTTAATTAGCATATGTGTCTTTCTGGGCTTTCACAGTGTACAGCTTTATGTTTTTGTTCTATCTTTCTGCCTGGTCATTCTTTTTTTTAAATTAAGTTTATTGGTACATTTTAGGTGTACAGTACAGTTACATTCATCATTGGGATCTTGTACCTTTACATGACTTATCTTGATTCTTATTTTTCTCCATTCCCCAGCCCTCCCTTCACCCCCTCTACTCTTTCCTGTTTACAAAGACATTGTTTCCGTGTTTTTCCTTTTCTCATATTTTTTCTTTTTTTCTTTCCCCTACTCCTCCCAATTCCCATACTCTTTTAGACCTTTTCTTCCTATCACACAATATCAATTATATGCTTTGGTCCTTATTTGTACTTTTAGTTTTTCACACCAGAGAAGCTATTTGGTATTTATACATCTGTGACTTATTAATTTCACTTAAAGGTATGGCCTCAATGTTCATCCATTTAGCTATAAATATCTCTAGTTTCTCATTCTTTATGGCTGAGTAGTGTTCCATTTTATAGAAAAACCACATCTTCTTTATCCAGTCTCCAGTTGGTGGGCAACTGGGCTATTTCCAAGTTTTACCTTTTAAAAACTGTGTCGGTAAACATGGGTGAGCATATATCACTGTGGTTTGATTCTTTTAATTCTTTTTGGAAGATACCCAGCAGAGGGATAGCTGGATCGAATGGGACCTCTAATCCTAGTTGTTTGAGGTATCTCCATACTGATTTCCATAGTTGTTGCACCAGTCTGCACTCCCACCAGCAATGAAGATGGGTTCCTTTCTCCCCACAGCCCTGCCAGCATTTGTTCTTGATAGCGGCCATTCTTTCTGGGGTGAGGTGGAATCTCAGTGTTGTTTTTATCTGCATCTCTTGGATGACCAGTGAAATTGGTCATTCTTAGATAGCTCCTCCTCCTCCTCTATTCTAAATACCAGTGTGTGTCAGCTTCATTCCATCGACTTCTTTTGACCTTTTCTCCTTGCATGGTCCTACTTAATCCTATAGCTTTAAAATTCACCTCATCAGTTGGTAATTGCTGAATATTGCTGCATTATAAACTTCCCCATGCCTCCAAATCAGGCAGCAGCTCCATGTCTGGAGCTCAGTCTCCTGGGCCTGCTCTCACCACATGTATCCCTCAGGGTTCTTCAGGGAACAGAAGGCTAGGTGTATAGAGGAGAAGGAGAAGATTTATCGGGAGGGACTGGTTAACATGATTACAGAAGCTGAAAAGTCCTATGACTTTTGGCCAAGTGCTGTCAACAAGTTGGAGGCCCAGGAAAGCTGGTGGTGTGGCTTCAGTCCAGGCTCAAAAGGCCTGAGAATCCAGGGAGCCAACGGCATAAGTTCAAGTCTGAGTTTGAAGGCTTCAAGGACCAGGAGCACTGAAGTACAAGGGCAGGAGAAGACAGATGTCCCAGCTCGAGGAGAGAGAGGTCAGACTCACACTAGACGATGCCCTTCCACAGTGATGAAGCCTATCTTCTTTGTTCCATCTACTGACTCAAACGATAACCTCTTTTGGAAAATATGCTCATGGGCAGACCCAGAAACAGTGCTTTAGCAGCTATGTGGGCATCCCTTGTATGTCAAGTTGACGTATACAATTAATCATCGTATAGCAAATGCCAGAGCTGAAGAGAACAAGACATGTTAAGCTTCTGCCTCCACTGTGTCAGCTATAGCTCCCTGGTGGAATTTGGGCTGGCCCTTGGGATGAGGAGGAATTCTCTGCCGCTGAGAGGAAGTGTGTGGTTAGGGGATTCGCTTATAGGAGACCCAGGGGAGTCCAATAATGCTGTCTACACTACACACCTGTGCTGACAACTCCCTGTGCGTCTCTAGTGCAGCTCTCTGTTGTTCCAAGCTTCAGGCTCATATCCATCCCCTGGACTCCTCCACTTGACCCTCCCGATGGCTGTGAGAGATCATCCATGCCCCTTCTTTAAAGTCATATGAAGCTGGTAATTGCAGTGCCCCGGCAGGAGGAAGGAGGATTGCAAGTTTGAGTCCAGACCAGGCAACGTAGCAACTCAGCGAGACCCCGTCTCAAAAAATGAAAGAAAAGGATTGAGGATTAGCTCAGTGCTAAGACCCTGAGTTCAATCTGTAATGCAAAAACCAATCAAGTGATAGCAGGCTGCTTGAGATGAGCTGCAGTTCTGAGCGTAGGTGTTGGGCACAAGATTTTATATCACTTTTGACTTCATTTGCATTTGCCCGTCACTTCAGATTGAATCATAGTTGTGAGCATGAATGCTTAGCTAAGCCAATTTTTGGTGTTGCTAGAACCTACCAGTGCTTTTTGGTGTCTGTGTCCCTGGCTCTCAGTGAGCTTTCTTGGGCCCCGGACATGTGAGCTGGGTTGTGCAGGATGAGTGGGTGTAGATAAATCCAGCTGTGGGTGGAAGGAAGGACCCTCACAGTGGCCACAAATCAGTCCCCAAGGCCATCTCTGAGTTCAGAGAGGCAGGGCGGATGTGTGATCTCAGAGTTCCACTGCCATCACGTTGGAGTATTCTGTGGCCATTCTCATGGACACAGGTGTGGTCCAGTGGCATCGAGTCCCAGGTAGGCTGCCCTCCAGCCTGAAGCCTCCCCCCAGAGCCCACATCCCCCAGACAAAAGCTGCATCTGACTCCTGAGCCCTTGTGCACATCTGCATTATTAGCAATGCTAATACCATTCTGCAATGATAAATAATTAAACAATTATGGTCATGAATCAATAAGTTTAGCACATTTTTTCATCAGCAAATTGTACTGTATAAACAAGAAATATAAATTACCAAGTCTAATTTCCCCCTAAAATTATAAGCATTTTATATCTAATAATTAAAAAAGTATTAGAATGCAATGTAGGGCTAGTTAGAACTTTAAAGAATTTTCAGTTGCCACCAAACACCATTAAATTGTCATGTTTTATGTCTCTGAATCTGATTAACATTTTGAGATCTGGCCTCAGAAATCTTTCTTTGTTAGTTCCCAGCCAAGCCCCGCTCCAGGTTCCCATTTCTTCCCCTCCTCACAGACGGTGAATCTGCTGGGCTCCAGCTTCCAAGGCTCTGGTGAGCCTGGGATCCCTCAGAATCCTGGATCAGAAGCACAGGTTACAGACTCGCAGCTTGTAGGCCCAATCTTCCCACCCAGGCTTTTGTTTGGCCTGTTGGCAGTTGTTCAGTTTTTATGGTTTCGTTGTTGTTCGCTTTGATTTTGGAGTTGAGATTTCCAAGCTGTTTTTTTTTTAATAAGCCAGTGGATGTAGTCACACAGGCTACTCAAGGTCCCCACAGGTCCTGATCTTGTCCTGCTCTGTGGCTGCTCCATCTTAGAGGCCTGTGTGATGTCCAGGTTTCTGCTGTCCACGCCACTCTCTGCAGCCTCCCAGGCGCCGTGGTCGAGAGCACCCATGACTGTCTCAGGGGGCCACTTGATATTTCTTGGCCCTGACCCCATCTATCATTTCTGTCATCTGCTTGGACCTCTTAAACCTCATTTCTTGGCTAAAGTTCAATGCCTTCCAGACACTTATCCTGCAAAATTAAGGCCACTGAGGCTCAAAATTCCAGGACACTTTATAGGTGGGTAAACTGAGTGTTAAATGACAGCTCGGGGTCACTGCCAGGTGGCTTTGTGATGCTCTCACGTGTCCACCTCCCGCCCAGTCATCTGCCTGCTCAGGATTCCTGCCACCGCTGCTGATCCAAACCCTTTGGCGTTTCTTTCCTTATTTGTCCCTCTCACTCGGCCTCCAAAAGCAGTGGCCCCAGCTCCAAATTCTCTCTTACTTTTGTTAGACTTGTCCACTACCGAGAGGAAACTCAAACAAAAGAACAAGAGGGCCAACCAGTTTCCCGCCTTCACCCCTCTCTCTGTTTCTGAGCGCAGTGTTAGGGGATTGAATGAATCCATGGCTGAGACATGCTATCGGCACCCTTTCCTCCTAGGAAAGGAAGGGCACCCCCATTCTTCCGCGCAACAAGTCTGAACACCCTTCCCCTCATCCCACCAACCCAGGCACTCTCCTGGACCTTCTGACTTTACCCTCACTCCTCCAGATTTGGCCCCTACCCCAGTCCTTCCAACCCTCCGGGGCTGTAGCCATGGCTCCCAGCTAAATTTTCTTCCAGACTCTTAAGTGCTTTGAAAATGTTTTCAGCTATGCGCAAGAGAACAGTCCTGTAATCTCAGCACTCTGAGAGGCTGAGGCAGGAGAATTGCAAGTTCAAGCCAGTTTAGGCACCTCGGTGACTTAGTGAGACCCTGTTTCAAAAACCAAAAAAAAATTTAAAAAGGTAGGGAATGTTTCTTAGTGTAAAGGCCCTGGGTTCAATCCCTAGAAACTGAAAAAAGAAAAAAATAAAGTCAACTCAGCTGTGGTTTCTAAATTGCAAGTCTTATACGATACCCACCCTAGCTCAGCATATTTGGCCTCATTGTCCTCAGGATAAAACCCAAGCTACTGAACTTGGCTTTTAATTCAGGTGAGTTGGGAGGAAGGGGTGAATTAGTACCAGCACAGGAAGAGTAATTCCCAGAAAAAAAATCCACGGGATCCAAAGAGGAGGCAGGGCCCCTGCACTGCACTCCCCTGTTCCCGAGGGTCCCTCTGTGTCCTTTCCCCTGAGTCCTCACCTCTTTCATGGCCAAGTTCATCACCTCAGAGGGGCCTTCCCTCTGGATGTTTCTGTGGTTCCCTCTCTCCCCTCCCTGTCCACTGAGCTCTGTGTGACACCGGTGGATTCTGGCCACTCTGGAAGACAACCGGAGACTCAGAGATCACTCTCCCCCATGGACCTTTGACCTGCAGTTCCGTGGGGATGGCGGGCCCAATGCACAGGAAGCAAAACCCCAGGATCCCGAAGTGACTGATAAATACACCATGAGAATGCACACTGGGGGCTGGTTTCCGTTTCCCATGCTGCCCTGCGGAGGGTTCTGATTGGGCCTGGGACTCACAGACCTGGTTCCCATGGGCCCCAGTACCTCTCTGCTCAGGGCTGCCCTGCCTTCCCTGTGCCTGCCCACAGCCTTCTTGTACTTGGGCACATTTTAGCCCTGCTGCTGTCCTGGGCAGAGCAGGGCCTCTGTGACTTGTCCTCTCTGGAGTGAGGCTTGCGGGACAGTGCTTTGTCACTTACCTTGGGTCCATTGTGACCAGGAGACTTGGTTTTCTTGCTTTCCAGACTTGGGCTGGACACACAACAGGGGCTCAGAAAGCACCCTGTGATTAGAAGATGAATGAAGCCATGTAGGGTAACTGGGGTTACAATCTGGCAAGTGGCCGGCACACACACAATGCTGTGGTTATGTTTTACCATGTTCAGAGTCTACCCTGTGGGTCTGTGCTGGGACCAAGACTCCCAAGGGCTTTCGGTGGTCATTTCTGGCCCCCACAGAATGTGTGGACTCAGGAATCATTGTTCTCGGGGTTCCTATTACAGTGTCACTTATTAGTCATCGAAGGGTATCCCTTTTAATGGACTGAGAATGCCCAAAGAGAACAGCAGCTATCAGTTAAATAAGCAAACCTCTTGGTTAAAACAGATTGATCAGGCCCAGAAAAAAAAAAAATCTGCTAAGCAATCAACTGCCAAAAGGAATTGCCTGGGGCCTGGCTCCTTGCCAGATGTCAACACCGTGTCAGGGATGAAGAGGAACAGGAGGGGTACAGTGTCAAGAGGGGTGCAGGTGGAGAATGAGCAGCTCCTACTGAGTTTCTGTTGGAACGCAGAGCCCAAGGCCGGGGCCCAGGGCAGGTAGTTTACTGGGGACACCACCCCAGTGAAGGGGTACAGAAAGGAGGTAGAGTCAGTATAGGATGAAATATTGAAGTGGCCATTGGTATGCGCCACTGGTGCATGATCTTGGGGACCTTCTGAAGAGTCCTGTGAAATGCAGTAGTTAAGGGTCCATCTGGAGAAAGGACACAGGGATGAGCTCACCCACAGGTGCTGTCCCTCGTGGTCAGGAGAACTCCAGGAGTGAACTCTGAATACGCAGGCTGCCCACGTGGGCTCTGCTAGAGATCTGTGGTGTGGACTCACTGAGGGGGATGGACCACGAAGGGGGCCCCGTGGGCCCTCAGAGGCAATTCCAGCGGGGAAGGGAAGTGCAGGCTGCTGTTCCTGTGGCCCCAGGTGACTTCTCATGAAGCAGGGCATGGGGCACTTTTAGTTCCCACAGGGCATCCCGGAAAGGGGTCCCCGTATGCCCAGGGTTCTGGGGTCTCAGCCTGCAGGTACAGGTGGAGCCAGAAGCCAGAGGGCCAGGGCATCACGAGGAGCTCTAGCCCTGCTTGGGGCTGCCCCAGGCCTTGCTGCTTCCCTGCCTCCACGTATCTCGGTCTGTGCATGGAAGTCTCAGGGCCGCGGGTGCCAACACCAGTATGCCGGGGCTCCAGATTTTGTTTCACTCAGTGGCTCTTAGCAACATGTTTCTTGCATTCTGCTCGTTCTGTTTCGCGTTTCACACTTCCCGGGGCTGAGAGATCCATCCATCTCGTGCAAACGCTTCTGACAAGGCTGGGGCGGAGGGGACCCCGGCGGGGGGCGGCCAGGGCTTACTGGGGGTGGGTGGCACACACTGGTCAGGACAGTGTGGGGACAATGTCCCTGTGCCCACCTCCATCTCCCTCCCTGGCCTTGCAGGTCCCTGTTGGACTAGCAGGGGTCTGGACAGCTCCCTCTCCCTGCTCCTGTGCTCTAGTCTATGTAAGCACCCTTCCAGGGGGCTGGATCTCGGCCCTGACCCCACTGGAATGGTCCCCACGATCTCTAAACATGCCTAACTTTCACTTTTCAGGCCATTTTTTTTCCTCTTTTCCAATTCCTCCCCCACCTTCTTAAGGGCTCTAATCACTTAAAACAAAAAACAGAAAACAAAACCCAAAACTCCCCTAATTTCCTGTCTCTTTATTGATATTTTTATTGATTTATATTTAAATACTTTTTGTACAGGGGTTTTCCCTCTTTCTTTTGCAATTCTGAGTTCCTAGATATTTGGGTATGTATCTATGTCTCTATCTATCTATGTTTTAAATTTTAAATCTCTAATAACATGCAGAATTAGCTCACAAGACTGGATTACACAAAGCCAGCAGGTTTAAAAATATTTCAAAGATGTTGCTTGCATGCTTCAAATCCTTGAAAAGCCAAATACATTCACTTCTGAAACTAAGTCTTGGGTTTTGCTGGGGAAAAAAAAATAAGAAAAGTGTTTAATAGCACATATGGCATAATTTTATTTGACATCTGTTTTGTAACAAACAATATTTAGCTCACTTATTTGCTGAATGATACAGTACACAGTGCAAACAAAAAGTCCAATGAACAGTTTTTACAGAGTTTGTAATATATCAATATTTATTGCAAAAGAATGCAAAACTTAAACATTTAAGTGTGTTATTGATTGTAATATGCAAAACATTGATTACTGTATGTTGCCACTGCAAAAAAAAAAAAAAAAAGTGTACCAAATGCCTGCCAGGGTATGAAAATGAGGTGCATTTCAGCAAGAGGTGCTTGCTCGCTCCCTTTGGTGACATTCAGTCTCGGGCCTGCTCCCCCCTCTTTGTGACACCCTATCGAAGACAGCTGTCAATATATTTAGGATGCTCGAGCTCATAACAGCCAAAATGGCGAGACTATTGGCTTAATTGCGAGGAGTGATTGATTTTAATGGAAACAACATTTAGAAACTCAGAATGCACTTTCTGTTGGCAGTACTAATAGAACGTGCTAATGAATTGAAGCCTCACACATAAACGCACGGTACTCACGGCAAGGATTAGCAAAGGACAATAGTTGCTGCACTCATTTTTTTTTTTCACTCTAAAGTTGAAATAAATTAGTTGTTTACATAATCGGACAACAGGAACCAGGCTGGAAATAACATGGGATAGCACCTGGTGAATAAGGCGAACATGAAAATATCTGGTCAGGGAAGGTGCAAGGACACTGGTGTTCTTCTTGTCGTCGTCCTTATTGCTGGAACAGGAATATCGGAAATGATATCTAAACGGATAATCCGTCCAGTCACGGGCAGGAGGAGATGACGGGGCTCCCTGTTCTGCTGAGGTTCTATGTGGGTACGTGCAGTCTCCCTTGAGTCTACGTCATCATGATAACAGGTGTGACGGAGGTGGGTTTGCTGGAGGGCTCTGTGGGAGGGGCTGGAGAAGGCTCAGGAGCCCCCAAAGCAAGGGTCAAGAGAGTGACACCCCGGACCAGGAAAGTACAGTTTTTTAAAATCTTATTGAGTTTATGGGTACTTTTTAAGTATACAGTGCAGTAACATTCATCATTGGAATTTTGTACCCTTACATGACGGGTCTTGTTCTCATTTTTTCCCCATACCCCTGCCCTCCCTTCACCCTCTCCACCCTCCCCTATTTACGAAAACTTTGCTCCCATTTTTTCCTTTAGGGATGTACAGTTTTGATCACCCTGGTGAGCTTTGCTGGCTTCCGAAAGAATGGTGGCAAAACCAACAGACCGACATTTGTCGAACACTAACCTGTCCCAAGCCCCATGTAAGAAAGGTGAGCGCTCACATTCTGTCATTCGTTTTCCTCTTCCTCCTCTTCTCTTCCATCCCCTCCCCTCCCCCTCCTTCTCCTTCTCCTTCTTCTGTATTGGGGATTGAACCCAGGGCTTTCACATTGACCTGCATCCTCAGCCCTTTTTTTGTAATCTTGAGACAGGGTCTTGAAGAGTCTTGAAGTTGCCCTTGGCTAGGTTTGAACTTGCAGTCCTCCTGCTTCAGCCTCTCAAAGTGCTAAGATTACAGGCAGGTACCATGGCACCCAGCTTCTGAGGGCTTTTCTTTTGATTGCACTGAGGCTTTAAGCAGTTTGAAAAAGCCATGCCTGCACCTTCCATACTGCAATGGATTCTCCTCGGTGTTCGGCACCTGCTGTGTGCCTGGCAGGTCCAGGTTCTGAGAGCTAGGGTTGGGGGAGAAGAGGGACGGCAGACCAAGTCTCTGCTCTCTACTTGTTGGTGGCCCAGGTCTCCCGTGAACCCCAGGGTATGTATGGGGTGGCAGTTAGCAGCTTGGAGAAAGGCGGGGGGGGCAAGGAAGAGCCCCTTGCTGAGAGCTGAGGTCACAGCAGCCCCTCTCCTCTTGGGTGACCTTCAAGGAGTGGTGGTCCTCAAGGGTCAACAACTTCCCCTTCTGTGGGGTCAGGTGTCTTCCTGGAGCCGGAACAGCAGGCAGTCTGGGCTTCCTTTGGGTCCTCACTGGTACGTGCTGGCTAAGGCACCAGATTCACATTCCAAGAGGCTGCCTCTACCTTGAACAGGCTTCATAACTTTAGCTTTGAACTTCTCTAAGCCTCAGTCTCCAGAGTTTTCAAGGGAGGATTCAATGAGATAATACACAGAAAAGCCATACAGGGCCCAGCGTGGCAGTAGCACTTACGAAGTACGAGTCTTTATTTGCGAAGCTCTTATTCACTGTTGCCGTCCTGGGCTACTTTGAGGTCTTGACCATCATTTACCCCCTCCGAGCCTCAGTTTCGTCTTCAGTAAGACCAAGATAGACTCCACCGTATCCCTCTTAGGGCTGCTCGGGTAATTAAACGGGGGAGCTTCCTGGGCAGAGTTTCGCACAGTGACTGTTAACAGAACAAACACAGAGGTCAGGTGATGGTAATAATCCCGGTGCTCTCTGCTGATACTGCAAGACAGAGCCGGGTCTGTTTGGAAACACAGAGAGGATTTCGCCCGTGCGAGGGGGCTGGAGCTTTGGCATCTGCCCTTGCAGAGAGGGGAAACGGGAGCTACAAGGAGACACGATCGCCCTCCTTTGCAGAAGGTTCTCACAGATGTCAGGGCTGTTACCAATTGGCATCGATGACTCGCAGCTCAAACCTGCTCATGGGGTGATAAGGGAGACCCCGGAGGGTCTCCATTCACCGATTCCCTTCCTCCTCCATCCTCGGGAGCAATTAGTAGCTGAGAGGGAAACAAAAAGCAGAGGCGAACAATATATGTCACAAGGAAATCAGAACACTGCGCAACTAGAATAAATAATAATATATTTTTCTGGCTTTAGTGAAACTCAATAGATATAAAAAGCTGGAGAAAGGGGATTTTTTTTTAACAGACCTTAATTATAGCAGGGTTGTTAGTAAATTTACTGAATTGCAAATGTAAAATATTCTGATGGCCTGAGTAAAACCACATATTTAAGCCTTCTAAATGAACATTTCTGTTTTTTGAGTAATTTGTACCATCTGTGTCAAAATTCTGAGTCTAAAAAAAAAAGCAGTGGAACAAATGTTGGTTCCATAAAACAGTCCTAGTTCATTGTTGAAATTGTCACACATTAACATTGCAGGCCATCTGGGAAGACAAAAGCCTCTAACCAGATTGCGAAGATGATTTTATTGGTCTGGTATTAATCAGGATGTGGCATAATATTGAAGCAGAAAGGAGAGATGAGGTGACGTGGGCCCTCCGGCCGCCCCAGCCGTGCCCGAGTGGTACCATATTCCCCTTCCGCTAGGGTGTGGGGCATTTTTCAGGCTGGTTTCATCATCAGAAAATGTAAATAAAAGGCAAGGTAATATTTCCGGTTTGAGAACAGACACACAAAGCACAGAAACTCGCTGGGCTCCGGTGGCTGAATCTCGGGGGGGCGGGGAGCTCTCAGTCCACAGGGTTTGCCTGGAGCCCCGCTGGAATGAAGCGGGGATTTCCTTCCCTTCCTTTCAAGCACATCCCGCTCTGATGGCACGTGAGGCCCCGCACCCAGGGTGGCCACGGATGTGTGCCCAGCCCACTCGCCCGGTACCAACCCCAGAACCTCGGTCCGCTCCGGTAACTGGGGCCGGTCGGGGTCCCTGCGCATGCGTAGAGCTGAGTCTCCGTCCTAGCTCCTGCGAATTCCGTCAGTGCCAAAGCTGAGGGCTTCATGGAGCCCTCTGAAGATCACTGCAGGCCCCTCGGAGAGGGACAGAGGGACACTGATGAAAGTGCAGACTGTGCTGTGGTTCCACTCAGCAGGACGAATGTGTGATGAGACTGGGAAGGGTCCCCAAGACACCCATGTTCAGGTAAACGTGGGAAGGAGGTATCCTCAGCCGACGCTCCCCGAAACGCAAGCCGCCGACTTCATCAGGGCTTTAACGGTAGGGCCGGCAATCTGCCCTAAACGCTGGCTCCGGCCAACTCAGGCGTGGTGGCAGGCCAGTCGCCAGGGTGACAGCTTCCTAAGGGATTTTCAGGGGAGATGTGACTTGCGGCTGATTTTCCCTTGTGCAGTGCTAGAGTCCAAGCCCGTACGCGGTGTGACTCTGTGGTTAAGGCCTGTGTCTGCAGTGCCCCTGCAGGGGGACTGGGCCACCTGTGGTCTGAGGGTCTGGAGAGCTGCCCTGCCCTGCCCTGCCTGGAGCGGATGCTGCCCTACCGTGGGCAGCTTGGCAGGGCTGTGGAGGAAGGCAGGGGGCTGTGCACCGCCTCTGTCCTCTGTCTCCTGTCCTTAATCCACCAGGAGGTGAAGGACAAACAACCGTTCTGCTCAGACTGACGGTGTCCACCTCTGCTCCAAACTGCAACACAGAGACACTCATGCTTGGTCCTGTTGTAAGAAGGGAGGGCTCTGGCCATGAGGGATTGAGCCCAGTTTTCAAGGAAGCGTAACTGGAACAGTGAGGAAAATGCTAACAGGGAGTGGACGCTGCTGGGTCTCCAAGGCAAAATTGCTGGAGAATGATCATGATGTGTCTGGGATGTGTTCAGAGGCCTTTTAAGCTGAGCTTGGTGGCACATGGGAGGCTGACACAAGAGGATGACAAGTTTGAGTCCATCCTGGGCAACTTAGTGACTTACAGAGATCTTGTGTCAAAAACAGAAGAAAAAAGACCCTATGTTGAATCCTCAGTACCAAGGAAAAAAAAGAGGGTCTCTTAACAGAGAACAGAGCTGATCACTTATAAGCCCAGCACTCTGGGAGGCTGAGGCAGGAAGACTGTAAGGTTAAGCCCAGGCTGGGCAATTTAGTGGTGATTTAATGAGATCTTATCACAAAACCAAACAAAACACAAAAGCCAAAGAGAACAGATCTCATCACCCATTTGTATCTGGCTATTTTTAGTGTTCCCACCTGCTCCAAGAGAGGCCAGAATTCCCAAGAGGCCCTGGCAGTTCTGGCCCCTCAGGTTCCCTGCTCTTCCCTACCCCAGGGCCTTTGCATCTGCCCTTCTCTCTGCTGGAGGGCCCTCATGTGCTTCCCGAGTGAGCCCAGTCAATTCCTTTCATTACTTCAACGCCAAGTAAGACAGTTCTTCTTTAGGGATGCATTCTTGGGTCTCCTGGCACCGGGTACTTCTCTTTGTAGCGCACACGACTCTCTTAATTAAATAGTTTATTGGGTAATTACTGTACGTGCCTTTATGTCTGAGCACAAGAAGATCCCCGATTTTCCCAGTGAAAGGATGAGAGCCACGTTGGGGGATCCTGCTTGCACGTATACGCTTTGAAGGATGCAGCACCTCTTTAGAACAGTTACTAATTATGTTGCAATGCATATTTGAAATAACTTACCGTGCGAGAGAGACCATTCTCCAGGAATACTCTTTCATCTCCCCACTGCCCATTGCATGTGAACTCTTGCCCACGCGTGAACCCTGCTGGGGGAGCTGTTTCCTCGGGCCTCTGTCTTCCGTGGTCAGCGGGATGCAGTGTTATTTGACTCCGTGAAAGCTGTTGTCAAGAAGTGTGTCCACAGCCGTGAGCACCGTTCGCCATTCGTGTTCTCAATAAAATAACCACTTACAGGATTGCTTTTTTATGTGATCCTTAAAAGGCTGCTTCCCGATGACATCAGCACCTGCAATTTTGAGATCACACCCCTCCCCAGGAATAATTATTATTGTTCCATTTATTTCCTTTGCTTTTTATTTTATCAATTCCATCAGGTGACCTCCATAAGCATCCAAAATTAGCATCGATTGAGGACTTGCAGGACTAATATGTCTTTTCCTTCAAGTTCAAGCACAAAGTAATTGAGAACAGAGCCTGGCACTGTGACAGGCGACTGCAAAGACTTAGGCACGTGGCGGCATCCGTCTTTTAAAGGACGAGTTTGGGAAATCTCATGCCTTATTTTCGGGTGTCAACGATCAATCTTTGACAGCCCTGATCTCAACAAAACCCGTCATAGAGGGCAGGGCCTCCTCTGTCTTGGTAAATGCTGGGTCCCAGGGCCTCACAGGGGGCCTGGGGAATTCCCACTTGTAGAGTAAAGGCACGGATGAAGTGTAAGACGCCCTGGAGAAAGGGAAGGGAGGTCCAGGTGGGTGTGGATGGGGCCTGGTGGCTAAAGGAAGGGCGGAACAGGGAGGGGCTGGTAACCTGGTAACGCAGAGCTAAGCCTGGGGGAGAGAGCAGGTCACCGAGGGCGTGCCTTGGAAGGGCATGCTCTTGTCCTCGTCTTGCCTCTCTGCTTCTTGGCCACCAGGCAGGGAACAGTTTTCCTCTCTCATACTGTTTGTGCCCTGGAGCCAGTCAGCCATGAACTGAACGCCCTGGAATTGTGAGCCAGAATGAACCTCTCCTCGTTTGGGTTTCAGGGGTCAGGTGTTGTCTCCCAGCGATGGGAAAGTGACGAAGACAGATGCATGCACAGAAACAGAGACACACAGACGTGAGAGGACACGAGTACACAGAGACACACACAGGTACATAGATGCAGAAACAGACAGGGCACACAGATGTACACACACAATGGCACAACTGACAGATACACACAGGTGCACACACATCGAGACTCTCTCTTACACACACACACATAACACACTTCAGTACTCCAAAAGAAAAATGATCTCAGGCTCAGCAGAAGCCTCCAGAATGTGGAGCGGAGTGAGTCGGGACTCTGTGCCCCCTCCTCTGGCCACCACTCTAGTCCCAGGACTTTGCTGCTGTTCTCCACTCGAGTTCTGTCCCGGGAAGCCCCCCTTGTCTGACACTGTTGTCATCTCTCTAATGTCTTCCACTTAAGTAGCACCCACTGAGGTGTGGGGCTTCCTGGTGCCTAATGGCCCGAGGTGTCGCTGAGGGCTATTAACCCTGCTGGCCATTAATCCCGGGAAATGCCCAGGGCCATTACAGGCTACTGTCCCTGAGCAGAGACACACACCCCTGGGAACACTGCTGGTAGGGCTCCAACTCCCTGGAGAGCAGTGGGGAGTGTGTGTGTGTGTGTGTGTGTGTGTGTGTGTGTGTGTGTGT
>NW_022900931.1:52284732-52306611 GCF_012274545.1 Fukomys damarensis
CGCTGGAGAGAGGTGGGGGGTGTGTGTGTGTGTGTGTGTGTGTGTGTGTGTGTGTGTGTGTGTGTGTCTGGGTCTTTGCACACACGCCTTTGCATGCACACGCTCACAGCCTAGGAAATCATAACCACATGGAGAGATGGAGACCCACGGCTGGCCTTTTCTCTATAAGGATCTTGAGGCATCCCCAAGAGCTTACCAGAGACCACAGACAACTTTGGTGGGAGTGTGTGTGTGTGTGTGTGGAGAAGATTTCTGCTGCTGTGTTTGGGGGCTGGGGACAGAACTAACTGGGGAAGCGTTTTGGATGGCCGTGTAAGATAAAGTGTGCTCAGTTTCCCCCCATCGGGGCAGCTCAGGGAGGCACAGGAAGGACTGTGGCAGAGCTGGGGACCTGGCTCTGGCTCAGGCCACTTGCAGCGTACTGTGCTGGGGCAGCTCAGCTTGTCCCCGGGGTGGGGGTGTGCTGCCTCCCTCCGCCCTGCTGCCCCAACTCTCTCTACTCCTGCAGCTTCTGCTGTCCTGTGGCTTCCACTGCGCCACCGTCTTGGCTGACCTAGGGCCTCAGCGGCCCTGTAACCTTTTCTTACTGTGTTTCAATCTTTTACAATGCAAGATCTAGGGTCATAGCTCCTGGACTCAAATCTTGGCTCTCCTGTTTTCTAGCTGTGTGGCCCTGGGCAATCTACTTTCTCCTTTAAGCCTTGCTTGTCTTTTCCATAAAAAGAGAAAAACAACAGAGCTGTTATGAGAATTAAACAGAACAGCACAAGCAGAGCTTTTGGGATGGCGCCTGGAGCCCGGCGAGAGCCGCATGGGTGCCTTCCCCTCCCCCTCCCCTTACATCCCTCCCTTTCCTCCCCTTCCTTTCTTCTCTCCCCTGTTCTCCTCTACACTTCCCCCTTCTCTTCCCTTCTCCCTCTTCTTCGTCCTCCTCCTCTGGTCTTCTCATCCTTTCTCACACTCTGCATGTGTCCATCCCCTGGCTGTGACGCTTCCTGGACCCCACGTCCCCTCCCGCTTGGAGAGGCTGTCCTGGCTGTGGCCCACCCTCCCAGAGTGAATACCCCTCCCTCTGGAGTCCCCGGCCATCTTTGGGTCCAGGGGCAATCTCAGGTTTGGGGGCAGTGACACCTGTGGCTTTCAGGGTGTGGAATATGTGGCCCCACTGCGAGCTAGCCCCCCTCTGGCCCTAACTCAGGGGCTGTGGGCTGTCAGGGCGTGCTCAGTTCCGCCCCATCAAGAGTCCCTGCCTAGGACCCATGGCACCCCTTGGTGTCACAATGTGGCGTCAGATGGGTGACTTGGTGAAAGGCACAGCCCGCCACTCCCCTGAGGTAGATGGAGATTTGCCGGGCGCTTCAGCTCCCAGGTGCAGGAAGCAGATTTGGCCAAGTTTTTCTGAAGCCCCTCAAGTACCCTGGCTTGTTTCTCTCTCTGAATTTAAAGGCTGACCCCAGATGCCACGCCTGAAGAAGGCAGTCCTGGGGGTGCCCAACGCTGCTATCCCCCAGCCTCATGGAGCAACCCCCTTTCCTTGGAAGTCCCAGGATGGGTCTGAGCCAGGTCGCTCTGCTCTGACTGCCTAGTGCAGCCCCGAGAGCAGGGAGTGGTGTCTCCCACCCTCAGGGGCTGGCAGTGAGTGACACGCGAAGGCAGAGGAGGAAAGCAGTCTGGGGAATGACACCTGGCCCCACTCACTGAAGGACCAGGATGCAGGGAAATGTCACTGCTGCTGCACAGAAGTGGTGTATTATCAGCCCTTTGCAATGGGCAAGTGGATTAAGATGCTATTAACACAGCAAATTAAGCTTACAAGCGGAGTAAACAGAAATTAAGTCGATATCCAGCACAGGGGGACAGCTCCTGTTCTTATAGGTCCCCAGGGACTGGGGCTGGGGTGCACCGGGGTTGGGGGTGGAGTGTGTGGAGAGGGAGAGATGGGGGTGTGGTTGGGAATTGGAGGTCCAGGCGCGGAGCTGCGGACCCTTAGAGGGTTCGGGCTGACCTGTCCCTCCTGTGCGTGAGTTTCCCTTCCTGTGTCCAGCCAGGGACACATCCGCCAGCTCCCGGTTGTCTGGAAGGGGCGCTGGAGAGATTCGACCTGCTCGGTCCCTTTTTCGCCTTCCTTGGCAAGGGTTCCTAGATTCTTCTTTGAGGACAACTTCCTACATTCTTACAGTCCGTGTGCTGCTGGGAGGTTCACCCACTCCTTGGCTTAGGGTGAGTATCTTGCTCAGGCTTCTCTTAGGAGGGGATTTGGTCTTCTTGGTCACAGCTTTAGATTCAGGTCCATTCCGACACCCCACATGTGTGCCAAGAGGCAGCCCAAGAGATCCGACTGGAACTTTTCAATTTCTGGACTTTGCTGAAGGTTGTTGAACAGATCTGGCATCTGGTGGCACCGGAAGATATTGAGCTGAGGGTGAATCTACAGAGGTGGAAGTCAGATCTGAGTACTTAGATCAAGCTGCACCTGAAGCTATTCTAGATCTGCTCTGGATATTTTTTAGGAAGCTGAGCCTCCTCATTTCCCATCCTTTAATGCTTAAGGCAGTTTATAGTTTATATTGGAATTTGACTGTTTGCAACTAAAAGAGTCCAGCTTGAAAAATAATTGTATTACTTAAAATCTATTTACCAAATGCCTCTCAGGGGCGGGGGCACAGGGTCACCAGGCACAGTTGATGGCGATGTCCCCTGGTCTCCTGTGCTTTCCCACCAGGTCTGCCTCTGGATATCATTTCTTTATCCATCACACCCAGTCACCATGTGCCCTGCAGTCCTCTGTGGCTGTCCCTTCACCTCTCTTATTGTGCAGGGTTCTCCTCTGGGGCAAGGGAGCTCTGCTGGGCTGGGAACCCCTAGCTTCACACTCAGTGCCTTCCCTTTTGAGCCTCTGCCTTAACCTGCTTGGGGCAGAAGTGCCATCTGAGGGCGGACAGGGGCAGAGTGCTATGCTCTGTCCTCTTGAGGTCATGCTTTCAGCCTGACCCCAGAGCTCCTGTAGGACAAGGGCAGAGGCTGGGGACTGAGGAGGAGATGACTTTTCCCTCCAGCAGCTCCTATGGCACCCGAAGGACTGAGCTCAAGGCCACCCCCTTCTGGAAGCAGCCCAGTGGGCACTTGTGGCCCCAGGGAGCACCGTGCAGACCCTCAAACAGACGTGCTGCTTAATAACTGGCTGTCCTGCTTCTGTTGCTCTGATCTTCTGTGGACTCCTTGCAGGCAGGGACCAAATCTTGTCCCTCTTCTGACTTCAGCAAAGCCTAACTCAAGAGTGGATGAATGTCACGTGGTCACAGCTTCCAGCCTGCCCCTCGGACGCTCACTGGTCATGGCCTCTCTGTGGGGGCTTCTGGCTGCCCCCATCTGCCCAGCATGTTTCCAGTTTTCTGAAGGGGATCTCTTGACCCTCAGGGCCAAGCATCCAGGTGGTCAGAGGGTCAGATTGGAGGGACTCTCTTAGACAAAGTGGCATGGCCTGGCCTCTCCTGTCCCTCTGCCTGGCCAGTGCCTCTCTAGAGGTACCTCTGGAGGCCCTTCACACAGTGGGAGGAGGCATCAGTAGCCAGTTACAAAGGTGCTTATTACCATTCCAACTCTCTGGGGGGACACTGGGGAGAAGCCCTTATTGTGTGACACCCATGGACAAGAGGCTGTCTTGCAGAAGACCATCCTGTCCCTCTAGCTTGGCTCTGACCCTATGGTTAGTGGTCATCAGAGTCCCTAGGGGCTTGGCTTCCTTCACTCCCCCCAAGTCTGGACCCCTCTTAGTGAAGGGGAGACTGGTGTGCCCCCTGCCCCCAATCTGCCCTGCTTGCTGGCTCCCTGGCTAGATAGGGAAAAAAGGAGGGGTTTAGGCCCAGCTTCAAAGAGTTTTAAACTCCTCTGTTGGTTTCTTCCCCTTCTCCCTCCCTCAAATTCCAAATCCAATTCTAGCTCCTGGCCAACTGGTAGAATTAAAGGATTAAGAACTACCTGGGTCTTATCCCGATATGAAAAGATTTCTCCGGGAGCCTTGTGGCTGAGTCCGAGGCTGGGGCAATCGCTTCCTGCCTGCTCAGGTATTGTTTCCAAAGCCTCATGGAACCACCTTTTGAGCTCCTGGCTGAAGCATTGAGGTTTCACTTATCTCTTAAGAACTTGCTCCTAATTGCTCAATGTCAGACAAGCGAAAGCCTGGGGAGAGGACCTCAGGCATTATCTGTCAAGGGCCCTCTAATCCAGTTCATGAGGACAGACTGGCAATCAGGACACTGTGGGGGCCTCCTAAAGTCAACGTGGGATTTCACACAAGTCCAGAGCAGCCTCCAGGAGGATCCCGGGGAGAAAGAGACAAACGTTGGTGCCAGATCCCTTAGAAAGGGACACAGAGGCTGGAGGGCCAGGACCTGGGCAAAAGATAGATCTGTGCAGAAAAAGGACTGTTGAAAAGCAGAAGGGGATGTTTAGGGTGCACTGAAATGGGCGTGTGGACTTCCTAGACAGAGGCCAGCATGGGGGACCCTGAGAGAGATGGGCCAGCCTGGGCAACGAGGGGCACGGGGCTGTGCAGCTGGTGGCCCCCGACAGGCACAGTGGCGGAGGTGCGGATGAGTCAGAGGCTGCTTGTCTGTAGGGTCTAGGAGACTTGCTGACAAACACAGTTCATCATCCTGTGGAGGGAAGGGGGGCACAGCTGGTACACCTTCCATATGGAGACACCTAGATCTATCAGTCGACTGGCGCCCTTCATGGGACACAAGCATGTCCCTCTGACGGATGGTACCTTCCTGGAGACGTCGTGGAGACT
Source organism: Fukomys damarensis (assembly GCF_012274545.1). Taxonomy (NCBI): domain Eukaryota; kingdom Metazoa; phylum Chordata; class Mammalia; order Rodentia; family Bathyergidae; genus Fukomys; species Fukomys damarensis. Next base: position 52,289,525 of record NW_022900931.1, read on the forward strand.
CTGGGCAGATGCAGTTCAGATGCCAGACTCTCTCTCTCTCTCTGTGCTGCACCTCAGGTCATCTCCTTCCAGCTGACAAATGAGGGGCAAGGTGCCATGAAAATGGGTCCCTAAACTGAGCCTCTCCTTCCTCTTCAGGGCCTGGCCCGGCTGGACCTCAGGTTTGTGTGGCATGCTTACTGGAGTGCACAGAAATGTCAGTGACTTAAACTGCTTCCTGACCTCTGAATGTACACCTCTACCTTCCTGCCCCCCTGGACCCATCTAGAGCCCTACGTCTAGAGCCTTAGGCCTGACAGCCAATATCCACTGCCGTGGTCACCAATGGCTGATGAAGAGACAGCGCCCTGCTACCCTCTGTGCATGGCGCTCGGTTTAGGCCCAGGCATCCTGAGCTTCCTGGACAGTAAATAAGAAAGTGCTAGTTTGTGTATTGGGATCTTTTTATTTTTCAGTATTGGGTATTGAACTCAGGACCCTTGCATTGAACTCCATTCCTAGACCCCCCTACTCCTTTTATTTATTTATCTATCTATTTTTGACAAAGGATCTCATTAAGTCTCTAAGTTGTTCAGGCTGGTCTCAAACTTGCAATCCTCTTGCCTTGGCCTCCCAGCTGGGAATGCAAGCATGCTCTAGCACACCTGATGAGCTAGGCTCTTGGTTTAGGACTCCTGCAGTAGACCCAAGACAAGGGTGTGGGGCGACGGTAGATGTGGGAGGCATCCCAGTGAGCATGGGGAAGCGGAAGGGCGAGGAGGAAGAGAGCCAAGCCCGGCCTGGCCCGAGGTGCCCAGGGCTCCGAGCTCCCATCCTGAGGATGCTCACAAGTGCCGCAGTGTGCACTGTAAAGTGGGCCTTGAAAGAGAGAAAACTGACCTCAAATCCTGCCGGTTCCTGACGAGGACTATTCCAAGGGTGCCAGTTACCTGGCCTTGTAGGTTTTGAGGGCAAAGAGTCGTCCTGCACTTTGAAGAGCATCCTCAGGAGAGGCCCTGAGGGACCTCTGTGGCTAACTGTGGGAAGCAGCTGGCTGAGTGATGGGGGCAGGAAGAGGCAGCACCAGCACATTTCCAGGCCAGGTGGGCTTGGCAATGGGACAACAAAATGTCTCCCCACTGAAATGCTGGCCATCTTGCACTTGTGTGAATCCTGCTCACTCAGGAGCCTGGGGCCCAGCCCTCTCCTCACAGCAAACACATTCTCTACTCTTTGAACTGAGAGAGCAAGCACCAGCCAGGGCACTTGCATGGCTGCTGCAGAACAGGCAGAGGTGTGGGCTAAATAAAGTGTCCACGCTTGTTGGGAGGAGTGACTCTGGGCCAGCCACCCCCACCAGGGCAGCAGCACCTGGAAGACAAGTGAAAGGACATTCGAATGGCCTGTGGCACTGGGGTGGAGCTGGGGACATCAGTGTGTGCTCCCATTTACTGTGATGTTGATATTACAGGTGGTAGTAGACACACATTTCTGTGCTTTGTCAGCTGAGGGAGCCCAGAACAATAACATCCAGGGACAATGAGGAGATCTGCTACCTACCCAAGTCTTGGTTTCCAACAACATTCTCAAAAAAAAAAAATGAGATAAGAAATAAATGGAAACAAAGCTTTTTCAAGTAGGGAGGAGTGGAGGGGGATTGAAGGGAGGGCAGGGGAATGGGGAAAAAATAAGAAGCAAGATACATCGTGTAAAGATACAAGATCCCAATGGTGAATGTAAATGTATTGTGTGTGTGTGCACTTGTGTGTGTGTGTTACTGGGTATTGAACCCAAGATTGTCACACTGAGCCACATTTCCAGCCCTCCCCCAACTTTTCTTGAGACAAGTTCTTACCAAGTTGCCAAGTTGCCCAGGCTGGGCTCAAACGTGTGATCTTTCTGCCTTAGCCTCCCAGAATGCTGAGATTACAGGGTGTGTGCCACCACCTGGGTTAGCTTGGAGCATCGTATAAAGCCAAAAAGCTCAAAATATACCTACACACACACACACACACACACACAATGGGGAGACGTCACAGGGACACAGGAACCCTCTAAAATACAAGCTCAAATGAGGGCAGTTTGAGGAACAAAACATGTAGTATTAGTTTGCAGCCCTACGTATGAGATACATATCCATGAATCTATACTGATATAAATAAGTGAATAAAAAATCAGTAAGTGGGTGAGAAGAGATAAAGCTCTTGTGCAGAAGAATTCCAAATAAGTTGTCTAGATATTCTACCAATTACATTCCTGCCCTTTAAGTATGAACTGTACACAGCAACTTCCTCCCAAGGCATATCCAGTGTAGAAAGAAGGAGGAGAAGAGCCACTGTTCGGTAGAGGAACCTGACCTTGGCCAGGTGGTCAAGGTCAGCATCAACAGTGATGAGTCCTACTGATGGTGTAGCATGATGTGATCTCTCTCCCAAGAACTAAGAGCCCCAGTCTCACATAAGAAAAGCATCAGGTAGCCCTAGATTGAGGCGCGTCCTACAAGATGCCTGACCAGTGTTCCTCACATCTGTCAAGGTCATTGGAAACAAGGGCAAGTCTGATAAACCACGACAGCCTAGAAGGTACTGAGGATGCAGGCCAAGTAAATATAATGCAGGGTCCTGGAGGGAACTCTGGATCAGAAGAGGGACACTAGGTAAAAGCTAAGGAAAGCCAATGAAGGGTGGGCTGTAGTCAGTATCCACACTGGCTCCTCACTTATGACCCAGGTACCACAGTAGCATAAGGTCCAAACAGCATGGTATGAGTATGGATGCTCACGTGTACTGATACTTGATGTCTTGTCTTTATAACTTTTCTGCAAACCTAAAACTATTCGAAGGCTAAAAGCTTCTTTTCAAAGTAGGAACCTCCCCTAAGAAAAGGGGCCTGGCCTGGAGGCAGAGGGCTTGATTTCCAGTCACTGTACAACTCTGGGTGAGTTGCTTTCCCTCTGGTCCTCCGTTTTCCCGTCTGTCAAATAGCAAGGTTGGTGTCATGAGCTTAACCTCGACTGTCTGTGATCTCCCTGACACCCCAGGGGAGTAGCCAGAGAGAGACCTTTTTAGCTAGAGGGACTGGTTGGTGGCCTGTTTTGCAGAGCAGGAGGATCGGGGCCCCAGGGGCTCGGCCTGAGGCTGTCTATGCCAGCTCTTGCCTGGCTGGGCCCTTGCCTACATGGAACTGCCCTAGGCTCACCTGTCCCACTTTCCCAGCCTCTTCTCAGGGCAGAAGAGTGGCAAAGCCGGGAGTTTTGATAATGCGAGGAAGCAGTGATGTGCTTTAATGCATCGGCTCCTGGGGACCTCGAATGAAAATTTTAACAACTCAGAAGCTGTGCACGCAAGGCGCCTCTGCTGCAGGTTCTCAGAAGGGTATTCCAACTAAATTGCAGAAATAAATATGCATCTTCCCCGTTTTTGATGAGCAATCACCTCACAGAGCCTGGATCCGCAAGTGGCAGTGTACTCTCTCCCTGGGGGGGAAAAACAAACAACCCCCCACAAAAAAAACCCCATCTGCGAGCAATCTGACTTTGGTGTTTTCATCTTGTGCTTCGTGGCCATGAGGCCAAGTGCTTCCCAGAACCACTAGGCGATGACCTGCTGTGAAAAGCCAGGAACAACCCAGAAAAGGGAGAAGAGTCATTTAAGTCCATGCACGAGGATGCTCACAGTAAAACAGCTTTACAGAATGTGTTGTTCCTTTGCTTTCCATCCCCAAAGGGTGGGCACACAAGCTAACTCCCAGGGATCAATGGATGTGCCCCTTCCTGTCTGCCTTTCTCTCCCCACTAAGGATGGGAAGCCCAGGCCCTGCCCAGGGTTGAGACTCAAGAGACATCTGACTCCATTTTGCAGCTAAGTTGGTCAGGCCAAAGACCTCCGGAATCTGTGACATTTGTCCCACTGTCCCCTTCATGTGCTTGGATTTCTCTAGCCCCTGGCATGAGCCTGAGTTCCCAGCCTTTTTTCAGGTATCTGTAGAAACACCTCCAAGAGGGCCCTGTGGTGCTGTTTAATGAACAGCAAACATTCTCTTACAACCAGAAAGGAAAAAAAAATCTCTGCAAATCCCCAAACCTGTTAGCTGGAAAATATTCCAAGATCAACACATTTTAATTCACTAATTAATACAGCTAAAAGGCATTTTTCATATTAGACTTATTAAAATCACTTGTATTTAAGTGTTTTTGAACTCATATTTTCCGATGCTGTGCGTTTTTCTAAAGTGTTCTAGTCATGTTATGCAAATGCCTATTTAAATTACCAGGGGTATTTGTTTTCTGTTTCTATTCTGTAAAACATAATTTTAATACAAGTTATTTGTGAAATGCACATTGGAAAAAAGAAAATAAGATTTGAGATGGCATTTCTATGATAATTTTATTGCAAATGTTGACCATGTTTTTGTGTTTGTCTGCGAAAGGTAATTCAAAATATACATAAGACATATTTCTGGGATTTATTGTCATCTGTGAACTAAATTAGTAAAGCAAAATTTGCTTCATTTTTTGAACCCGAGGCAGGGCAGTCCATCACCCCGAGAAGCACATTTTACAGGAAACAGCCGTGGCCACGCAGCAGGCAGAACCTCACGCCACAGTTCAGAGAAAACCGCCCTCCACTCTGTACTGGAGCGAGACTCCCTGACACTTGTCCATGGCCGAGGTGAGCAAGACAGGAGCGCAGGCTTTGCGGAAGATGCAGACTTGGGTGAAGCAGGACTTCAGGGCTGAATGCTGAGTGGGGGATAGGACCAGAAGCCTCTGAGGTCCTCAGGAGGCCCAGTGTAGCAGTCAGACTCCAGCAGGAGAGATTCCTGCAAGGGGCCCCCAGCAAGCGCTTCCTCTGTGGGTCCTATGTAACACATGTAGCCTTCCTACTGTCAGCACTTTCCTGATATACGTGTGATCCAGACATAATAAGATGTCTAAAGGCAAAAAAAAAGAAAAAGAAATTGAGAGAGGGAATCCTGGATGAATGATTAAGTATCACTGCTATTTCTGAGGTTCCTGGCAGCCCAGGCAAAAAAGGGAAACATGAGTTCCATGTATTGAGTCATTTTTGAGTCAAAGAATATCTATTTCTTAGGAGGAGGAACAGTTTCTTGCTAGCTGTCCTCTCTTACAGAGCAGAGAGCCCTTCATAAGGCAAAATAAGGACACAGCAAGATCTGTCCCCAGTGGTGGTCAGGTGCTGGATTCACACGAAAAGTGTGGTGGTCAATCAGAGATTTTTAAGGTATTTTTGCATTGTTGTTAGAGCACCCATGACAGAAGCAGACTCCACATTTAACACCTTGACCCCAGCCCTGTAGGGAGAGTCATTGCTTACTTTTACCTGGGCCAGCAAGTGCCAATGCTGAAGGGGTGACAGGCTGAAGGGGACAGATGGGAAGGGACAGGAAGAGATGGCTGGTCTGGGGCTGGATGGGGCTTTTGGAGCAATGACAGGGAGATGACAGGGAAGAGCCAGGCTTTGTGTCAGGGTCTCAAATGCCAAAAGGTGGGTTCCAGACTTGACTCAGCAGGTGAAGGTCCAACCTGTTGCTGCAGACCAGAAGAAGTGAGGTGGGAAGTCTGGGGGACCCTGGCTATTACCAGGCTGTGGTTCAGCCTGAGCTACCAGGGCCCCACCTTCTGGACACTGTCCTGGGTGGCCTCAGTGTGGGTGGCAAGAGATAGGCCACTCCCGTTCCTTCTAGAAGTGGTAAATTCTGCAGTAGAGAGAGAGAGGGCTGGGAAGCTACCCGCCTCTCCTTTACCCTGGCATGGGCATCCACAGAATCAGGTCCCACTGCCAAGCCATCTGCCTGGTCTCCAACCCTCACCCTCTCTACTTGGTGAGTGCCTGGCCTTTCACACGGACCTTTTACTTTCTGCAAACTTGACATTCTCACTCCAGGGCCTTTGCACTTGCTGTTCTCTCTCCATCATTCATACGACTGATTCCCGTACAGCCCCCAGGTCTCTGTGCACATGTCCCCTTCTCTGGGAGGGCCCCCTCTGCCTCGCCACTGGATACCCTCCCCATCCTGTGCCTGTCCCACCTTTCTGGCCCTTGAAGGATGATGCTGCCTGGTTTACTACATGACTCCTACCTACCTTGCCAGAGAGAACCCTGAGGCCTCCTCCCTCTCGGTCACTCCTGCGTCCCCAGCAACAGCGCCTTGCACAGAGCAAGTGTCCATCAAGATTTGCTAAAGGGCCAAGTATTTCAGGGGATGTACTTGTAGAACTGGGTGAACAGACCCAGCCTACTCTTGAAGCCTGTGTCTCCGAAACCTCCAGACCCCTGGCCCACACAGCCTGAGGGGGTCTGCCCATGTTATCCCTCAGGATCCAGCAGCAGGAAGGCCAGGGATGTTCTGGGTTTGGTTTTTCTAATTGGTTTGATATGATCATGAAAAGCATCTAAAAATTGGACGGCTGGAAATGTTTTTCCTCCCATTTATTACTTAAAACAGCCTTAGAGTTTGAGGTTGTTTTTAAAATCAGATTCTCCTCACTAAAAGAAATGAAAAAGATTTGCCAAGAACCCACTCTTGCATATTTTTGAAAGACCCCACAAGGTCATGGCAAGGCCTCTGCTTGTGGAAACTGGGGGAGGGGACCCCACATTCCAGACAAGGCCCGGAGTGCCCAGAACTGGGTCTCAACATCCTGCAGCTGAGGTATCAGGAGAGGAAGATAGATTAAAATGAGTGCATCACACAGTTAGACATTAACCACGACAGTGAGAAAGTACTGTGAATGTTAAAGTAGCCCAGACGAAAATATACGGAGGTTAAAATACAGGGTAACTTTACAAATCACTAATAATTTCTTTGGCTTTCACTGCAATAACATTGATTTAATTCATTAGATTCCTTTCTAAATCTATATTTCAGTTTTAGAGTTGTCAGTTGCTGTTAATGACAATTTTGCCCCATCTGTTCCAACACGAAAATGAGGCTTCCTTGCCACAGACAAGATAGATCTCCAAGAGTTGAAGAAGGAGAAGTCTTAAAGGTATTTCACTCAGCTTAGGCCCGTTTTGATGATTCACATGCCTAACCAAGCCACCCACAAACGACTTCTGGTGGTTGCCGAGAAAGAGGACCCCAGAGACTTCTCAGCGTCTGCCATTGCCCCCCCCCACCGGCACCCAAGGGGTCTACTATGGTATCGTTATTTAGGAGAAGGAATATTCAAAACATTTCCACTCATTCTTTTTTTTTTTTTTTATGGTATCGTTATTTAGGAGAAGGAATATTCAAAACATTTCCACTCATTTTTTTTTTTTTTTTTTAATGACAGAGCAATAATTCTGGGTGTCAGCATATCAGAATTCCAGCGGCTGTGATTAGAATAAAAATGAGCCCCTGCAATTTGGCCACTCAAATCATCATATTACAGTAAGTCGTTTCCGGGAGCCCGGTGAGCTTCTGTCTGCCTGCCGAGGGGCAGTATCTGGGTTTCCAGCTTGGCAAGAAATGTCCCTGACTATGCCCTCCAGCCCACACAACCGTCAGTCTTCTGCGGGAGACAGTTTTGAACGTGTGGGTGAGGAATGTGTGCAGATCTAGGTAGCACATGAAGCTATCGGAGGGGCCGGTGTGGGCTGGGAATGTGTCCCTTTCTGGAAAGAATGGTGATCTCGGAGCACCTAGGTTTCCTGCAGAGGAGGGGAGGCCCTGCCCGTACAGATGTGGGGGAGGCACTCCCAGCCAGCAGCCCAATCTTATGTTATAGGGGGAAGACGTTCCGCTCATTATTAACCACGGAAAAATAAACCCGCCATTAAAAAAGACACAGCATGTAGTACATGACCCAAGGAAAAGGGGATTTTCAAAATTGGAAAACCTTCTAGAAAAAATATACAGGCATTAAAACATATATGAAATTAGGCCAGACCCTCAAAGTTAATATTCACCATATGTATTTACATTCAACTCAACTCCAGCAAATTGAGTATTGCATTATAGCTAGGAGAAGAGAGGAGATTGCCTCGCACACGGGCTGACATTAAGTTGAGTTACTGTTCTGCTGTAGACTTCTCCAGAAAGTCAAAAGACAGTTGAGAAAATCAGACTGAAAATCCTGCTTGTGGATCTGCCTCCTCATTTCAAATACAAATTAGTGAAAAATTTTAGCATTTCGCATGTCGTACCTTGAGCAAATTAAAAATCAACAAAAATATTAAGGTTCTATGTTACCTGCTCAAGTGTACAGAATGCATAAAAACTTTAATCAAACATTCCGGTTTGCTCAGTTTTAAATTGTGTTAGTTTAATAGTTTCTTTTCTGCTGTTTATATTAATGACACATCCCCATTTAAATCTATTGCTGGGATGAGAACTCTTCACAACATTTCCAAGGTTGAATGAATGCAGTTGTATTCATGTGGTTTTTTTAAAATAAAAAGATCTCTTTCTATTAAGTCTCCTCTTTTTTTTTCTTTTGACTCTCTAAAGACTGAGGTGCTCTACAATTTGTACAGTGGCTCTGGGAGTGACACAAGCACACATCGCCACCACCCTGTTTAGTGTGCAAATGCCTGCCTGCTCTCCAGCCTTATAGAGTTGAAGAACCCCATCTCCTGCACACCCAGCTGAGGAGGAGGAGGAAGCTGTTGAGGGGCTGGTGGCAATGCACACTGCTTTGCCTAAGCATCAAGTGAAGTTCTCATCACTTGGGGAAGTGGCTAAATATGTTCTTAGATAGCAGTTGAATTCACCCCTGCCTCGGTGGGTAGGGCCCAACCCTGTCTAGATAGCCTTGGAAGGATGTGTAGACGGTATAATGCAAGGCAGGGCAGGGCCAGGAGAACCTACCAACGGTCAAGTGTGGGATCTACAAGTGCTGTTCCAGGCTGAGGTTCAGAATCCCCTCACACCTAGGTATGCACAGCTACATCTGGGAACCTGAAGCAGGAGGATCTCAAGTTTGAGCACAGGCAACTTAGTGACTTACTAAGATCTTGTCTCAAGATAGAAACCAAAAAGTGCAGTGCAAAGGGCTTGGGTTCAGCCCCCAGTACCAGAAAACAAAACAAAATCCCTCATTATCAAAATACTCCTAGAGACTCCCATGCCCGCCTGGCTAAACTACCCAAAGTAGTTGCCTCTGTAAAGGGGGGCCTTGTCCCCACCCTAAAATGTTCTGATTAGGCAGTGGGTAGGTCTCATGCGGAACTCTAACTTTGTCACAACTAAAGCTGTACTTTTCAATTTAACAAAATCGATCTGTTATCCAGGTTCAGAGCAAGGGAGAGAGGGTGAATTGTAGGACATTCAAGGGTATTTGAAGAAAAATTCTTGTGGAGCCAGGCGAATTTGAACCTGTTCATTCTGGACTTGGGGAAGGTGACTCTAAGTGCCCAGCCTGGCTCCTCTTCTGTACACGTGTGAGCTGCGTATGGTGGTGGCTCGTTAGGGGTTTTTGTGACCTAGAGCTGTCCTTGGAGGGAAATACACCAACTCTTCGGATATAAGACACAATTTATTAAATCATAAATGCCTCCTAAATATAAATACAAATAAATGTCTTATGATCCCTATAGTTTGTTCTTAGGTAAAAATGAGGCCCATGAGTCTAGTCAATTTCTAACTTTGCATCAAAAGAAAGACAGTTCCTCCTGCCTACCTTTTCTTTTGATTATTATGAAATATCAATCACACAGATCAAAATAAATGATATCATCACCCAGTGTGATCAAATCCTAGCACAATGTCCTATGAGCTCCAGAGGTTTCTGGGGGCCTGAGCCGGGAGTCGGCGCAATCGTGTTCCCCGGGCTCCCTCCGGTCCAGGCCTGAGTGTCTTGTTTACGTGGAGTTTCATGCAGCCCAAGCCTTTCGCAGTGTGGGAACAGAACCTGATTGGCCTAGAAAAGGGAATGCTGCTTGGGAACCTGTCTTAAACTTCCGTCCTCATCCCAAGAGAGGGAAGGAGGAAGTCTCCACCTGAAGGGCATCCATTTGACCCAAAGGCCCAGCAAGAATCGCAGGTTACAACGTGTGCCACAATCTGCGGCCAGGAGAAATGAGGTGATTAAAGCTAAAAATGAATATGCCTGACCTGGGAAAGCGGCCTTCTGAAATAATTAGGCCACGAGACGCAGGACGAGGGAGCGCCAGGCAGGTGTCTGTTGGATAAGAGACTCCCCCGCCCCCTCGTGTGCCTTCTCCAAATGGCTGAAAAGTCTCTTCGTTTTCTCCTGGAACTGGTTTTAGAAAAGATTCATTTCTGACTCTGCAGCGCGGGGGATTCAGGATGCGTCTCTCTAACTTGGACTCGATGAGATCAGCGACTTTGCTAATCAACTAGAAATATGACTGGATATGAAATCTTCACCTGTTTAAGAAAATTATGTAATATATTTCAAGCAAATCAATTCCATCTGGACCAGTTAGAGCCCATAATCAGCGACTTTATGCAAATAGTTATCTTTGTGGTTGAAATCAGTAACTTATTTTCTTCTGTAATAAAGAAAAAAAAAAGGGGAATAAGTTTTTATTAATTATGTACAAAATGAAATCTTTTCTCACAAGGCTCTGGGTTTCATCTCATTAAGAGGGCTTTTTGCGTGCCAGTTTCTGGGGTCTTGACGAGCACCTTCGGTAGGACGTCTCTCAGATCACCTCACACTGGCAAGGTCGCTCGGGGAGCAGCGCTAGGCCAACTTCTCTAGAGTTGTCCATTCAGCGATGGGACTTACTTGGTGTCCCAGCCTTGGTCTTGCTTCTCCCTCTGGCTGTAGCTCTGAGGAGCACTTTATTTATAAAGCTTGCTTGACCATGGCTAGCGAATATCAGCCCCAGTTATAGATGAAGTTAATGACAATATTGATTATACCATAACCCATGTTAGTAGTGAGTGTATTGTCTCTTCGCCATAGGGTGGTATTTATGAGCTATTTTTACCCTTCGAAACATGGCCGAGTCCTGCAGGAAATCACTCTTCTTTTTGTTCTTCTTCTTCTTTCTTCTCAAAAGATCAAAAGAAGTGCAGTGCAGAAATGGCAATCTTGTAGCGATTTGTTTCGGCCGGGAATGTTTGCCTCCATTTGCACAGTAGTGAGCGTCATTACCACCTTTATTGTCCCCCCCCCCGCCAATGTGGAGGAAATCTCCTCACAGCCCACGCTTAGCCTGCCCATTTTGCCTCCATTTGCACAGTAGTGAGCGTCATTACCCCCTTTATTGCCCCCCCCCCCCCGCCAATGTGGAGGAAATCTCCTCACAGCCCACGCTTAGCCTGCCCAGGTGGCTGGGTTGGGGACTTCTTCCAGCCTGGTCATGTCCCAGCCGGGTTTTCTACAAGTTTTGATCCAGTCTTGGAAGGGGTGTCTTTCCAGAGTAGGCTATCATCAAAGCCCAGTGGATCTTCAATGTGGATTGTACAACCACAGACGCACACCCATGGAAATTCCTCAGCTCTGTGGGGCTGCAGCACGGCTATTTTTGGCCTCTCACCATTCCATTTACAAGGCTCTTGTATATGACAAACAGATCTCGTTTGTGCACAGATACCAGTCTTCTTCAAGCCTGGTCATCAGGTGAAAGACAGAGCTGACCCGGGCCCCATGTCTGTTAGCTCAGTGGAGAGGGGTCATTTCTCCCCGACCTCTGTGAAGGCCCCTTCCAAACACAGGCAGAGATTCTGCAATAAGGGTTTGGGGCTGTCTTTTGTATATTATCAGAAAGACAGTCGTGCTCATGAAGGTCTCACATTCAGAGCGCCTGGGGCCCAGGAAACCCCTGTGGCTGGGAGGGCATGGGCTGCAGGAGCAGGTCTGACTACTTGTTGGGGAGGGCAGTGGTCTTTAAGTGGAGGAGTGGGGTTGTACTTGACAAGCCCAATTTCCCAGGAGCTCCTGAATTCCAGGTCTCTTTTTCCCCATCCTTTCCAGGTTTAGCTCCTTTGGCCTCCCTTACTCCTCCTGGGAAGCAGGTGGGGTCTCCTATCCCCTTGGCTTGGCAAACTGTGCTAGGCAGACGCTCGTCAGCCACCCTTCCGTCACCCAGGCCTGCTTATGGATTCCTCTGACCACATCCGCCAGGCGGTCTGAACTGGCTGTGGACAGCTGGGCCGCTTGGCATTTTATAGTGAGTGGCGGCTTCCCAAGGCTGTAACTGCATGTGCCCATGAGTGCCCAGGGACGTGCCTTCCTTCCCTGCCTGCTTCCGAGGGGTGCCTGCCCCAGGGGCACACAGTCCCTCGCCAAACCCTGTTGCCCTGCTACTGGCCAGAGGAGGCAGCGTACAGGGGGATTGTGCAGAGCAGGCAGAGAGGCAGACCAGCAGCAGCACACCCTCCTGCATCTAGGGGGAGTCCCCCACCCCAGACGGATGCTTTCATGATAACGACGCACCCCGGGGAGGCGCCTTATTGCTCTGCACAGAAACAATCTCTATGGAGAGAAATTAATTGTTTTGTTGTTGATAGAAAAGAAATGGAAGAAGCTATTTTTACATGCTCTTTCTACTTGGGAGTGTTTGGAGGGCGAGTCACAGGTGTCTGTCTCAAGACCTCCCTGCCCTGAGAGGGTGTGTGGCTGCTCTCCAATGGGTGACTCACGCTTGGGGCCAGCTGGAGGAGTGGGCTTTGTTGGGCTGAAGCCCAGGCATGTAGTGTCAACCAGAGAGGAAAGCTGAGTGCAAGTCTCAGCTCTTTTACCTACTGTGAATGCCTCAGTTTCCTGATCTGAACAATGTTTTCTTATGGGATGGCTGTGAGGATCAAATGAGATAATATGTGATCAGTGTGTAGCTTATTATATAGTAGCTGCCCAGAAACCAATAGTAGGAGCTGGCTGCATGGGAGGACTTAGCAGCTGGTGGCCTCTAGACTTTCCTGTGGGAGCATCTACTTCTGGGCCCTACCTGTACCATTGGTCCACCCAGTGCATGAGTCCTCGGTCCTTTTTCCTGAGTCCCTGGCCAGCCTCCGTCACTCAGCTTGTAGGCGCCCCTGCTCATTGCTACAGCAGAATGGGCTCATCTTCTCTCTTTGCATGTTATCTTTAGCTGAGCCACTGTGAGTAACCATTGGACTTCCCATCACACCAAGCACAGCACAGAACCCATATCTGAGGCTGCTCCGTACACACCAGACCAGAGCTACAGATGCATTCTTCTTCCACTGTACTGACAATGTACTTACTATCCAGGGCATCTGGGAGATAGCAACTTTTATGAGAGGGATTTTTATTAGGCTATGGGTAAACATGGTGAAATTAACATGGGTGGGGCTGGCTGGGACACTAACTTCTGGAAGGCAGATCTGGCCAGAGGTTTGACTGTTTGTATCATCTGCTCCGCAGTGTTAATGAGTATGGGGGTTGCCACTTTTCTCATTGCCGAGACAAAATACCTGACACCCAAAGTTGAAGGAGCGAAGGCTTATTTCCGCTCAGTTTGTAGACATTTCAGTTCATAGTCAGCTGGCCCCAAGGCAGAGTGGCATGGCAGAGGGGCATCGCAGAGGAGAAACAGCTCATAGTGTGGTGGGGCAGAAGGCAGTGAGCAGCAGAAGCAGCATCTATCTTCTCCTGTCCCTTAATATTCTATGCAGGTTGGAAGTTTATTGACTGATGCCACCCACTCCCAGGGTGGACTCAATCCCAGCGTCTCCTCCTTCTCCACGTTCACACACTCTAATCCAGCCTCCTCCCAAAAGCCTTACAACATGAGGCTCTTGCTGGGACGGTGAGGTACAAGCCACAACAGGAGCTGAGAGTTGTAGGGAGCAGGCCATCAAGGACCCCATCAGGGCCCAAGCTTGGTGCAGGTCTCAGCTCCTGTCATCTTGAGATTCTTCATCATTTAATCTTTCAGCTGTATTTGGTAAGCGAAGTCCTAAGGGACACTACAGCCTTGGATCCATAGCAGAGGCACAATATGTGTATTTGCCTTTCTTTGCCAATGAATTAGTGGCGGCCCATGAACCCCGAATCTGGTGGACACACAAAGTTGCATGCACATGGGCATTCAGCTAGCCTTTTAGTAAGCACAAGGTGAGGCATTTCACCTCCCTCTTAGGTGGAAACTGACAGCCCTCCAGGAGGCCATGCTTTGCCTTTGAACCAGAACTCTGAATGGGAAGAGGCTGTTGGTACGCCAAGGAGCACAAATGACCAAAAGACCTTATCACATCCTTTCCTATCAGTGTTACTTTTCTACCTTAGCCTGCCCCTCATGCTGAAGGCCACAGTGCATGAGAAAGAGAATTCAAAGCATCTCACCATCCCAAGCAAAAGGTGCATGTATCGAGGGGTGAAATATAAGCAGCTGAGTTAGTTCTTTTCAGCGTCCCCGAATGAAATGTACATGCTACGGAAAAGACTGTATAACTTTGGCAACTCTGCATATGAGTTAAATCCTCTTACATATGTATTTGAATCAGGCATGGCACAATATAAAGTGTAACAGTAAAATTCATGCTAATAATATAAAGTTTTTATTTTTCCTTACTCAGGGTGACATTAAATAGCAATTCAAAAACACTGTGGCAAGTAAAAAGAAAGACAGTGGAAGAAGAAATATATTTCGTATTTCAGCACCTCTGATGGCACATTTTCTCTGTTTTGTGAACCAGGGTTCACTTTTTGGTTTCCGCTAGGTCTTGCTTGGCATCTGTCCCTGAGTGTGGGACCCCCGTGGGATTTGTAAAAGTGTGACTGCAACAAACTCACGAAACGAGGACAGTGGTAAATAAGGATAAAAATAATAATAGCTTGTCTTTATGTTTAGCCTGAGTGAGGCACCATCCTAGGGAATTCCCATGAGGCTTTCACTGAACCCCCAAACCCCATACGTGCATACCTTTGTGACGCCCACTTCACACATGAAGACACTCAAGTCTAGACAGGTAATGCGATGCAGCCAGGAAGGGGCAGAGCAAAGGGAGAGTGTTTTGGGATCCTCGTTACCCTTCTCCCCTCATTTTGCCCATTTGATGAGGTCAGGAAACTGAGGCTTGGAAAAATAGCCCAGAGCGGAACAAACAGGTACTGGCATGTGCCTACCGAGCTCCATGAGAAAGGCAGGAGGCTGATGGAGTCTTTGCTCCAAAAGCACACCCTTGTAGGAGAGAGGGAACCGAGGCAGGAGACAGGGTTGTGTGGCAGGAAACGACATGGGGAACCTCAAGTCAGGAGGCCTCTTTGCAGGTAAATGTTCTGTATTTAGATAAATGCACACTTGGAAATCACAAGTAACAAAGGTGTATGTGTGCCGTGTGCTGGCTTCTTTGCCCACCATGGTCCCTTAAGGAGCTCCTCACTGAGTGGGAAAGGGGACACCTAGCTGCAGAACGATGGCAGACATAAGCTTGCCACAAATACAAAACAGAATGGAGGGACCAGGGTCCTGAGGCCATCAGGAAGGCTCAGGTATTCTGCTCCTGATCCTGCCTTTCTTTTCCTTCCTTCTTGGCCACCGGCCCACTTGGGGCAGATGCATTCAGAAAACTCATACTGCAACCTCTGAGAGTGGTCATTGTCCTTCCTTTGCTCCTTTGTGGGTCTCATTCTCACCCCTATCACCTAGGTAAAGAAACTAAGTCTTGTAGGGGGAGGGGTAGTGGTGGCTTTCATTCAGGGCCATCTAGTGTCCAGGCCACCTCTCAGCCTCCTGGGTTCCTCTGGGAGACTGGAGGCATTATTTGCACTTCTACCTACAGAGATGTTTCAGAGCTGGCTTCAAATTTGAAAGGCAATCCAGGGAACCTGGGGCGGGTGCTCTGCAGTGATCTGGGCTGAGCCGGAACGCAGCCCCCACTCCCCATGCTGCACCACCGTAGTGTGGTGTTTCTGCATCTGAGTCTCAGAGCCCTTGTCTGTGAAACGGGTATAAGCATTCAGTGAAATCTAGCTGGTCTGCATCTCACACAGAGACTGGCCCATTGCAAGTACCTAGCAAATGTCAGTGTCCCACTGTTATTGTTATAACTTGTTATTGCTGCCTGATTCAGGTTATGGCATCATTGGAAGTGGAAAATACAAGCCTGTGCTGCAGGCGTGGGAAGGAGCCCAGGAGCATGGCTCACAGTGGCTAGCTGGGGCAATCTCTGTGAATGTCCCGCCTCTCAAGGTCAGCCACCATTGCAACCCTAGACCCATTCCTTCCTGTTCCCCAACTCCCCAGCTTGCCAGGGAGGGCACAGCCTGAGCTGCAGAGAAAAAGCTTCTCGTGGTGCAGCCACAGGTATATCTCCCAAGCCCTCTGAGCGGTGAGAAGGAAAACATCCACTATGAGATGGTTTGGGTTGTTCCTATGACAACAAATGTGTACAGGGTGCACTTTTGAAAAGAGCCTCAGAAAAAATGAGAACCAAGACCTTTCATGTAAAGGTACAAGATCCCAATAATGAATGTAATTGTACTGTATACCTAAAATGTACCAATAAACTCAATTAAAAAAAAAAAAAGAAAAGAAAAGAAAAGAAGAAAAGAGCCTCAGAGTACAGGGCAGGAAGTTCCTTCCCAGGTGCTGAGGTTTCCCCTGAGGGTAGCGCCCCCTGCTGGTGGGAGGATCTCAGTGGGTTGAAGAGAGACAATGGTCCCCAGGGCGACTCCATCCCCTCATCCCGCCCAAATCAGGAAAGCTTTGCAGCTCTTGGAGGGTGATATTCTGCACCCAGTAATTTCCATGGAAAAATTCTACTCTGCCATTTTGCAACCTATTTGACCTAATTTATACAGTATATTATTATTTTTGGCAATATTGTGATTTGGGTGGGGGAGGAGATGGTGTACAGAGCACTCATGGAATTCTCCCTCCTGTTTTGGGTCATGCGCTTTCTCCTGCTTAGATTAAAAATATGTATATATATATATATATATATATATATGTATATGTGTATATATATGTTCATGTATATACATGTATGCACATGTATATAAAGGAGGACATGAAGGGTACATTGGAAAAGTCCTATTATGGTTCATATTTGTTTTTCCTTCAATCTTTTATGTTCATTTTGAATATATGTATGGAGAGAGTTGTGAATTTTTATCCCTGACCTTTGTAGACATAAAACCATCCTATTATCATATACCTGTCAAAAGAGGGGAGAGAATCAGATGAATATTCTCTGCCTTTTATGTGTCAGGAAAAAAA
>NW_022900931.1:52311938-52314092 GCF_012274545.1 Fukomys damarensis
CTTGGGCAAGGAGCTAATATCTTGCCTGCCTTGATATTTCCTGAAAGGGACCTGCTGATCTCTCTGAGTCTAGCCTACCTCTCTGTTCTCTGCCCGAGCAGTGACTACCTCCTAGAAACAGCTACTAGCTGGAGGATGGCTGCAGAGTTCCCACCCTGGGCTAGGCCTACCTGGAAGGCATGAGCGGGCTGGGCAGAAACAACTGCCCAGGTTCTTTCCTGGGCTGTGCTGCTCATTCTACAGGTGATGTCTGGATAGGACTGTGGACCACTTTGAGAACTCTAGACCAGTGTACACTGCCTCCTTCCCAATCTCCTGGGCCAGTTTGCTACAAGCAGGAGAAATGTGATTGCTTTTCCTGTGCCCCAAACTTGAGCCCTGTATCTTAGAAACGATGCTCAAGAGACTTCCACACAACTGCTGAGATTTTCCCAGCATCCTCTCCCACACCCCTGTGCCTCAGTTTAGGAACAGGAACAATTTTATTTTTATTTTTATTTTTGCAAGCCCTGCAGACCCAGGGAAGAATCTTATGCCAACCTTAAGCTGAAGTAGGAGAGGTTCTGTCCCGTCACTGTCCTGGTGGCTGGAGGCTGATAGCTTGGTAGTGCCAGAGTCCCCAAAAGTAGAGTCTGTGGGGAAAAGCATGAGTGAGAGATCACTGCTGTCATTTGAATTTCCTTTCAAAATTAATGGGTTAGAAACTCAACCCCAAATGCCCAGTGGGATGGGAGGTAGGGCCTTTGGGGAAATGTTTAGATCACAAGGGCTCACTTTCACCAAAGTGTTAGTGCTGTAATGAAAGGAGTTGCCGGGAGGAGTCCCTTCTTTGCTCTCCTACTTTGTGCCACATAATGACAGTGTCCCTCTTCTTTGGAGGACCAAAGTTCCAGGCACTGTGTTGGAAGCAAAGAGCAGCCTTGACAAGATAGCAAACCTGCCGGCACTTTGACCTTGGGGCTTCTCAGTCCTTTACCCCGCCTTGGTATTCTGTTAGGGCAGCACAGATGACAAAGATGATCACACCCTGCTGCCGGCTCCTGGGGAGGGCATTCTGGTGGTGCTGCAGAGCAGGGCTGTGGGCAAGGGGAGGAGGAGGACCCATGCACACCACGGATCTGTTTGCCTCCTGGCTTCAGCAGCAGGCAGTTTCCCAGAAGTGTCACTTTTGCATGGAGGTTGCTTTCAAAGAGGGGCAAGGACAGTACTGGGAGAGGCCTGGAGTCCTGCCCTGTCATGTGAGCCCTGAGATTCAGGGACCCACCATCCTGTCTTCACTTCTGATGGGTGCAGAGCCCTGCTAGCCTGCTAGCCAGGGCTTGGGGAGTGTGAGAAGACAGGGCCATTAGGACTTGGCCAGTGGGATGGTTTCACTCTTGAACATTGAGGGGACCTCCTGAGATGGGGCAGGAAGCTCCTCACAGCCTTTCCTTCTGGGAGGCCCTTGAAGTCCGCAGGGAGAGCCCGCTAGGCTGGGCTCAGCAAACAGCTCCTAATTTACTTCCTTTAACTGCCCTGAAGGCCTCGAGCAACAGTTAAGAATCACATTACCGCCTTTTATTGTCTCTAATTTTTACCCAAACGTTTCTGCTGTGCCAGCGAAACAGCGCTCTCCATTAAGATTGCACATCCAGGGAACCCACCGGTGTGGGCAGGTCTGGGTTCCTGCATGGTCTGGAGAGACCAACCCTCCAGTGCTCTTCTCCTCCACTTGCAGAGAGCCCTCGTTTCTTCTCTCTCTTCAGTGAGTGGGGGAGTCGGGGCCCCAACCTCGGTCCATCCCGCGCCAGTGTGCATGTTGTAAGGGGCTGAGCAGCGGACAGGGTGGGTTTCCCCATATTTCCCTCACCCTCCTCCTTTGACCCATCAGCCCCCTGCCCTGGGTCTGAGTGCTGCCCTGAGTCGGGGAAGGTGGCCCTTCGAGCTGTATGACATGCAGTTAACCAGATCGCCTTGGTTGCAAGAGACAGAAACCCAACTGAAACCGAATGCAGAAAGAGGAGCCAGGTGTGGTGGTGCACACCTGTGATCCCAGAATTCTGGGAGGCTGAAGCAGGAGGACTGTGGATTGGAGCCCAGCCTGGGCCACTTAGCGACTTAGTGAGATCTTGTTTCAAAATAAAAAGTAAAAAAAAAAAAAAAACAGCCAGCAAC
>NW_022900931.1:52314131-52344541 GCF_012274545.1 Fukomys damarensis
AAAAAAAAAAAAAAAAAAAAAAAAAAAAAAAAGACTGGGGATCTAGCTCAGTGTAAAGGTCCTGGGCTTTTTCCTTAGCCAGCAAAGACAAATCTGCACACTTCAGGCTCCAACATGGCAGTCTCAGCAGAAAAGCTGCTTCTACTGACTCTGAGAATGATCCTATCTTCTCTCTGGCCAGGCTCTGGTCACATGCCCCTTCCCGTCATGGTGCACAGGGCAATACTCAGGCTGAGTGGCCAGGCCTGCGGTGTCCACACTGTAGTTGACAGCGGTGTGAGGACGGGGCTTGGGCTTAGCCACGTGGCTGGAAGGTGTGGAAAGGAGTGACTTCTGAGTGGGACAAACCGGGAGCTGTGACCACAGTAGGAACAAATTTCAGGCTGGCCTGGGCCACATCCCTTCCCTCCTTCCTCCTCCTCCCCTTCTCTGGATCAAAGGCCCAGTGACAGAGCTGACTTTGCCAAGGCACCTGTATAGGGCCTCTGTGGCCGGCCACTGATTTTCTCCTGGCTGACTGCAGATAGGACAGTGCTTGTCTGATGCCTGGCACCACACCCTCCTCCCAGCCTGCAGTTTCACCTCCCGATGAGCAGGGCCCAAAGCTGCCACACCCTGCTCCACGCTTTCCCGAAAGCCCCCAGCCCTGCTCAAGACCTTCCCTGACCCCCACCTAGTGAAGGGAGAGGCCTCACCCCTACAGGCCCAGGAGTTTCTGAGCCCAGGGGAGGTCCGTGTGGGAGGAGGGGGCTCCTCTACTAACACCTGGCCAGGTGGCTGCCAGGGGCTCCTGGTTTGTGACCTACTTGACCTTTCAGAAAAAGTGAAAGTGCTTAAGGATCTTGGGAAAACTGTCTGCACAAGGTCACCCTTCTGCCTCCTCACAGGTGAGGAAGCAGAGGCCCAGACAGGTTAAGGAACTCACCAGGGGTAGCAGTGGGCCCTGGCTGGTTCGGATTGGGACTGGTTGGATCCTGGATTCATCTATCTATTGTGCTCATTCTCCTGGAGACTCTAGGACACCCTCCAGGCTGGAATGCTCCACCACAGCGGCCTCTGCACCTGGTGGCAATGGGGAGTGGTCAGAGAAAGCCAGTCTGGCAGGAACCAATGCCCTCCTGCCCTCCAGACCCAGGGGGCGGAGCTGGGGTGGTGGCACAGGCTTGGGGCCTCCCACTCTGGTGGGTCGGAGTGAGCTCGCTCAAAGCCTGCCAAGCCCCTCTTCTTCTGGAAAGAGCCAGCATGAGCAGCGATAACCACCACTTAATTATCGAAGGAATTCTATGCTTCATAAATTGTTTTCTTTCTGAGAGGAAAAGGAAAGATTCTGAAAATAGGGTTCTGGGTGTGTTTCAGGAGAATGGGATGGGGAGCACTTGTCTCTCTCACTCTTAACTAGTCCGGGGTCCACGGGCTCCTGCTTTCTCAGGCTGCCATGGCAATGGGAGGACATAGAGCAGTGTAGCTCTGAAAAGTGGGGTTCTGGACCCAGGTACCCTCTCAGGTTCTCTGTAGAGAGGCCCACAGCTCCCTTCTCCTTTCTTTGCCATTCTTACTATTGATGAGCCCAGACTCTCGAGTCAACGAGGGACTGAGGCTTATTGGATTTTTGTTTTTTTTTTGGATGCCGGAGAGTGAACCTCCTAAGGGCTGGTGTTTCCACGCTGTGCTACCCTGAGGACGGAGGGCAATGTCACTAACTCCTATTCACAGGTGAGGTAGCTGAGACTCCAAGCGTCTGCAGCAGCCGTCCCCAGTCTTTTTGGCAACAGGGACCCATTTTGTGGAAAACAAATTTTCCATGGTGGGCAGGGGGATGGATGGTTTTTGGATGATCCCAAGGAGCCCACAACCTAGATTCCTCGCTTGCACAGCTCAGGCTGGGTTTTTGTTCCTATGAGAATCTAAGGCTGCTCCTGAGCGAGCGGGAGGTGGAGCTCAGGCAGTGACGTGAGCGGTACGGCTTTGCTTGGCCATCACTCACCTGCGTGGCCCAGTTCCTACCAGGTTGGGGATCCCGGGTCTGGAGCGTCTGCCCGAAGTTCCCAGGCGGTCAGTGGCAGAGAGGGATGTGGACCCCTGGCAGCTGGCTCCTGCCCTGAGCACTGTGCCCTGGGAAGTAGGAAGCTCCACCCTCTTCCCCAGCATGCCTTTCTGGGGTTAAGATTTATTTGTCACCCAGAGCCAACCCAGGGAGCTGGCCGCTATGTCAGATGCTACTGGCCAGATGCCCTTCTTTCTCCAAGAGAGATGACTTGCCTGAAATCTGGCAGCCAAATCTGGGCCGTGCTGTCCAGGATCTGGACTCCATGCCAGTGGCACCTTTGAAATGACAGAGCAGCACCATGACTCTTGTCCCGTGGGAGCTGCTGCCAGGTCGACACCCTCAGCACATATCCCCATCCATTTGCAGATGCTGTCGATTGCATTGGCTAGGGCGTCGTCTGCTCCCTCCTTGCTTCCCTCCCTCCTTCCCTTTCCTTCCTTACTATTGTGCTCCAGACTGCAGAGTTGAAATGTAGGTTGGTGTCACGCATTCAGTTGCTGTTTGTCCAGCCATCCACCAACCCATCTTTCCTTTTTTATCATTTAATAAGCTGAGTTTTCAAACTCTGTGTCTACCATAGCAAAGATCACCTGATTCCTTGAGTCAGTGTGTGGTTACCCTGCCCCGGCCCTCTCTCTACATATAGCTCGCTCTCATGTGTCTCTAGAGGTTTAGGAGTGAGGTGTCTTTCTTTCTCAGCGCAGTGATGACAGAACTTTTCCTCTCCCTGTCACTGGGGCTGACTGCCTCTGGGCTGTCATTCTCTGGATACATGTGGCCCTGTCTTTGATCTTGAGCAAATTTACAGCCCCCTCCCAAAGAATTGGTTTGTCTGAAGAGAACAACCAAGGACAGAAAATTGAGCCTCATCCTTGAGTTGTATGCAGATTTCCCATTGAAACACAAATCCTTCATTTCAAAAGGTCAGCTGGAATGGTACTTAAAAAAGAATTGCAGCTGGCTTCGAATAGGACACTGGAAACAAAAAAGTCCCGTCCAAGAATACTCTTTGGCCCTGTGCCCACAGCTTCTTCTGATTGAATCAGCTGCATTATCATTCCCTTCCTGCTCCTGCCACTCAGGCTTGCGTGTCTGTGGATAGATGGGCAATCGGACAGGTGGACAGGCTAATGGGCAGGTGGCTTCTCTACCTGAGCAGACCTTCCCCGGGTGTGGGCCCTGCAGCATGCAGCCAGTGTCTCTTCCTTGGCCTCACTCTTCTCAGCTGGCCCGACCCTGGGCCACATTCTATTTCTTGACACCCTTGTGGCCAAGCTCTGGCCAGACACAAGTGTCCTCCATCTCCAGACCAGTTCTGCCTGCATGGAGCCCACAGGCCTGAGCCAAGGCCCTCGCCGCTCTTCCAAACCCACCCTGCATGCTGGTTCCTTCCAGTCCCTGAGGCCTTTTGGCTATCTCTGCAGAGCCTTCTGAGGATCACACAGCACTTGGTCCCAGCCAGCCAGCAGTGGTGCCAGCAGAGACAGCGGCTCCCTAGCACCTTCATGTGCTCATTTACAGATCTACATCCACCTTGTTCCAGAAGCATTTAATGTGGATGACAAAAATACATACAACCCAATAGCATTAAAATAGAATGAGACCACGGTGAAGATAACACAAGGCCCGGACAGTGCCCTGAGTCCAGGGAGAAAGTCAAAGTAGGAACTTGTACTTGTAGCAGGTCATGGAGGTTGGAGGGGGGGTCCATTAAGTGAACTCACTGGACAAAGGTCAGAATTTTCTATAAAGTAGGAAGAGCTGACTCACACCACACGCATACACTGCCTTGCTTCACAAAAGGATTTTGTGCGAAGTGTTTTTAAAGGAGTCCTCCTCTGAGGCACCTGAAATGAGACAGGGTTTATAACAACTCAACTTATATGGACCTTATAAGAAGCAGCTGTGTAGAGCTGTTGGCGGAGGTCCCCTTCTGGGAAACCTGCACACCTGTCCCTTGAAGGTGTCGCTAGGTAGGTGATATCACTCGGACAACAGTTTCTCTTCTCTGTGGTTTTTCCTGAGCTAGTCAGTGAGATGATGTCGCTGAGCATTTTCCAAGTGTCCCACCCTGTAGAGGAGCCCAGCAAGGCCAGGGGGACAGAGAGACTGAGACACCTCTGGAGGTTCATTAGAGGGGACACTTGAGTTACGAGGGGTCTAACATATGAACAACCTGGGCTACGACCAGAATTTTAGTTTTAACTGATGACCAAAGTCTTGAGTTACAACTGGAATGTCAACTGCTTATGCTTCCAGATGGTCTCAGATACAGATTTAACCCTTAAAGAGTTCTGGAAGGAATATGACAACATCCTTTCCTGTGTGGGGTTGAGAAATCCTGGGCCAGTGGCCCTCTAGGGACACTGAGATCTGCCTGTATACAAGAGAGAGACTATTTTTTCCTCATTGACTTTATTGGTACATTTTAGGTATACAGTACAGTTACATTCATTGTTGGGATCTTGTACCTCTACATGACAGGTCTTAGTTCTCATTTTTTCCCCTTGTCCCTGCCCTCCCTTCACCTGCTCCTCTCCTCCCCATTTACAAACATTTTATTTCTATTTTTTTCATTATTTCATATTTTTTTCTTTTCCCTTATTATCTTTCCCCTACCATTCCCACTTTCCCTACACCTTTAGCCCTTTTCTTCCTATTTCACATGGTCAATTATCTCATTAGGATCTTATGTACTATTACAGTTTTTCACACCAGAGAAACTATTTGGTATTTATACATGTGTGACTTATTTATTTCACTTAGGAGTATATCCTCAATATGTATCCATTTTCCTATGAATGAATCTAATTTCTCATTCTTTATGGCTGAATAGTATTCCATTTTATAGAAAAACCACATCTTCTTTATCTAGTCTCCAACTGATGGGCAAATGGGCTGTTTCCAAGTTTTAGCTATGACAAACTGTGCCACTATAAACATGGGTGTGCATATATCACTCTGGTATGATTCTTTTAATTCTTTTGGAAAGATACCCAGCAGAGGGATGGCTGGGTCAAATGGGACTTCTAGTCCCAGCTTTTTGAGGTATCTCCATATTGATTTCCATAGTGGTTGCACAAGTCTGCACTCCCACCAACAATGGAGAAGGGTTCCTTTTGCCCCACAACCCCGCCAACATTTGTTATTGGTTGATTTCTTCATAGCAGCCAGTCTTTGTGGGTGAGGTGGAATCTCAGTGTTGTTTTCATCTGCATCTAAGAGAGAGACTTAGAAGGCTGTGTAGAAGAGCCTGAGCCTTCAATGGACCAACCTGGGTTACACCCAACCCTAACGAATGAATTGAGTTCGTAAGTCAGAGGTCCACTGTATTTGCCCAATTATCTCTCAGAGAGGTGCTCTTTCATTTTTAAAATTTATTGGAAAGGTCTCTTTATATATTGAGCATAACATCTTACATTTATCAACTATCATGTATTTTCTTATTTTGTGGTTTTCATTTTGCTAGTGGACTTTTAAAATTATTATTATTTTTTTTGAGACAGGGTCTCACTATGTAGTTGAGACTGACCTGGAACTCACTATGTAGTTCAGGTTGGTCTTGAACTCACAGCAATCCTCCTGCCTCAGCCTCCCTAGTGCTGGGATTACAGGCACCCAGCTACAATTAATTTTATTGCATAATTCTTCTGTCAGGTCTGACTTAGGCTGTGGGATAAAATGAAGTCCAAAAAGCAAAAGTAACCCTTGTTAGACGACAAAGGACAAAATCGCCACTGATTTAAGTGTCCTAAGGAGGTGAATGCAGTCACCAGAGAGGAGTAGGATGTGAGGGCTTAGCTAGGTGACAGTGGGCACAGGTCCCTACAGGAGAATGGAGTGGGCACAGGGCAGGAGGCAGACAGCAAGGTCCAAGGTGGCTGCAACGTGGCAAGAGGTGCTTACACGATCCATCTGATAAAGGGTTGAAGTGTTAGGGTTGGTGGGCATTGAGACAATGAGGTGAAGCGAGCATCTGGGGCATCCAGGGGCAGGAGAAAGTGGGCAGCTGTCATGGGCCACGCAGCAGAGGTGGATGGGATGAGATTCCCAGTTTTCACAGTAGCGGAGCATGCTGGGCAGGGCAGAGTGGGAGGACGCGGTGGAGTGGGGGCATGGTCCAGTGTTAGGGGTGGGTATAGAAGGCGTGGCCAGACCTGGGGGCGTGGTTAAGACTCGAGGGCGTGGCCCGATGCGGAGGTCAGAGGCTTGGCCTTCTAGACTTCAAGTATGGAGAGAGCGGGAAGAACCTTAAGGTCTCCGTAGGGGGCACAACTCAAAGGGAACGAGCTGTCAGTTCCAGGACTCTTGGAGGCTGAGGCAGCAGGATTGCAGATTTGAGCCAACCTTGTGTAATTATTTATTGAGATCTTGTCAACAAAAACAAATACATAAATGGGCTGGGGACGCTGCTGTGCAAAAAAGCCCTGGTTTTAATCCTCAGTGTCGGGGACGGGGGAGAGGAGAATAGAGAATGCGACTGTTCCCTGGTAGTTGGCATTGGTGGCATCTGGGGCCTGCCTGACCCGACAG
Source organism: Fukomys damarensis (assembly GCF_012274545.1). Lineage (NCBI taxonomy): Eukaryota > Metazoa > Chordata > Mammalia > Rodentia > Bathyergidae > Fukomys > Fukomys damarensis. The sequence goes on from NW_022900931.1 coordinate 52,320,712, forward strand.
AATGGCAGCCTAATTTAGGATGTGATCGCCACCATAACCTCTTGAATCTGCAAGGCTTGACTGTTCTTGTGTGGCCCTGGGTCACCCATGGGTGGCCACTGACCAGCCGGACACGGGACCACGTGTCTCCAGTGGATCCCTGCCTGTGATTGGGAGGCCACAGCTCCGACCTGTTCCCCACAGTGTTTGTGATGAGGATTCCACCTGGAAACAGTATAGAATAGCAAAGTGGCAATTTTCTAGGCAGTGTCCCCAGGGAGCATCCCTGCTGGCAGTAACAGGGCTGGTCCACTTACTCCAGCCAGGCCATACTGTCCACCTCCTCATCGGGAGCCCTCTCTGCTCTCCAAATCCAGGAGACATGCTTTGCTGATTTCTGACAGGAATGCTGCTTAATTGATCACTTCTCGTGCCCTCCCTCCTCCTAGCCTCTCTCTCCTCTTTCTTTCTATCTTGGAGTGATCTTAAAAACCCCAGAATATGGCAAGAGGCCTCTAACAAGAGGAGAGAGAATTAAGCCAAATTAATTGCAGCAAAATAAGAGGAATTAGGCATAATTTAAGCAGGTAACAGAAAGGAACTGAGCTGGGCTTTCCCACTCCCGGAAGGAGGCCATATCGGCTGTATTTTTTGCCAAATAGAAGGGCAACATGGCTGCCCTGGTTGCAAACAGCCCTCCTTCTTCATTTAGCACCTTCTCCTGGACCAGGATTACGGGTTTGCAAGCCACTGACCACGGCTGAATTTTATCATTATTAAGGTTCAGTGCTAACCTCCTCCCCTTATTTTCTTCCCATTTAAAGTTTCAGGGATAATAAATTCTTTTGATTTAGCAATTACAGGAGCACAGAATTAGTCAAACGCGGGTGTTGAGAACAAAATAGAATGGGGACCCGGTGGGTTTTTGCCTAGATGCCACAAATACATACAGGCTTGCTGCGGAAAGATCTGGGGGAAATGGTGCTTTGTTAAATCTGAAATTGGATGGGTTTTAATTTAAGAGCATAGCTCCGAACCTCACCTCTTTCTCTAAGCAGAAAAATAGCTAGGTTTGTGGGTGACATATTCCTGAAGTCAATTGTGCTAAACCACCGTGCTGAAATACATTATATTGACTTGTCTAGGGCTCGGCTTTTCCAACTACAACACTGAGTTGGCTAGGAATAAAAATAAATAAGAATTGTATATCATTTCACTCATTTTTTTTGTGTTGCATTTGCAAAATGCATAAGGATATAACACAATGTGTGGCAATATAGTTTTAGAAAACACAATGATAAAATTAATCCTTGATACAGAATGATATATGTGGGCAGATTAAAGCAGAAGGCAGCGTGGAGCAGGGTGCTTTGTGGGGCTGCCAGGTCAGGTGCTGGCTTCAAGTCTGTGCCCTCCGTGGGCTGCTGAGGCCAGAGCACACCTGCGACATCACCGCCGGACTGGGGAAAGGGCACTCTCAGGGACACCAGAGGAGCCAGCCCACAGCCAAAGCACTGCCTGAAGCCTTTTACCAACGCTGCTTGGGAAACAGCTTGAGGTTTGTTCCCCAAAGGGCTGGACCTTGTTGGGGAAAAGGTGGCCAAGTGTCCCTGCCCATGAAGCATGGGTGAGGGGCGGGGGAGTGGGATTTGAGTCAAACAGGATGAGCGCTTGTTTGTTGCTGGTTTACTTTGTTTATGTAGCAGCTCTGAGCTTCAAAAGCTACAGTGAGATGTGGACACAGCTTCCTTGGGTTTACTTATTGGTGCCCGGCAAACGTACCCGGCCATTCACCAGGCAGTCTGTGCTTGGGCCTGCAGGGCTGGGGAGCATCCTGACTCTCCCTGAGGAGCCCCAGGACCAAGCGCTACATGCTGTTCCTTGCAGAATACTTGAGCCTAATCTGGGGAGGAGGCAGGCAGAGGCTCTAGACCCACTCTGTGGGCTCTGGCTCTGACATCTCTCTGTCCCTCTTCTCACCCCCAGTGCGGGTACACACGTGTGATTATGCACACATGTGCGAGCGAGCACAGCCTCAAATGAAGACACATGCCTAGAGGTGCACACATGGGGATGCAAACACACGCACGTGGGTGTTTACACGCTTATGCGTATAGAGGCACACAGATGGGTGTGCACATGGGCACACACACACACACACACACACACGGAGGCAGGTACACAGACATTTTTAAGGCTTTTTCGGGGTGAGACATCTTTTCCTTCCCCCTCCATAGCAATCAGGATCCCAGTGCATCCTCCTCCCTGCTGAGGTACCAGCACGTCAGCACCCTCAGTTTTCCTCCTCTAGTATACACCCTGTCTCTAACAGAATGAGGGTCCTCCTGGCTCAGGCCCTTTCGGGAATCCCCCTTGCTCTGGGGACAAAGTCCCCCGTTTCAGCTCACTGTGGCCTCTGCAGGCTGATGTGGCTCCCACCTCTATCCCTCTTTCCTACATGCTTTCTTGGCCCCTGTGCATGAAGCAGCCATGCAGGTCTCTGTGGCCGCTTAGAGCCTTGTTCCCTCCTCCTTGTTAGTGTCCACCCAGGTCCCAGGTCAGGTGCCACTCCCCTGGGAACCCTCTGCTGCCCCTCACAGGTCGCTCCCCAGCAGTGGAGGCTGCTGAGCCCCTGGGAGGTCACCTGTTCTAGGACAAGAACCCCAGTGGCTTTACTTCCTCAGGCTCCCCCACCTCAGCCCTAGCAGGCTTTCTGACAGACCCCCAGGATCATCGAGAACAACTCCAAGGAATTTCCTTCCACCCTTGTATATTAGACAGGCCCTTGTACCGATGAAGAAGGAAAGAAACATTTAGAACTTACTGGGGGCCAAGATGGAGGAGACCCTGGGGAGAAGGGTGTGTGAGCATGTGCAACACAGGAGGGGCAGTGCCTTACTCTGTGACCACCCCCAGCAAGAGGCTGTGCTCTCCACTTGCTCAGAGGCAGCAGAGAGCCAGGAGAGAGGTGAGGCTGTGTGTTCTGGAACTTGGGGTCCTGGCTGACCCTGGAGGTCAGGAATGGCGGAGAATGGAGTACAGTGGGCAAGACGCAGCCTTTCTACAGCTCTCCCCTCATGTCCTGGGTGCAATATGGGGGCAGGGGAAGGCGAAGGGAGAAAGAGCAGGTTGAACTGGAGTCTGCAGTGGCTCAGGTAGGGCCAGGAGGGGCACTAGGCCGCAGGGCATCATGTTGCCCATCAGTTGATTGTCCAACGCCACCTCTGCCATGGTGCAGGATGGTGGCCCAGGGAGTGGGATGACTGGACACAGGGATAGAAACTGCTCCAGACAGTGGCCTGGAGGACACCAGCCTGTCTCAGCCCAGCAGCACCTGCCCCAATGCCTTGCATCCTGGCCAGGCAGCACCTTTGGAGTGACTTTGGTGGCCTCAGAGCGGAAACAGTGGGTGGAGATTTTCTCACTCTCCAGCATGGGGACCTTTGCATGGGCAGCACTTGGAGCTTCATGGACTAGCCATCTAGCAGCCTTCCCGATTTGCCTGCCCCGCAGCTTCCCAGGCCCAGGTCCCAGTTTGGCAGTCTTGTGTTCATCGCATGATTAGCTGAACACACATGGTGGGGTTTTGAAGAGCAGAGTCTCCGGGGAATTGCCCAGCTTAGCACTAGGTCGGCTTTCCCCAGGTTAGGCACCACGGATGCAATGGATGAATATGAGAAGGGTGTGCACGTTAGTGTGAGTGTGATCACGTGTGTGTGTCTGTGAGTATGTGCACATCTGCACATTTCTGTGCATGTATGGATACAGTGTGCCTTGTGACAAGCCTATGTGTGGATACGATGTGTGTGCGTGCACTGAGTATGTGCATGGGTACAAAGGCTGATCAAAAGACACAGTGAATATTTAAAAATTTAAAACTTATTACAGTAAGATGCACATAGCCAAGAATGATGAGACAAGTGAGTTCAAGGCCAGGAAGAGTGTTCTGAGGGGGATTAATGGCAAATGTGTCTTTTACTGTAATAAAATTTTACATTTAAACATGAACTGTATTTATTGATAACCCCTCTTTGATCAGTCATTTACAGGATTTTCTGTTAAATGAAATCATGAGTGTGTCCTCATCGACCTTGTTTATAAGATCTGGCATCATGTGACGTCTGGCTTTTCACCAAAGTCAAAACGACCATGAAAGGTAAGCGTTTTGAATCGCTTCAGGGCAATTCAGTGAGATTATCATGACAACTCCACTAAAAACACTCATGGAACAAGACTTCCAGAGTTGCTTCAGAAAGTGGCAAGAAGGACGGGCTAAGTGCATTCCGAGGGAAGGAGACTGTTCCGAAGGAGAGTTATAGCGCAGTGTCTTTTACTGCAGTACATTTTTAAATGTAAGCATCCTCCTTTCCTTTTTTATTACACCGTGTACGTGGCTGTTATAGACCGAATGCCTCCCTCAGATTCATGCTGCAGTCCCTGTCTCCTGGTGTGATGGCATGTGGAAGTGAGGCTTGGCAGAAGACTGGTTTCTACCAATGAGGTCGTGTGGATAGAGCCAGGATGGTGGGATCAGCGCCTAATAAGAGGAGGAAGGGGCATCGGGGCTCACTTGCTGTTTTGGTTGTGTGAGCCATTGGTGAGAAGGCTCCCATCTGCTGGCCAGGAAGAGCCACCGGCAGACACCAAATGTGCCAGCACCTTGCACATGCATCTTGAGCACCCAGTTTCCCAAGCCTGAGAAGTAAGAGTCTGTGTGTGAGCCTTTGTCTACGGTACTTCAGGACGGCAGCCTGAGTATGCGTTAAACGTGTGCGTGTGAAGGCGCGAGTGTGGGTGAACGTGTGCCCATGTGTCACTTAGTGCTGACATTTTTACCAGATCCTAGCTGCTGTGGATGGATCTTCTGGAGTAGTGAGGCTGAGTCCCCCAAGCCCAGGCGTCCCCTCCAGCAGGTCCCCGAGTACTGTCCCCAGCAATGACCACAGGGTCATTCATTCCCAAAGTTCCTTGAAAACCCCTACCAAAAGTTGGTGGGCCAGGCTGCAGCCAGATTCACCCCAGCACGTTCCTCCAAGGCCCCTGCTGTGCCAACAGGTGGCTGCTTCTGGCAGGCAGGGCCTGTGGTATTCATTTCTGGGGCCCCGGTGTGTCTGTGGAGCTGTGGAACTGGGGAACTTTTTCACGATGGCTGTGTTCCCACATCTGCCACAGAGGTGCCTGTAGGCCTCTGGGCACCAGGCCCTCAAAGGAAGCAGGGCCTAGGTTCCAGCCTGTCCGGGGGCATCTTCAAGACAGGACTGACAGAGAGTCCAGGGAGGCAGAAAGGGCCATTCTAAGCCCAGTCTGTAGTTTGGTTTGGCCTGAGTAATTTGGGGGAGCAGGAAATCAAGGACCTTATGCACATCCCCATGGGCTCCAAGAACAGAGCCACAGGGCCCTTCTGGAGCTCTTCTACCACTTTGCCTTGAGCCCTGGGCCTTGGGCAGCTCAACAAGGCCAGTGCAGTTTGGTAGTGGGTGGCAGTGCTTGGGAAAGGTGATGCTGCCCATGGAAGGGCAGGGGCAGAAGAAAGGGGACCACTGGGGCTAAGGAGTGGCCACAGCAGGCTGAACAGACTGGAGAGCTTCTGAGACTGGCTGTACTGGCCCCATAGACACCAGGTTTAGGTGAGAGGGCACTACAGAGCGTGTTACCCTGACATCTTGGAGGGTTCATGTGTGGCCACTGAATACACCCCTTGCACACACGGGTGCTTCTGGAAACTGGGCTTCTGGGGGATAGGCAAGCTGGTCTTTCTGTCTCTAAGATCAGGAGAGTAGAGGGTAGGAGGGAGGAGCTCTTTCAGCAGCTGTTTCCATGCACGATGTGCCTCAGGAGGGCCAGACGGAGCACCTGGCAACTGTTGGGAGGAGAGATTATGATTTTTGCTCTCCTGGTTAGGTGTTGGGCAGGTTTCCTGCTGCAAGTCCCCTCAGCTGGTATCACCAATACCCTTGATTAATAAACTGAACATTCAGCCACAGTACACATGAACTTCAGGAGTACAGCCCTCCTGAATGGGGTACGGGAGCTGCCACACCCGGGGCTGCTCCTGCAAAGCCTGATCTCCACGTATCCTGAGTGACTTCCTTAAGGGCAAATGGGATCCTGATCATTTGTTGCCTCTGCTGTCACAGAACCCTTACTGAAAAGCCACATCTGTTCTTGGAAGTGAGCCCACTGGCCGAAACAGACAGGTCAGGTCCCAGCCCTGTAACATGTCTTATTCAGAAGCCACTAAAGTGGCCTTGAGAGTCATTTGGTGCCAGATGCATAAAAGGGCCAGGGTTGTGAGGTGGGGACTCAGTCGGCACTGGGACTACTAGGTGAGTTCCCAAAGTCATGTCCCTGCAGAAGACATCTGTCAAACAACACGTATCCCAGGAGGACACTTTGTTTAATACCCAGTAGGCAGATACTCTGGGAAACCACACTGTCACGACTCAACCTCTCAGAATGCCATGGCAATTTAAAAAAAGTATATGCACTATACACTTTTCGTCACATCTTGGATGTCCTTCCGCCTACAGAAGCCGTCAAATAAAAATTAATTTTGCTTAAAAAAAAGCTGCTTATTTTTGACACTCGGTGTCTGTTCGTTTGCAGGGGACACGTTCTTCTGTAATGAATCATCGTAATGCTTAAATTAAACACAGTAAAAGAATGGTTAATGCCATAACACGCTGACAATTTAACCTGGCCAATATTTTTATTGCCTTGTACAATAAACCTAACAGAGCACAACTTGCTTTTGACTGGTGGAAAATCGGTTATGAACCGCCAGGGAGCGGCCAATTTTTCAAATGCAGCCATTCAGTCATACTATAGCCACTAAGACTTTTTTTTTTCCCATACACTATTGCTGTTATAATCTTTTGAGAATATTTTATCACGGCAATAACGTCCTCAAAATCAGTCTTTACTGCAGTTAATGACTGGACAGCTGGAGCTGTAACTGGCCTTGGCTTTGCCCCCAGCTATTAGCTAACAAACCAGTTGTTATCTGCAGGTAACAACCAACTTCTTCTGGAATTTTCTTGATAAAGTGCTTCATGGGATCAAAGTTATTTCTTTTCTTTTCTGTTCCAGCTTCCTGCATCGGCGTGAGCTTAAGGCAAGAGCTGGTGGCTTCTTAAGTCCCATCCATGAGCCAGCTAAATCACCACACCCTTCCTGTGCCACTGGTTGGGTTTCTGCCACTTTGTGGATCTGTGATGCACCACGGGTCACGGCATGAAAAGAAGGCTCCACTGGACGGACTAGACTGAGAGGAGCGCTTTGGGTCTGCGAGATGCTAAGCACATGCTGGGCAGGGCAGAGACCTCTGGGAGTTTGGGGAGAAAGGTCGGCTGTGTAGTAAATTACAGGCATGGGAGAAATCTACTGGAATGACAAGCACCTTGTGTTTAAGGATCTCTGTGTTTAGATGTCCACATCTTCTTTTCGTGTTTTTCATGTGTTTCACTTTGGATCACCCTGGTAAAGTGTGAGCTTTTGAAACTAACAATTTAAAGTTAGGACATGTTCATGTACTTTGCATCGAGCATATTTTTAAAGGACAAGATCACCAAATTTGCATGTCAGGGCTGATGCTAAGATATGCTCAAGCAGAGCATCGCTGTTACGATGAAATATTACACATTTACCCGAGTAAAATTCGAAATGGACCTGTTATAGACAGCTAAACCCAAGCACAGCTGACGGCCGGAGGAGCAGTCTGTCCTCAGGGCCTGCGAGTCCTTCCTGACTCTCTGGTGGTCGAGAGCGAGCGAGCGAGAGAGAGAGAGAGAGAGAGAGAGAGAGAGAGAGAGAGAGAGAGAGAGAGGAGCCTTTTCTTGCTTCATTCATGATCGTGTTTTCATATCCAGCCCTCCACACCAGAAGTGGATGCAGAGGGACGCGGAAATGCTGCAGCGATCGCGTGTTTACGGCAGCAGTTTGAAATTCTGCAGGTTGATCAGTGTTTACTATGTGAGATTAAGATTCGATTCCTGAAATCGTAGCGCTGATTGCGGTAACGTTATATATGCGCCTTTAACAAGCAGGGCAAAACAAAAAATTAATGTTCTTAAAAGCTAAGTAAGATTTTTTTCCCCCCAGCCTGGAGAGAAGACCAATTAAAATCACTTCAAATTTTTAGATGAGTTTTAATTTGAGAGAGTGGAATTCTTTTCAGAATATGAGTTTTGCCAAATATTTGAAATCATTGTACATCCTGCTTATCTGAAGCTCACATTGCTTGTAAACTAAAAAGCCAATTTTAAAAAGTGAGTACAATATTCATTTTGAAGTTAACTGTCAGGTGACTCCTCCTCCTGGCCCCCATCCTGGGTGAGGCCTCAATTCGTCAAAATATTGTGAGTCACTCTGGGCAGGTCAGAGGGTAAACCAGGCTTTCTACAAATTCCCAGATTCAAATACTGTCACTGGACTAAAGCAATTCTGTGATTCTTAAATCACTTTGAATTTCATAAACCCAACTCTTTAACCTTTTGTAAATGACAAAAAGTGTAACACATTCTTAACATTTCTGATCATTCCACACTATGCCGGCCCCATAAAGCTCATCTTTTCCAAATTTAAGCACTTAAAAATGTGAAGTGCTCCAATAAATTTAAATTGGCATATGCTACGCATATCAATGGGAAATGATTCAAGCATTAGAGGCTGGAAGTGGTGAGTGAGGGCAAGCAAACCAGAGCATTCATTGTCACAGGATTGATTTTTAATGACTTTCTATTGATTGGGTGCCTTTTAAACCTGACGGCCTAAGGTTGGTCCCGCATATCTATCACGCTGCATCTTGGGCTGACTTCTTCTTCCATGGTAAGTTGCATTTCCCCTCTGCCAAGACGGTCTCTTAAGTGATGTGAGTCCTCTGGGATAGGGGCTGGCTCACACTGAGCCTCCTAGGGATAAGAATTAATTGCCCCCACCCCGAAGCAAGCGTAGTACTCAAGACTAGTGGTTGTCAGCAACAGCATTCAGTTGGAGCCAAGAAGGGATTTACTGGTTCTTCAGATGGGTCAGGGATGGCTGGGCACAAAGACTCCCTTCACTTTCTCTCTCATTAGCTGTCACCTTTTGGGTTCTACCTGTTCCCACGTCTACTTTCCCATGTCCATCCTCTTAGACAAAACTCTGAGCACTTGGTAGCGCCGGAGAATTCCATTTGCTTATCTTCATGCTTCTAAGCCTGTCAGAGAAAAGAGAGAAATGCTACTTTAATATTCTAAGAAGACCCTGAGGAGGATCTCATGGGTACAGCTTGGGTCATGGGTTTATTTCTGAGCTAGTCCACATAGTCAGGGGGGACTCACTGTTCTGACTGGCTACAACTTCACTACTGGAGCCAAGAATAGACTAAAACTCCAAATGCTTGATTTGGGAGTGGGTGAGAAGGAAAGATGAGCCCTGCTCTGGGCCCTAGAGATCTTCCTAGAGGTATTCCAAATGTTTCTCGATTTCTGTTGGGAGCAACATGAAGTTTCATCTACCTGCTTTCTTAAAATTAAATGTGCATGGGGCTAGGGATTTAGCTCAGAGGTTCCACTGCCTGCCTTGCAAGCATAAGGACCTGAGTTCGATCCCCAGTATCCCCCTAAAAAAAACCAAAACAAAAATAAAAAATTAAGTGTGCTATGAGATCTGCCATCACCAGTGAGATATAAGTGCAAGCTATGTTGTGTCACTTGAGGGTGACACAAGAACTTCCTATAAGAACTGTAGGCAGTGGGTGTTTTGCAGAGTAGGACCAGAGTGAGGAGACCAAGAACAGAGCCCCCAGCCAGCCAGTTATGATGGGTAGGAGAGAGGAAATAAAGACTGGTTACTAGAAACCATGATACTGAAAGATTGTTTAATGACAAAGTATAACCTGGCCTATGCTGAGTGTTGTGGAAACCAGTATTGGAAACAGAGTCCCACCAAAATCTAAACCCAAACCGCTTGGGGCATTGACTCTGTAGTGGGCTAGTGTGTGAGTTAGCTTTCTGGCTCTGTGACAAAATACCTGAGATAATCAATTTATAAGAAGAAAGGTTTACTTTGGCTCATAGTTCCAGAGGTTTTAGTCCGTGGTTGTTTGGCCCTGTTGCTTTGGGCCTATGGTAGATCAAATATATATATCACAGGTAAACATTTTAGATCCAAATGATAGCAGGCAGTGAGAAAACTTATCAGAAATTGAAAAGATAGAAAACTATGCTGTGATGTGGTAAAACATGGGGTAAGATTGTCACTTATGGCAATTTAGGGAACAGAAACCAAATATCCAGCTTTGGGAAAGAGTTTGGAGAAAGGAATGTTCATACTGTGTGTTGATTGCTGTTGGCTGTCCTTGGCAAGGTGTTATAAGAAAAACATGAATTTTTAAAATAAAAGATCATGTTTGCAAACAGGAACTAAAGAACATCCTTCAGTGACTTGTAGGGTTGAAAGATACAATTCCTTTTTAACTTGTAATAGTCAAAGATAAAATTAAGAAATACCTTTGATGGCAAAGGCTGATTAAGACTCAGCTTCATAGAGAAAGAGAATTAAGAGCATAGTCCGCACCACCATTGTCAAAAACCTCTGAATGAATGGAAGCAATTTAGAGTAAAGAGTCTTTTACAGATTTGGGACCCTCAAATACTTTCAACTGGATAAAAATGTAAGGGGAAAAAAGAGACAAGACTATTTTCCCAAAATTGCTAAATTCAGGGTATCTACAAGGTACGATAAACATACAGTGAATGTTTAAATTAAAAAAAATATTGCAGTAAAGAGACATGGTCATTAATTCATCTCAGAATGTTCCCTCTCACTTCATACACACTTATTGCTTTTCCCACTTTCCGAGGCAGTTCTGGAAGTCTTCTTTATTTGCGCTGCGCTGCTCGTCCACAGCCCCACCACTCTGAATGGCCAGATCTCGCTCGCCTGCCTTGCACTGCACTGCTGCTTCAGTATCCAGAATTGATTAAAAATGTTTACCATTAATGGCTACTTTGACTCCGAGAACGAGCTATAAGTTGCACAGTATCAGATCCAGTGAATAAGGTGGTTAAGGACATGCTGTAATTTTTTTTTTTTAACGAGCCTGCCTTTCTGTTGGATAACACTTGGCTACCACTTTCACTGTATTTTTGATTCACTGTATTTTATAAAGACACTCATGGAGCCAGGCATGGTGGCGCATGCCTGTAATCCCAGCACTCGGGAGGCCAAGGCAGGAGGATCGCTGTGAGTTTGAGGTCAGCCTGGGCTACATAGTGAGTTCCAGATCAGTCTCAACTATATAGTGAAACCCTGTCTCAAAAAAAGACACTCAGGGAAAAGAACTTGCAGATGTGAATTAGAAAGTGGCAAGAACAATGTGATATGTGTGTTTGAATCAATGTGGAGTATTTCGGAGGTGGATTGATAGCCACATATCATTTGCTATAATACAAATTTTCAATTTAAACATTCACTCTATAGTGTGATCAAAACTCATATTATACATAAAACCTAAAGAAAGAAGTGGAGAACTGGAGAAAGTGTCCTTCTCTCTTGTATATTAAGAAAACTGATAGTGGAGTCACACTCTGTTGGACCTATCAGACAGGTCACAAAACAATGAACTAACCCAAAATCTAGAAAGCAGCAGGAGTGTCTAGGGAGAGGAGAGATGTGGTTCTTGCTCAGCTAGGACAAAAATTACTAGCATTGGTGATAAGAAATTAAACTCCAGTACTAGATTGATGGAGAGTATGAGAATGGACACCATGAAGTCCACAAGAGCTGGAAAGATGGCAGTATGTGAGTGCCCTCTTGCAAGCTTTTCTCAACAAATCTCACTAAGCATTCATTGGGGATATGGGTGTGGATGGGGTCTTATGGGGGTTTCCTTTGTGCAGGCCTAGGGGAGGGAAAATAATCACTACAAGACATGTGTAAAACTTCACCTAGACTACTTCTTATATCTTTCCTATGGAACAAAAGCCTTAATTTGTGGGAGAAAAAGCATAAAAATTTATTTTACTCACAGCACTAGGAAAATCCATTGCCAGTGAATAAGGGAATAGGAAAAAAATCCCCCAGCCCCAGAGAAGGGGTAAGAAAAGGTACTGGGTCCATAATCTATAACTAGAGCCTATAGAACCTATGACTATTCTAGTTTGGGCTAGAGGAATTTGAAGACTATAGTGCCTTGAGGGTAAACATAACAGGCTTCCTTTAGCCTATCTCCTGAAAAGAATTAACACAAAGCCCCATATTATAAGCCTAGAAAAAGGAAAGGTGTACCCATTTCCAAGCACAAAATATCTATGTAGCTCATATGTACATAGGATGTCCAGTTTTCAACAAAGAAAGTTATCTGGCATATGAAAAGGTAGGAGAAATCATCACACCTTCAGGAGGTGAGGTAACAGGATCAGACTGAGATATGATACACATATTGAAGCTGACAGAATTTCAAAAGTACTATGATTGACAATTAAAAAATATAACGGAAAAGCTGAACTGATGCATAACTTCAGAAGAAAGTGGGAATTCTAAGAAGAAATCCAGGGAAAATACTAGAAATGAAAAACACAGTAACAAAGATGAAGAGTACCTGTGACAGGTTCATCAGCGTGCTTGACAGCTAAGTGAGCTATAGACTACAGCTGAGTGAGTGGAAAGATAGATCAAACAAAATTACCTAAGTGAAGTACAAAGAAAATCAAAGTTTAAGCAAAGAACAGAAAAGAGCATCAAGAATTGTGGGGCAATGACAAATAGTATACTGTGCAGGTTGTAGGAATACTGGAAGGAGGAGAGTGAAAGAACAGGACAAAAAAGTATTTGAAGAACAAATTGCTAAAAGTTTTCCAAAATTATTGACAGACACCATGTTATATATTCAAAAAGCTCAAGAGACATCAAGCAGGTTAGATATACCTGCCCTCAAAAGACAAAACAAAATAAAAAAATACAGGCATTCTATCTATTGAAAATAGAAAAGAAAGAAAATCCTGAAGACAACCAAAGAGGGAAAAATATATTAGATACAGAAGAACAAAGATGCTTATTGCCAGAAATTATGCAAACCAGGAGATGGTAAAGTGATCAATGAAAAAAAAATATTGCTTACCTAAAATTCTATACCCAATGAAAATATATTTCAGAAGGCAGGAGACAAAAGTCTTCATCAAAGAAGAAAATTAGGGAATTTATTTCCAGGACATCTTTACTTTAAGAAAATCAGAGAAAGTGCTTCAAGCAAAAGAAATCTGATGCTTGAAAGAAAATTAAAAGATCACCAGAAAGAGAATAAACGAAAGTAAAATAAAATTTATTTTATTGTAAAAATGTACTTATTTTTGGTGGTAGAGATCAAACCTAGGGGCTTTGTATGTGTTAGGTGAGCACTCTACCACAGAGCTATAACCCTAACCCTATTTTATTTTTAATTGTCCTAAAATAAAATTATCTACAGCAAAAACTAGCAATTATTTTACATTTATACATATGTAAAACTTAGAAGAATTAATAGGATTGGAAGGAAGAATTGGAGATATTATTACTTTACTGTTTCTAAACTCTAAATAAATGTGTATATTATTGAAATTATGGTAAACACTAATAAAATAAGGCATAAATAATAAATTAATAGTACAAATAAGATGCAATCATAAAAATATTCAATTCAAATCATGGGAGACAAAAGATATAGAAACAGATAAAAAGAATAGAAAAAGATAGTAAAATAACAGACTTATGTAAACACATCAATAATTACATTAAATGTGTATAAATAAATTCACTAATCAAAAGGCAGAGACTCAAAGGTTGAATAAAAAACAGATTGCAATCTACAATATTACATACAAGAAGCTCATAGTATTTTATAGTATACCTATACAAAAAACTATAGAGCTAGGTTAAAGGCAAAATGATGAAAAGAATTTATAACCAAAATTAAAGTAACAAAAATGTCCCTTTATGTTTTCTTCTAACAGTTTTAAAGTTGCAGCTCTTATATTTAGCTGTAACATAAGTTGTTATGTTATGACTTTGATCCATTTCAAGTTAATTTTTTCATTTGATGTGGAGTAATGGTTCAACTTCATTCTTTCATAAGTGGATATCTAGTTGTCTTGGAAATATCTGTTGAAAAGATTCCCCTTTTGCCTGAATGATTTTGGAACCTATGTTGAAAATGGATTGACTGTTGCTCAATCGTATTACATTAGTCTATATGTCTCTCCTTATACCAGTATTATATTATCTTGATTACTCTTGCTTTGTAGTGAATTTTGAAATCAGTAGCTATGAGTCCTCCAACTTTGTTCCTTTTAAAGATTGTTTTGACTATTCTGGGTCCCTTATAATTCTTGTCAATGTCTATAAAGTAGCCATTTGGGATTCTGATAGGGATTATATTGAATCTGTGGATCAAATTTGTGGAGTATTGTCATCTTAATATTTAGTCTTCCAATCTATCAACATGATACACTTTCCATTTATTTAGATGTTTAATTCTTTTTAGCAGTGGTTTGTAGTTTTTAGGATGTAAGTTTTAAATTTGTTTTGTTAAATTTACCCTTGAATATTTTATTCATTTTTATGCTACTCTAACTGGAATTGTCTACCTAATTTCTCTTTCTGATTATTTATTGAAACTATATAATTTAGTTAATTTTATATGTTGATCTTATATTCTTCAATTTTGGAGCTTATTTTGTTAAGAATATTATTTTTTAGAAGATCTCTTAGGGTTTTCTGTATACAAGACCGTAGCATCTATGACTGGGAATAGTATTACTTCTTTCTTTCCAATTTGGTTGTTTTTCTTTCTTTTTTTGACCAATTGTCTTAGTTAAAATCTCTAGTGGAAGTTGAATAGAAGGGACAAAAGTGAAAATCCTTGTTTTGTTCCTGATTACAGACAGAAGGTGTTGATACTTCCTTATTGGATATGAGTTTAGTTGTGGGTTATGTGCTATTATCTTTTGTCAGGTTGAAGAAGTTACCCTCTATTTGTAGTTTGTGGGGTACATTTTATCATGCAAAGTGTTGGATTTTGTTGAATACTTTTTCAGTCCCTGTGAAGATTAACTTATTTTCTTCTTTTTTATTGTACTAACATGGCATATTACATTTATTGATATTGAGATAGTAAACCAATCTTGAATTCCAGGGATGGATCACATTTGATTATGGTGTGAATTCTTTCTATGTGTTGCTGGATTTGGTTTGATAGTATTTTGTTGAGGGCTTTTGTGTTCCTATTCACTAGAGGCCAATATTTTTCTTATGGTATCTGTTTGATCTTGTTTAATGATATCAGAAGTATTTCCTTCTCTTGTATTTTTGCACTAGTTTGTAATGAACATTAATACCTGAAGAACAGGTATTACTTCATCTCTATTTGCTTTAAGTCTACTGAGATGGTCTATTTACTGTTGAGTTAGTTTTGGTAGTTTGTGTCTTCTTAGGATATGTCTATCTCATCTAAATTATCTAATTTATTAGCATGTAGCTACTTATAGTGACTCTTTGCAATACTTTCTATTTTTGTAAGGTCAGTAGCAAGTCTCTTTTCCATTTCTGATTTGAATAATTTGACTCCTGTCCCTATTAAAGTTGTCTATATAGCTAAAGATTTACAAATATTATTTATCTTCTCAAAGAACCAGCATTGCTTTAATTGGTTTTCTATATTGTTTCATTGATTATCACTTTAATCTCTATTGTTTCCTCTCTTTAATTAGACTTTGCTTGTTCTTCTTTTTTCAATGTCTTGAGGTGGAAGATTATGTTGACTTAATATCTTTCTTCTCTTTTTTTAGATGAATCAAGATCAGTAGCCGAAGTGGGTGGCTGCAAGATATTAGCCAAAATATCCAGTTTCCAAGAAGATTCTAACATTCAAATAAATATACTTCAGTTAAAAAAATAAGTTCTAGAAATATTTTCAAGAGTGAATAGGTGTCATATTTATCAGGAAAAGACCTCAAAATGTCCAATGAAAATGTTTTCAAAGAACTAAAAGAAACTCTGATGAAGAAAAAAAAGATGTGACAGCAATGTAATATCAAGCAGAAGCTATGGATAAAGCGATAGACATTATTTTTAGAAATTTAAAATTATTATTGTCTTTTTTTTTAAGTACAGGGGATTGAGCCCAGGACCTCCACACTGAGCTACATCTCTAGTCCTATTTTTTTTTTTCAATTTTGAGATAAGTTCTAGATAAGTTGCTAAATTGACCAGGCTTGCCTAGAATTTGCCATCCTCTTGCCTCAGCCTCCTAGCATACTGGGATTATGGGTGTGCACCACCACATATGGTCTGTTGTTGTCTTCTTGATTATCATTTTGGTTCCTGGTGAAGCCTCTTTCCTCTCCCACTCCATTTCCTACCTCACCCCCACTTCTGACACCAACTTTTCATCTCTACCAATCTACAGCTCATTGCATTCAAAAGTTTTGTGGAGCATAAATTGCTCTGCAGACTGACCTGATTAGGTTAGAATATTTAGTAAAGGATAGATCTTGAGGTCAGTGCTGTGAATTCTGATAGAGAGGGTCTTTCCAGTTGCTATTTTTCTCTCAATCTCTAAAGAACTGGCCTATGGTTTAGTTTATATCTCCAGTAATTCTATCAATCTCATCCCTATTGCCTTTTATCACCTGTACTCTTTTTGAGGGTAATCTTTTCCTTAAAATTATACTTAGTATATTACAAATGAAGTCAGTTCTTTTGGTAGGGGATTCAGAGCTCTCTGTTCAAAAATCTCTGTTTTAAGTTCCATTCTTTCTTTTGGGCAAATCTGTAGTCCATGACTCTGGAGCCAAGAGCAGAAACAGTAGCTTACCTCTCTTTGAGAGATCCCCTTGCCAGGAGCTGTGTGCTCTGTGCTGGGGGAGACAATGGTTTTGGGTCTTCTTGGTTTGCCTGTCCTGATCCAGAAGCACAAATAGATATACAAATGACCCAGGGTGAGGACAGTCTGGATTGTAGCAGCCCCAGTGCATCACATCAATTGTAGAGCCTCTATCCCATGAGTGGCCACCCCCAATCACTCAGCAGCACTGATTTAGAGCTCATTCTTAGACCATGTTGCTGGGGCAGAATGAGAGAAGGTGGCATCTTGCTCATCCGAAGAAGACAGCCTCCCCTGGGGCATGCAGCGAGCAGGGATACTCTGTTCTTGGCTGCACCTGTCTGCTGTGCAGCCTCCAGCCAGCTCAGCTGGGTTGAGGGAAGGAAAGAGAAGACTTAGTTGAAATACCACAAACTTGTGCTGTTTCTACCGAGTTGTGATAGATGTGACTCAAAAGTTCCTTGTTAACTGTATAAAGGGCAGAAGAGCAGTCTCAAAACTCCTACAGTTAGCATCACATGTAATCCTGAAAAATGGACTGCTTAACTGTGGTATGGAGAAGAAGGCAATGATGTCATCTCTTATAGCCCTTATTTAATTGCATAATGGTAGCTGCTGCAATAAGACAAGAAAAGCAATTAATAAAGCACACAAATGACAAAAGCAGGGGGAGAAATAACCTCTACTTGTATACAATACCTTTATCTGGGTAGAAGAATCCAAGAAAACTTACAAAAGAGCTTCTGACACAAATTAGAGAATTCAGAAAGATTGCAAAATACAAAGTCAATATTTTAAAAAGTTGTATTTCTAAATACTAGCAGAACTGTAATTCAAAATTTACAAAACAGTACATTTACCACATGGCAAAAAAATGACATATTTAGGTGTAAATCTGAGGCAATATGATCTGTATGCTAAATCTATAATGCACTGAGGAAAGAAATCAAAGACCTAAATAAATAGAAAGAGATCTCTGATCATGGGTAGGAACATTCAATATTGTTGAGCTGTTAATTTTCCCTAAATTGATCTAGAAATTGATCCCAACCCTTTTCAAAATCCCAGCTTTTTCATAAATATTAACAAGTTATTTTTTATTTTTATTTAGAAAGATATATTTTAAAAGACTAGAAAAGCCAAAATAATTGTGAAAAAGAATAAAATTGAAGAATTAACACTACCTGATTTCAAGATTTACTGTAAAACTTAGTATATTACAAAATACTAATCAAGGCATTGTATTGATAAAATAGTTATATGGATCAATGGAATAGAGTTCATAAACAGACTCATATAAGATTTTTACAAAGGAAATACAATGGAGAAATGATAATCTTTTCGGAAAATTGTACTCAAACAAAAATTAGCCCTAGCTGAGCATAATGGTGCACATCTGTAATCCTGGGACTCAGAAGGCTGAGACAGGAGGAGCTCCTCAAGACTGAGATCAGCCTGAGCTACATAGTGAGTTCAAGGCCAGCCTGGAATAGGAATATATCTCAAGTATCTCAAGATTCTGTCCTAAAACAAAGCAGATGGATATTCCATATGAAGAAATGAACATTGGCCTAGACTTTATATCTTATCCTCCCCTGAACTGACTGTAAAATGTGGATCTATAAAAGTTCTATAAGAAAAAAATGGGGCCTTTTTGTGAATCAATTAGGCAGAGTTTTTAGATACAACACTGAATGCATACCCTAAAAGAAAAAAAATTAATTGAACTTCATTAAAACTAAAAAATATTACTTTGGAAGAGACAGTATTAAGAGAATAGAGAAACAAGATACTGGAAGAAAATATCTATAAATCATACTTGGGGCACAAGACCAGTTTTTGCATATGTAAACAACTTTAAAAATTCAACTACAGGGCAGAAAGTAACCCAATTTTTAAAATGAGCAAAAGACCTAAAGTACCACCAGGGAAGACATACAGAGAGAAAACATGCCAGTCATTAAGGAAATGCCTCAACCTCCCATAAAAGTGACAGCATCAAGTGTTGGCAAGGACTGTGGCAACTGCTATAATCATTGCGAGTTAACTGTATTTAGCAATCACACTCTTAGGTAAGTGAAAATTTATGTTCGCATCCAGACCTTACACATTTTTTTCAATAATCTTTTTTTTTATAAATTAGTGCATGTTAGTTATGTAGAATAATGGACACATGCATAAAATATGCGGTAATCATTTCTACTCCATGTCACTTCCCTGGCTTTTCTATCACATCCCCATTATTCCCTTCCCCTTTTCTAGTAACCTTCCATCTACTTTCAGGTCATCTTTTTATTTTTTATTTTTATATCTCATATATGAGGAAAAATGCAATATTTGTCTTTCTGAGTACAGCATATTTTGCTTAACCTGGTGATCTCCAATTCCATCCATTTGTCTGATTTTATTTTCTTCTTTATGACTGAATAATACTCCATTCCATGCACACATTTTTATAACAGCTTTATTTATAATATTTTCAATCTGGAAATAGCATAGCTACTCTCCAACCAATGAATAGATCAGCAAACTGGTGTATTTCTGTGCAGTGGAATATTATGTGGCAACTAAAAGGAACTCAATACACACACATAAATCTAGAACTCTTTTCTTAGCTATTATTATAACTTTTGTGTTTCTTTATTTGATAAATGTTTGTAATATATAATAAATATATTCACCATGGGGGAACTGGTATATATACACACCACATCATGATCCTTTTTACTTTTCCTTCCCCTCCCCCTCCCATCTCTGCATTTTCTCAGATATATTGCTCTTAAATGCATTGTTGCTAAGTGAAAGAAGCCAGAATCAATAGGTTTCATACTTTATGATATCATCTATATGACATTTTGGAAAAGGACAAACCAATAGAGACAGAATTAAGAGCAGAGGTTGAGGAAGAGGCAGACTGTGAAGAGCCTATCGCAGGGAATCTGAGGAACAGGATGTAGTGGTGAACACCTGACTGGTTCTCTGTCAAAACTCACAGAATGAGTTTTATCACAGAGTAGAAGCTTAAAAATATATTAAAAAAAAATGGTATGAAGGAAACAAAAACTGGAATGCAACCTACAATAAATAAATTCAATTGTTCTACACATGAACTGCACAATCACATTGAAGGAAGTGGAGAGGAAATCCCATGCCCACAAATCTAAGTTACTCTGCGAAACATTCAACATTTCTCAGGATCTTGTGAAGGGGAAGAACCGTGTACCGCTGTATTCTCATTAGTGAATCATCCCTCATAGTGTACGGGTTAGAAATCCCGAAACCACTTTGTGCCCGGAAGAGTTGACTGATAAGTTTATTTTGGATAGTGAGAGTCAGACTACTCACAGTGGGAAAAGAAGTTGCAAATAAGGAAAGGGGGAAGGCTGGAATGACCCTCAAGATGTAATCAGAGGTACTGGTGTGAATTCATTTTATTTTTTAAATGAAAAAAAGTTTTTTTTGAGACAGGATCTCGCTGTACAGTTCACAGCACTCTTCCTGCCTCAGCCTTCCAGGTGGTGGGATTACAGGTGTACGTCACCACACCTGGCTCCTGAATTCATTTTAAAAGTACAAAGTTTTATCATTCTGATATACACAAGTATGTACGTGTGTGTGATGAGTAAGTATACGTAGAAATCTTTGAAGTTCTGCTCTCCAAGATGGGCTAAACGCAGCGACAACCCAGTTCCAACGGGCACATCCGAGGTTCCAGTCTTGGTTTCTAAGTATCATTGTTCAATAGAAGGATCCAGAGCTTCTAGGAGAGGCTGATTCCAGTCCAGGAGTAGGGATAATCCAAGAGGGGCTGCATCTCCTTCCTGTGTCAGGAAGTCAGAAATGGCTTAGGAGAGAAGGGAGGCAGGTTGGAAGGGCCCCGGGGCTACCCAGGAGGAGGCTCAGGCAATGTGAGCGACAAACAAAGAGTGCTGGTACTGAGTTATCACCCCATAAAGCATATATTCACTGAGCCAACCACTGCATAATAAATAAACGGAATGAAGGCGTAATTAATCTTACAGGAGGATCCTGGTTACTAAGTGCTGGAGAAATGCGAGAAACTGAAAGTCATGTTAAACTCAGTAACAACTGCAATAATTGTTGCAGGTGGGACCCACTGATGCATGCTGAAATTAACAGGCTGAAGTTTGAGCAGATACAGAGTATTTGCACGACGTCAAAGTACCTCCCCCAAGATCATTATTAAATACAATGGCCTCTATATGCCCTGAGGAACTGGGGTAGCCGGAGAAGGTACTTTGAAATGATTTTATTTGTTTTTGTTACACATATCCCCCCAAATAAAAACATGAGACAGAATGGTTATAACTACTGTGGGGGTGCGAACCTATAACCCCAGCACTCTGGGAGCCTGAGGCAGGAGGATCACAATTTCAAGCCCAGCCTGGGTAATGTAATGATTCATTTCCACAGCACTACTCCGCAGGGGGATCGAAAGGCACCACTGAGCTAAATTCCTGGCCCTGTAACAATTCATTGAGACTTTGTCTCAAAATTTTGAAAGACAGGGATGAGGAGGCATTGGGATTGTAGCTCAGCTGGGAAAGTCTTAGGTTCAATCTCCAGTACAATAAAGGAATGAGTCAGTGGTTTTGAACCTTCACAAGAGCACATAATCTGAATCAGGAGGAACATAAAAAACAAAACAAAACAAAAACAAAACCAAAGCTGAGGAACAATCTAAAATACAGTAGGCTTGTACTCAAGGTCAAGGTCATGACAGACCAGGAGAGACGGAGAAGCCCTGGTGGGTGGTGGGAGAGCAAGGAAAAGTGAAGACGAGGGATGTCGCCTGTTCTGTTTTGATAATCATGCTATAGTTATGCAAGGCGTTAACTCCGGGGGCTGGGTGAAGGGTACATGAGAATCCTCTGTACTATTTTTGCAACTCTTCTGTAAAATCATTTCAAAATAAAAACTTGAAAAAAAAAAACAACAAAAAACAAGGAGTGAGAGGGAGAGAGATGTGAGGACAAAGAACAAAGGAAGCGGCTTGGGAGACTTTATCTCAACAAGAACTGTGGGCATAATTACTGGCACATGGAGTTTACTAGAAGCAAGTAGATAAGAAAATGACTCATTCTGGGTGAATTATGTCGTCAACAGTATTGTCAGCCTGGATTTGTGTGTGTGTGTGTGTGTGTGTGTGTGTGTATGACACTGGGATCGAACCCAGAGCCTTCTCATTCACCTCCATCCCCAGTTCTGTTTTATCTTTTGGTTTTTTAAATTTTGAGATAGGATCTCCCTAAGTTGCAAAGTTGCCCAGGCTGGACTGCACTTCTGATCCTCCTGCATCAGCCTCCTAGTGTGTTGGGGTCACAGGTGTGCACCACCAGGTCCGGCTCAGCTTGGACTTCTAATAAGACTCTGACTGCTTGAGACTTCAATTCACCTTTGGCCTCCCAACCCTTTCTCAGTGGAAAGTCCTTGGACAAGACTGCTCAGTCTTCAAGGAGACCACATTCCCCCAACACACTTCTCTTGGCCAGAAAAGAAGCTCTTGAGGGCAGAGCCAGGGCTGAGGAACTACGGCTTTGGAACAAGAATCTAAACCTTTCAAAGTTTCCAGGGGAAAGAGGGAATGCCTACCTGGCTGGATATGGGAAGAGCTATGGGCAGTATTTGCCAGGCCTCCCCTTCACCTCCCTCTGAATGGCGGTGTTTATCATGAGTGTGCAGACTCCATTCTCACTGTATGTTGGCCTGGGCTGTCAAATCCTTCACCTTCTGGTCTGTGTCTCTGGAGCAAGACAGCCTCATGGACCTGGAACCCATGTATGCTAAGGGAGAGGAAAAGTGAAGCCGAGCATTGTAGGGCTCAGTCCAGCCTGCGGTCGCCCTCAGCACTGCACACTCCCACGTCCCTCATCCCTCCCAGGCCACCATGAGGCGGTACTGCTTGCTCCACAAGAAAGCCACAGCCACCTTACTTTGGCCAAAGAGAGCGGGCAGAGTGCGTGATGGCCTCTGACGGACACATTTAAATCTCTAATGCTCTTCCCCTGCCTCGGTCACTGGGGTGACCCAGAAGGTGGCAGCTCCACAGACTGGACCCCAGAATGGGGATAACACAAAGCAGAGCCTGTGCTGACTGGAACTGATGCGTAACTGGAGCAAGATGTAAACACTTGATGTCTTGGGTCACTGAGCCTGGGGGTGTCTGTCCCCACATCCTGAAAGAAGCCGCTAGATGAGGTGAGGGCAGATAACAGGGGGGACACCCAGAATGCCGTGTCCCCTTAAGACCAGGCTGGGGTGTGTCATCCAGCTACACCGGCCATGTCGTGACAGCACAGGTGTCAGTAGCCATTTTCTTTTGGTTGGGCCAAAAGACGTGACTTGGGAAAGCTCAGGAGAAGACTGACCAAGGGCACAGGCCAGAGGAAAGTTGGCCAGGACTTTTCCTCCATGGACGTTTTGTTTTGTGTTCAGCCTTCAGAGATGCTGGAGCAGCCATAACAACTTCCTGGTCCATCAGGAAGGGAGAGGAGCACTGGCAAACCAGGGAACATATCAAGACCGTGCTGGTGAGATGGCTAGAGAAGGGTATGTGGCCGTGCGGCTCACCTGCCTTCTCTTACTGTATCTGCTGAGTTTCCCTGGACTCAAGGCTCGGAGACCGGGTTTGAGACCTCACTGTACACAAATCCACGGAGTGGTCTGGGCCTGTCTGTCCTCTCTGAGCCTTGATGTCCTCGTATGCATTGAGGAATTAGAGTAGATGAAGGAGATGCTTTCCAATGTTTGTTTGGTCAAGGAATCCTTTCATCTAAGAAAAAAAACAACAACGAAATTTTGAATCTGACCTTGAGTGCCTCTCCCTGTCCTCCACAGAGCAACAGCTGTGCATTTTCTCAAAGCAACCCTAGAGTTCCTTGCCATTGGAACTCCTAAGAGCTCAACAAGCTCAGATGGGCCATGCCCTTTCAGGATCCCAGCACCAGATTTTCTCTGTCAAATCTCTGGCTCCCTGAGGTGACCGGGGGG
>NW_022900931.1:52345482-52355356 GCF_012274545.1 Fukomys damarensis
GGGGGGCTTTGGGGCTGCGGATGCCATTGGCCCCTGAGCCCAGTGCCCTCAGCGTCCCAAGTCCCTGCCCATTTGGTGTTCATCTAGCAAACCAGGCAGAGGCCCGCGCCTGGATGGGGCCAGGAGAGAAGCGGAGCGGAGCGATTTTCCCAGATGCATGGAGGTTTTCATGCCCTGCTTGCTGGTGAACAGATCATCAGAGTGGCCCATGCACACATGCCTTGCATGCGGGAAACTGAGAAAGGCTTTGCAGTCAGGCTGCTTGGTGTGCTTGAGGCCCCAAAAGGGATTTGATTACCTTAGTATGGTTTTCTCAGCTACAACGTGGGGCTCCTAGAACAGTAGGAACCGGCTCGCAGGCTGTGAGGCGAAAGCGTGAATACTCATAAAAGCCCGAGCATCTGCCTGGTGAGAAGAATGTGTTTCTCTTCTCCATCACCTTCGTCATCATCCTCACACCTGACCTCCCGGGCCATTGTGCAATGTGTTTGTACAACACAGGTGTCTCTGGCTACGTGTTCCTCATCACCAACATCTTCCCTGTGCCTCCCAGTCTGCTCCATGGGACAAATGCAAAAGAAGAAATTCATCAACATGTAAGAGACTGAATAAATTTGTCTGAATTGGTGATCTCCATGGTATCGTGTCCCAGTCAAGGCCAACAATTTCCCAATCTGACCTCATTCGACGACAGGGCTGAGTACAGTCAGATAGAACCCTGTGGTAGTGTTCATGAAACTCCTATGTGAGCAGCTCCAAAATAAAAAATATAACACCAGTGCCAGCACCACAAGAGCACACACCCTTTTAAGACCCTCATCTGGCCTGTGTATTGATGAGCAATCAGTTGATCTGCCCCGTTCCCCACAGACGATCATTATTCTCACCGGCGTGTAGACACAGTCCGACGCTGTGTGTTTCAGCGTAGGTCTGAAGGAGTTAAGTGAAATAAAGAATATTATCAATATTGTATCAGTCACAGATGAGAAACTACATACCGGGATCACTGTAATTCATTCATTGGTTTATGGACACCGAGTCCTCCGGGGACTGTCACAAATCCACTTGATGTTCCTGAGTGCGAGATTTAGCATTTGGATCTTTGATTTAGCTGAAAGATGTGTAAAAACTCATGCAGTCAGACAACTCCCTACAGGCAATTCATCTGTGTTGGCTTTTACGTAACAGTTATTCCAATCAAGTGTCAGCAGTAACTTAAGCTCCATAACTTGCGTCTGAATTCAGATTGCTGAGATGTGGGGACATGGAGGAGCAGCGGCAGGGGCAAGACTGTCCCTCTGGGAGAAGGGAACCTTCCCGCTCTCGGTTTCTAGGCGAGGCAGCACACCTGGGGAGCCATGGGGAGAGGAAGGATGCAGCTACTCCCTCCAAGTGAGGCCTCATGTTTCCTGTGCAGGGCATCGGGATGGAGGAGGGTGGGAGAGCTGTGACCCCTGGGAACACTCTGAGTTATTGTTGGGGGTCTTTCTGGGGCTCTGGCTTCCCAGCTACTGCCTGACTAGCTCAGCAGATGGCCAGATCGGACCGGGGATGGGAGAACCCAAGAGAGAGCTATAACTCTGCAGCTAATGACTGGATGGAAAACAAGCTGCCAATTTTCTCCTCTGGAATTTCTTCTTTGCCCCTCACCACTGCCGCCCCTATCCAGCCTCTCTAAGTCTCTTTCGATTTCTCACTCCCGGTACCAAAGGTGAGGGGGAGAAGGGAAGGCAAGAGAGTTGCTTCATCTTACCGCATCCAGCATGCATAAAAGTACAACTGGGTTGGTTGTACTGTGGGATAAACGCAGGGAGAGAGATGCAGCAAGGCCGTGGCCTCTCCACCTGAGTGGGCTTCGAATGCCGCTGCTAGAAAGGAGGATACTTGTGATGGGTTTGGTGAGTAACAGCCCTGGGGACAAGACAGCCTTACTGTGAACAGAACCCTCAATTCTCAAACTTTGGAAGAAGGCTTATTTACTATGCCTATTTTATGGGGGGGGCACAGAGAGGTTAACCTGACCAATGTCACGTACCTGGTCCAGAGACAGAGCTGGGCTTCAGAGCTGGGTCTGCTGGCCTCGGATGCAGTGCTCACCACCACAGAGTCAGCACGCTTTGGCTTCTGTGTGGGGAGTTACGCCTACTGAGGACGTCTGTAGGCTTGTGAAAGGACAAGGACAGCGCCATGTGTGTCCTCAGGATGTCCCAGCCGCCTGAGGAGATGACTCATCTGCAGAGAAGCTACGATGGCAGGCACCAGAGGGCAATCTGTGGGGCCTTCTGCAAGGAAAGTGGTTAGGAAGGGCCCCTGTCGTGCTGGGCTCTGGCCTTAGGGGATTTGGGGTGTGGCTTCAGCCAGTCCCACACTCAGATGCTTTCCAGAGGTAAACGCTCGCCTTCCGGCCAGAGGAGGATGGGCTTCAGGGAGCAGAAGGGCGCTGAGGTGGTGCAGGGAATGAGTCCAGCAGAAGGCAGATGTGGGGACATCACACCGGAGGCAGCACCACAGACAGGAAGACCTGGAGAATTCGCCAAGCTGAGGGGCCTGAGGACAGAGCGAAGGCCCAGCTGTAAGAGAGGCACCGGAGGTCTGGAATAGACAGTGGGAGAAGAGATAAGTTCTGGACAGATAATGAATCAGAATTTCCCAGAGTGGATGAAAGACATGAATCCTCAGAATTAAGAATCACAAAGAGTCCCAAGCAGGATAAAAAAACATAAAAAAATAAAACCGCAACAGGACACATAACAGTTAAAAAAAAAAAAAAGTAGGGAACCTAGCTCAGGTCAAAAGTATTTTTCATTTGATATTGGGATGAGCCCAGTGGCCTTGCACTGTGTTGTATCCTCAGCCTCTTTTTTATTTTTTTGAGACAGGATCTGACTAAGTCAGTACGTTGCTCAGGCTGGGCTGAAATTTGGCATCCTCCTGCCTCAGCCTCCCAGACTGCTGGTACTACAGGGTGTACCATCATACCTGGCTTCAAAGGTGTATGGAAGGGACACGAGGATTTCCTGTTGGAGTTGCAGTGCAGTCCCTTGTGGGAGCCTGCGGCTCTGTGACTGCTTCCTCTGCAGCGCCGGGCTTTGCAGCAGGATGCGAACACATGCGTCACTCAGCAGCCAGCCCCTAGGACAGGAGGGGTGGTGGCTGCTGGAGTGAAAAGGGGCAGGAAAGGTACCCTCCATTCTTAGTCCTGGGTCCAGTGGCACTGCCTGAGGCTCTGAGCTGGAGGTGCTGGAGCAGAAAGTGGCAGGTTCTCGGCCACTGCCGCCCTCTGGAGGAGAGACCCCTCCGTAAGGACAGCCGAGGTGTCCAGGAAGGAGGGGACTCCTCTCCTTTTCTCTCAAGCTCCCAGGAGGTGAGATGCTCATGCAGAGCCCCTGGCTCATTGGAAGTGTTCAGTGAAGCCAAGAGTGAATGTTAACTGAGCACGTACTATGTGTCCGAAGTCTATGTACTGCACATTCAGTCTGGTGCTCCCCATCAGCTTGCGCGAGTGTGGAAATGCCACTCCTATCTTACCAGGAGGGGCTCACTGCCTTGCTAGCAAAGGTCACAGAACCTCTGTATGTGAACCCATGCACACTAGTTCTGGGGTAGTTATGAAGCTAATTTTCTAAAGGAACAATGGAGCTATCAGATGTGGCGTGGGGGTCAGAGGAAGAGCATACAACCACATTTTGGAGAAACGAGCAAGCACCTTCTAACTTTACAACCAAGGGGTTCAACCCAGCCGTGTTTGCAGGATGCCCTCGGTGTGTAGGGTGTGTAGGTACGCTGCCTTACATGCTCCCAGGGCCTTTGGGTGCTCCTGGTCCACGACGTGAGAGAGGGGAGCGCGGGTGTCGCTGGCTGGCAGGGTGGGCAGTGGGTGAGCTGGGAGAAGCCGGTGCCGAGTCTCAGGTGCATGTCTGCCTTCTGCCTCTGTGGGCCAGGGAGTCGGGCAGCTCAGATGCAGCAGCTTCCTCAGGCTCCAGTTTTTTAAGAGCTCTGGCTTGAAGCAGTTCCATTTGGGAGAGTTTCTCCCTAGCATTTGGTATGGAATTATTACCAAATGCTAGAGAAGAAGCCTGCCAAATGCTGTATATCAGCTGAAACCCAAACTCCTAAACAATGCAATATTTATGATGAAAACAGACTCCAGAAAGGGGCTCAGAATAGGGTGCCCCAGCTGCTGGAGGCTCTTGGCTAAGGTTCCCCAAAATGGTCCTGCTGGCTGGTCCAGGTGAGCCACCAAGACAACAGGTGCCAGGTGGTGTGGGGCGCAGCTGGGTCAGATCTTTCTTGGGAAGAAAAGAAGCTATAGGTCTTGCAAATCTCAGCAAGGCCCAGAAGACACAGCTGAACCTCATCTTCCCTGGAGTCCCTGTCGGTGCTTCCTCGTCGAGAGCCCTGCATTCAGTAGGCACTCCATAAATGCTGACTGCCCTTCTGGGAGAGCAAAACCTCACAGGGAATGGGATCCGGACAGCTGCGTCTTCCAGATAGAGCCATCAATTATTTTCATGTAACATTTTCAGATGGAAATATTTCTGAGATGCAGCGCACATTTCGCTTCTTTCTTACTTGGAGAACGTGGAGCACCATTAACCTTTCTGTAATGGCTTAGGGTTGCTGCTGTGAACCTCAGATGCAGAGCGGGAGGTAATGCAGCCCTCGGGTCTCATGAGGTGTGCAGGGGTATCTGCCCTTCTCTAATGGCCTCTGCTCAAGGTGCTTCCTCCACTCACCAGCCTGTTTCCTGGAGATTCTGGGTGGGGGGGTGTCTTTCTTCACCGCCAGGCCTCCTGTTTTTGTTCTTGTCAAGTGTGGCTGTCTCTCCCTTCCCAAATTACCATTGCTAATTGGCTGTGGACCAGAAAGCAGAACTCCAGGCTTATTGCGATTATGTATAAAGTAAGCTTTCCTCTGCTTGGATAGAGCATTTCCGAGGCCTGAGCAAAGTGCAGGAACTCCCGGCCGTGCAGTCACTCTTACGGCTGCTCCAAGTCGTTCTTGTGTTTCTGCTTGATTCCTAGCCTTATTGCAGAAAAAGAAGGTTATGACTCACTTGGAAAATCACTGTCCCCCAGTGAGGATGCTCAGGATCATCCTGAGAACAGAGGCCACCCATCTGTCAATCCTCATGGACACAAATTTGCACACCCCTTCAAAAGAGCTGCACTTTTTTGGTCTGTTTTTTGAGACAGGGTCTCACCATGTAGTTGAGACTGGCCTGGAACTCATTATGTAGCTCAGGCTGGTTTTGAACTCACAGTGATCCTCCTGCCTCAGCCTCCTGAGTGCTGGGATTACAGGTGTGCACCACCACACCCGGCCAGAGCTGCACTTCTTAACATCTTCCTGTTTGAGTGACACGAAAAGCATGCAGCCTCTTACTTCACTGTTTGAAAGACAGGAAGCTGAGGCCTGGAAAGAAATTGCAGAGGACAGATTATATAACTTGACCTCACCAGTAGGAGGGGATTGTGCTTAAAGCCCAAACAAGTCTGCATTGCAGGAGGAAAAGGAAACATCCCAAGAAAAGCAAAGGGAGCATGTGAGGTGAGCATTAACACTGAAGATGTGCACAGCGTGTGTGCACCTCCTGGAAACGGGGAAAGCCGTGTACCCTCTCTGCGCTTAGCTGTGAGCACAGGGATTCCACACATGGCAGGGGAGAGAACAGAGCTCCTGGAGTCCTTTCCCAGAGGGATGGTCCGTAGGAGTGGTGGCACAGCCAGAAGAGCACAGACACTGCCATACTCTGCCTTGCAGTGAGGCAGGTGGGGGACCCCAAACTGTCTGTCCTGTAGCTCTCCAGGTTTTGCTGCTGTCTCCCATACTGGACTGAGCTTGAAGTCAGAGAACAAGGCAGCCAGGACATGGATGTACGGACAGTTTTAGAGGTCACCTCCTGGGGCACCACATTAGGTGGAGAAGGGACAATTGAGGAGAAATGTGGATGGGAGAACCTCGCCTGGGCCTGTTGGAAGCTAGGCTGTCTGCCAGTAGCACAGTTCAGGTGTATTCCTGAGGCTGCCTCTCTCCCTATGGGTAGGTGGGCTGGCCCAGCTGCTGGGGAGCGTGCAGGCCCAGCAGTTCCTCCGGGACTCACCTCATCTCCACCTCAGACAGGAGACGTGTGTTTGTCCTGTTGCAAGCTGGCTGTGTCTCAGCCCTGCCTCCACTACAACTCCGCTCTGCTTAGCTGGTGGCGAGGAAGGCAGTGTAGAGTAGTGGGCAGTACTGGAAAACAGGCACCCAGAGCAGCCTGGGGCCTATCTCTTCCTCCAAGCTTCCCTGAGCTTTTCGTTTCTGGTCAAGAATCTGCCACCGAGTTGGATGTAGGGAGGAAGTCTTTGATCAGCTCTCAGAGGCTGGATGAGGAAGAGCTGCTTGGGTGGAGGTCTTGGCTGCCTGAGGGAGGGTCGCAAGGGATCCAGCAGAGAGAAGCCTCTTTCTGAATCTTCAGGGGAGATCCGCTCTGAGCACAGTCTAACAGGCCTGGAGTGGCCCGTGTGGTGCTGGGTGTGCTTGGCATTGGCGGGTGGCAGGTGGGTGGGCAGAACCCAGAGCAAGAACACCTGACTGCAGGGGTTGGCTGGTGGCGATCCCTCCCTACTTCACCCAAAGCACACCTGGGACAGGTGTTTCCCTCTCCCCTATGACCCTCTGTCCTAATCTTCTCCAAAGTTCTCTGAACTATAGGTGTTTTAGTGATGTAAAATTTTTGTTAAGGTAGCTATTGTGTGAAATTTAGAAAGCCCTGGACTCTATCACACATAATCCCACCATCTATACTCACCATTAATATGTGCATGAATTTCCTGCCATACCTCTGTTACTTCCATAATATAAATGTAACAAAGAAGTGTTCAAACCACAAGCACAGAAAACAGGCTGCATGGAATCTCACCCGCCTGTTAATTGTGACTGTCCTCTGGGTAATTCTCGGTGCATCTTAGAATGGGTCATGCGCATGTCTTAAGGAAAAGCTTATTTATGTGTACACATAAAAATGGAGCTCATATTATAAACAGAGTTTTATATCTTCTTCCCCCCCCACATGCTGTCAAATTAACTAAATAAAGTTTAAAAAGTGGCCCTGGGGATTGAAACCAGGGCCTTTGCACTGAGCTGTAATCTTTAGGCCATTAATTTTTCTTTTTTAATTTTGAGATGGATCTCACTGAATCACTAAATTGCCCAGGCTGGCCTTGAACTTCTGATCCTCCTATCTGAGCCTCTCAGCGCACTGGGATTACAGGTGTGCACCATCATGCCCACCTCCTAATAATGTTTATGTTGTAAGCTAGGTTTAAGCAGAATTTTCCAATTCTAAAGGCTCCATCTTTTACTGAACCAGAATTTCCTGGAAGGTGGAGGTATGCAAGTGTTCGCCCATGATTCACTGAAGAATCATGGATGGAGGCTGCTAAGGACTCTGACAGGCTGGGACCCTGCCCTTGGAAGGCTCCCGACTTAACGATAACGATCAGGCTGAGGTTTTGCACAGTGGATCCAGCACAAGCAGCTGTGGAGAGCTCCTTGGGGCCTGGCCTAGAGCTGGACATGTGCCACAGGCCCTCTGGTTGTGCACCAGGCCACTCTCCCTCCCCTGCCCCTGCAAATCCCACCCTTGTTTCACAATGCCCACATCTCAGGCCCACTCTCCTCAGACATGCAGGCAGCCTGGCTATTCTTTCTTCCACTCTCTCTCTCTCCTCTCTCTCTCTCCCCCTTAGTAAAACTGCCTCTCACTGGCTCCTGACCACACTCCTAAGACTAAGGACTCAGGTTGTTAATTTCATCTTCATACTTCTGAACTGTTACTTGTTTCTAGGGGTGAGATTGATCCTTAAAGGTAATCATTAAAATATGCGTCCTTGTAGGAATCATCTTCTGGAACCTCTGTTCTGATAGAATGCATTTTGGAACAGAATGGAACATGTTCTGGGATGTGGTGAGAAAGCTGGTGACAGTACCCACCTGGCAAACGTTTTGCTTATTCTGGTCCATCTTGCAACCCTAGGGCTGCTGGGTCCTGGGTGACCGTGATTCTTTTGGAAGGGTGTAGCTCTGAAACTTTTAGGTTTGGCACATCTCATTGGGGTGGGTATATTTAAGCATCAGAAATGCATCTTCCATTATTAGAAAACCCTTTGTTTCTCATAGCATTGACTATAAAATCCAGGCAAATTAGAACAGAGACATCTCAAAGTGCTGATATGCTGGCCCTTCCTTAGCCTAAAACACTGCATTTGGCTTGCTAGGTAACTGGGTAGACTTTGTGCGAAATGATTCCTAGTTTCAGGCCACTCCTTGTCAAAGCAGCTTTGTGGGGTTTGAGGGTTCAGGGAATGCAGTCACTCTCTGATTTTTGCTGTTGTTGTTGTTATGGTTGTGGCTGTTAACTTCCAGCTACTCTAGTAATTTTGTTGACCAGTACGTCTGGAAAATTAGGCATTACTTACATTAGCAAGTGTATTCCCACCAGCCAACTTCAGGAAGGCCAACTTCCTTGCTACATTTATGAAAAGATGAATAAGTAATTCATAAAATGTCTGTCCACAGTCTGCCAGGGACTCCACAGACATTAGAGAAGAGAGGTGAAGTTCTAGAGTGAGCCCAGATTAAACGTGGCTACATTGTTTTTTGTTTTGTTTTTTTTTTAATGTGTGACTTGCGAATGCTTATTGCAAAAGGAGAAGAGCAAGTGATCATTCTTAACGCAGCCTTCTCAGGAAAGCCACCGGTGACAAAGGTCACATGACAAGGTGAAGCCCATTCTGGAACCCAGCAGCCCAGATCTGATATCCTGAATATTTTACCAACATGCGGTGCTCTGCACACAGTGAGCCATCCCTGTGCTTCTATGAAGAATGAGTGGGTGCCTTCGCAGAAAGAACTGCTCACAAGCAGATGGGGGCAGAGCCCGGGAGACATTTCTCTCCTCCAGGTGTGGGGCCAAGCACCTGGGACTTGCAGAGCACACAGGAAGCAAAATGGCACCCAAATGTTCTGAACCATGAACTACTAACCCCAAAGCATGGGCCACTGTAAGTCCTTTTTAATGAAAAACAAAACGCATATAAAACATTTATACATCACTGATATGAACAGCCAATGCCTACTCTGTACCAGGCATCGTGCCAGGTGCCAGCTCACAGAGATCTCTAAATATGCTTGTGAAGCAGGGGCTCATCTTTTAGAGTGGAGGTTAAGGCACGGCAGAGGGGGCTAAGTAAGTTGTCTGAGGCCACACAACTCTCAAGTTGGATTTGAACCAAGGTGTCCTGGCCCTCCAATGTGTGCTCTGCCTGTGCAAGGTACCCCTCCGTCTTCTTTTTTGGAGCAATGGAAAAACCACTTCTAAAAGTAAAAGTAACTTTGAGAGTGACTAAGGGGCTGGTGGTAGGGAAGGAGAGAGGAATCTAGGAGCAAAGCTTCTGAGGAAGCAGCAGGCAGGAGTCGGACCAGGCTCCTGCCATGACAATCTCTCAATATCACTGGTTGGCGCTGTCCTTCCCCTGGATGCACTGCCTATCTGGGAAGCCAAAGCTCAGGGACACATTGTTTCCTCTGAAGCCAAGAAGGTTCTATTCATTCCCTTCCTGGGAACTGACAGATAACCTGGGTTTCCCCACAGCTGAAGGGTAAGTTGACAACAAGAACCTGCTGACCATTGCAACACCATCAGAATTAGAAGGCCAACTCCTTGCAATCAGTGTGACGACCTGTAAGACAAGGCGTAAAGCCCCGTGTGTATAAAGTAGCCAAAGCCAGAAGACATATAAGTGTGGGAAGAATAGGATGGCATAGGCTTTTTGGAAAGACAATTGACAATGCCTATCAGGAGTCTCAAAAAAAAAAAAAAAAAAAAAAA
>NW_022900931.1:52355461-52362993 GCF_012274545.1 Fukomys damarensis
AAAAAAAAAAAAAAAAAAAAAAAAGAAAGAAAGAAAGAAAGAAATGATAAAATCCAGAACAAAAAATTAGGGCCGGGGATTTAGCTCAGTGGTGCCGCTGCTTGCCTTGCAACCTGAGTTAGAACCTGAGTTCGATCTCAGTACCAAAACAAAACAAAACAAAAACCAATACAAACAGGAGTCTCAAAAATATTTATTCTCAGTGACACTTCCTTCAACAGATCCTGAGGAAACACTCACCGAGGCAAACAAAGGCTTAACCATGAAAGCTCTCACGCCAATACTTTTAAGAGAACAAAAAAATTAGAAACAATTTTGATGCTCCAAAATAAGATTGTTTAAATAAATTAGGTTGCATCCATTTGATAGAACATTATGTAGCCATAAAATCATGTTTTCAAAGAATATTTAATGATGTAGGGAAATACCTTGCTACAAGGTTAGAGAACAAAAGCAGGACACAAAATTGTTTATACAAAATAATTCAAAGTTGGTTAAAAAAATTGATAAGCACAGAAAAATGCTTGGGAGGAAAAACACAAATGCTAGCAGGGTGAGACGAAGGGAGATATAATCATCGCTGTGCATTTTATATTTTCCTGCTATTCTTCAAGTGTTATTTAATATTCGAGAAAATATCCATTCATTTTTAAAGGTTGTAACTAATTTCTAGTGCCGGCAACTCATTTTTGGCAATGATTTTCATGTATTATGAATGAAGGTATGTATTTAATTCATTCATTTATGCAACTGGTCAATAAAGGTAAAGTGTACAAAGCAGTGCCTGGCACATAGTAAAAATTTTTTATTGTTAGGTGTGATGAATTAATGTCTCGATTCATTTTATCAGTATTTACTAATGTCTTGTATTATACCAGGGGCTGGGTTCGGTCTGGGGTCTAGCAGTGACTAAAGCTTGGGGTCCACCCTCTTGGAACCTCTAAGCCGTGGGTAGAGAATGGGCTTTTATCACAAAGACAGCACTACAGCCAAGGGAGCTCCGTAGATTGAGAGCCAGAGGAAGCCTGGCTAATCTGGGGTAAACAAAACTGCATTTGAAATTCTCCCTCAAATGAACTCATTTGCCCTCTGTCACCATGTGGTTCCATATCTAAGGTACCCACATCCTCAGGTAGCAGTGGACCCCAGGGTTCACCCTGCCACCTGTACCTCCCATGGATCCTTGAGTGCAGCTGTACATACACCCAGCAGAGACTTTCCAGGAATTCTGGGTGGCCCTTTTGAGCTTCACCCCATCCACTTCCTGCACAATGAACAACTGATTCAGGCTCGCTTCTGTCTTGGAGCCTAGTACCAACAAGAGGCATTTGATCCTTGGCACATACCGTGACCTCGCCTCAATTCTTTCCTGTTTCTCTAAATCCACCAGACCAACTCAGTCCTTCAGTGGAAACAGCCTCTATGGTAATGGCTCCTCCCCAGGCCCCTGGCCCACTGTCTGCCTGATTTCCACTGTCTATCTCCTGTGCAGCCCCAGGGAGGTTTAGCCATGGGAATGATCTTGGCCCAGGGGTCTCAAGTAGTGGCCAGAGTCAAGGGACTTGCTTTCTTCCTTAACTTTGTTATTTTTATGTGATTCCTAGTTGCTTCCTTGTGGAGAAATGCTGCCTAGGAGATGATAAAGGTCAGTATTTATATCAGTGAACCCTGGAGATTATTCTTAGTGATTCTACTTGACCCCTATGACCAGGCTACATCTATAAGCTAAAAGCTAACTATAAAATTTCCTGAAAAATATAATATTCCCAACATATGATCTTTATTTCTAGTGACAAACTTTGTACCTCTTCCCTAGGTAAAATTATGACTCACAATTGGGCCTTGGGGAAAACAGGGGCAGAGAGGTAGCTGCCTGCTGCATGGTGAAAAATTAATGTCTGAGGAAAATTCTCTAATCTTTGGAAATCTTAGGAAAGCTCTTGAATCTCCACCAGCAGTTGCATTTTTAAATTTGATATACCTGTTTCAACTGTTAGCCTCCACAGTCTCCTGAATTTAGTTTATGGCGGGTTTATGTAATTAGGACTCTGCCTCCTCAGGCA
Organism: Fukomys damarensis; assembly: GCF_012274545.1. NCBI lineage: Eukaryota > Metazoa > Chordata > Mammalia > Rodentia > Bathyergidae > Fukomys > Fukomys damarensis. Next base: position 52,357,525 of record NW_022900931.1, read on the forward strand.
AACAAAACACAGGTCAGGTTCTGGACTGAAAGGCCGCGAACTTCATGGCTTTTCCCCCAGTCCTGACTCAAGCTTGACTTCGGCTGCTGTGGATAACTGCAGGCCTCAGAGGTGGAACCCCTGTGTGGTCCAGAGTGTTTCAGGGTCACAGCCTTGAAGGGGCATGGACATGTAGAGCTGTGATTGTATCCACCAGCACTCAGAACATTTTCCTGGTCTTTTCCTAACTTATACAAAGACATCTTGAAAGCATCTAGGCAGGTTTGCCCTGCTTAGAAAATAAAGTTGGGAGTGGGCAGACTAGAACGATAAATAAATTACCATCTATTGGTTATTTTAGAACCTGATCATTCATTTTACAAAAGACTTTGTCTGTTGAGATGCTTTAAATAATCAGCTCTCTCAGTTCGGGAAAGCGGATTCAATTTATAAAAATTCAATTTACAAACTCAATAAACACAAAGCACGGCGTACCTGGAGTTTTAAGAAAATTCTGGTGAGTTCTTAAGCTGCTTATTTGGTGGAAAGAGGTTCAGCATCCATGCCCTACTTTTGTGCCCTTCATTCCAGCTTTGTTTTTGAGTTTTCCAGTTTCTGGCCCAGGTATTCTTTGTTCTTGTCAGGTGCTAAGTATACCAGGTCTCATTCTGTGGCAAGTGACAGAAAACCCAAAGCAAATGGAATAAGAAAATGTACCTGCTTATAAAACAAACTTGCAGGGGTAGCACTAGCTTCAAGTATGACTGGATTTAGGGTTCATTCAAAGCAAGTAGGACCCTTACTCTCTTCCTGCTCTGCCATTGGCTGAGTTGGCACCATTCTCAATTTCTTCTTGGGGACCTCTGCAAGCTTTGTGCTCTGATCTTTTAGCAAAGGGCTGGAGACTACAATTCTCCAGCATTTCAACCTCTCCTCCTGTGCTGGTCCTGAAGTAAAAAACAAAAACCAAAACCAAAAACCAAAAAAACCCTCACAAAATTCATTGTGATTGGATCAGCACCAGACACATGCCTATTCCTCCACCAGTCAGTGTCCAAAAAGAGTTGATGAACTGATTAGGTGGAAGTTGAGAAAGAAATCAACCCTGATGCCCTCGGGGTGGGAAAGGACAGGCAGGGGATGTTACTGGGCAATTATGCCAAGACAACAAATGTTTCTATGTTGACTTTGTCCCTCTGTTAGAAAAGCTCAGAGGGGTATGGTCCTCTCTCTCCCTGACAGTTCACGACAGAATAGCCAAGTCATTCAAATGTTCTCCAACTTCTTCTCACTCAGGGGTCACCCATCACTGCTCAGGGTCCTCCCCCGAGAGGTTATTCATCCTGGGTGCCCAGGACTGAGAAGGCTGCTCCTTAGCCTGGTGGAGAGATGCAAGTCCTCAGCAGCTGAGGAAGCCCTGTAACAAGGCAAGGAGACCTTTTATGGAAGCCAAGGCAGCCTTCTTCTGAGTAGAGGAGGGCCACCCAGTTGGAAGAGATGGCTTTCTGAGCCCTGAGATTGAGAACCAAAGCCAGGAGGGACCCTGTAGGCATCCAAACCTAGTCCCCATTGGTTATCAGAGCTTCTTTGGATTTTGTGACATCTTTTTTTCTGCTTGAAGAAGATGGCCACCATTTTCCTAAAACTACTAGCTCTGAGTTATGGTTGGCACTTTATACATGGCTGGAAACTATCTTTACTACAGATGGAGAAACGTGTGTGTTCCCAGTGATGTTCATCAGTTTCAAGAAATCAAAAGGCTGGAGCTTCCTTAGACGTTCTGCAAGTGGGGAAGGCACTGGTTAGAGTCCCATGGGTGAGAAGAGGGTGCCTGCAGGGGCAACTGGGAAGTGTGGCAAGGCAGGACCCCTCGACGTGGGCCTTGGGTGGGCCCATGGGAGGAACAACTGCTGAAGATCCAGACATAGGTTCTATCCGTGGTTAGGCAGGGCAGGAGCAGAGACAAGTGCTCCAGAGTTGGAGAAGGGGTAGAGGGAGCCAATGGCAGCAGGACTAGAGCCAGGGGAGAAGACCTGGACAAGGAGAAAGCCTGGGGGAAGGGAAAAGCACCCCAGAGCCACCCATTGAGGAAGTGACCACAAACCACTTTGGAGGAGTCTGTGGGGACTGTTCCTGCTTTAGCGGGATTCAGGGGCCAAGTTTCAGCCTCTGTTGAACACCAGCCTTCTGCGAATTATCCAGTGCCTTCCACCCTCAACTTTGGCTCCCACCTTCAGCAAACCGCTAAAGCCTGAGCGAGGAATGCAGAGCGCACGGGCGCAGACAGGGGGCGCCGGTGAACCCCTGCCCAAACTGCTGGGCTCAAGCGGTAGCGTTTGGTCCCCAGGACTTGGGTAGTCACTACCCGGAGGGTGCGGGCCATAGAAAATCTCAGCGTACCCCGAGGAGCACCAGCTGAGCACCAGGAGGGCGGTCTTCCCGAGGCGAATGGGCTCAGAGGCCAAGGGCGCCTATGGCCCCCTGGGCTGGAAGGGACACCTGGAGCTGGGGCCACTGTCCCTGCCCAGATGAGCTGGAGCCCAAGTACCCTCAAGGCGACAGTAGGACTCACGGCCGGATTATACTCCTTCCAAGGCCCAGGCGGGCCAGCCTCTGGAGGGTTAAAAGGAGCCTGCCGCCCCCAATCTGTCGGGGAGAAAGTGCCTTTTCTCCAAGTCCATATGGCCACTTCCTCTCTACCTGCTCTGCCCTGCTCGCTCTTTGTCCGAGCTGTCACTTATAAAGAATCACTTGACTTACAATAACAGGTTCAAAAGAAGACAGAGTATAATCAGTTGATCCACGAAGAATTGAAATAAAGAACACCCCACTGCTCCGGCTATCATTCCCATAGAGATAGTGATATCGTTGATGTGATTGCGATGATAATTTCTATACAAGGGGGAAAAAAAAAGCCCTCCTTGTGTTTTGGAATTTGTTCAAACAGAATTTCAGACATATCAGATTGGGGAATGTGGACTGAATTCCTAAACTTTTGGGGGGACCAGGCAGGAGATTTTCAGAGTATTATTGCAGAGAATTGTGTGGATTCTAAGAAAGTGGCTGGTTGGAGTTAGGGAAAGCTCTCCTCTCCTGGTTTCCCAAATCTGGAACTAGGAGAGAAGGACAGAGAGACAGAGAAGGAGTGTGAGCGAGGAAAAGAGAGAGGGAGAGGGAAGAGGGGGTGAGGAGAGGGGAGAGGAGGGAAGGGAAAGGGGAGAGAGGAGAGGCTAAGGTGAATTGACAGGCAGGATTCAGGGTGTGGGTTCTGATAACCAGGCCGGGCGTCCTCTGAGGGTGCCCTGCGCCTGGGGAGCTGACCTCCAGCACGGCACCAAGGTGGCAAGGTCAGCGTGCAAGACAGCGTCAGTGTGTGGCTGGCACCGCCCCTCAACCTGGCTCACAGGCTGCTAGCTCACTCATCCCCTCCCCACGGAGAGTTTTTCTTGCCTGGTCCTACTCTTGGACCGGTGTTGGCAACTGAGTAGCTACTGGGATGGCAGGGGTGGTGATCAGGAGGCTGTGGCTTGCTTTCTCTGCATCTTTGCTTTGGAGGTAGTGTGGTACTTTGGTCTCAGACCTGCCAGTTCTGTGGGGGGAGTTGGTCCCAGAGGGCTGGAACAAGTCTTACCTGAATCTGTTTTAAGTACCCCTATAGCTCAGCATTTTGAATAATCAGTCTGTCTACACTGGTTCTTAATCACACACCACACAGGCCTGCCACTCTCTCTCTCTCTCTTCTCTCTCTCTCTCTCTCTCTCTCTCTCTCTCTCTCTCTTTCTCTCTGTCTCTCCCTCCCTCCCTCCCTCCCCCATTTCTTTCTTTATTTATCAACTCTTTAGGATCTCGTCTTGCTATTAACATGCCTAGTGTCACATGCAAGCTTTTCTTTAAAACAAGCTCCTCATTGGAGTGTCTGGATACTTCTTTTATTATTATTACTCACTCTTTTTTTTTTTTTTTTTTTTTACCCACAATGACACCAGGATCATTATATAATCCCATAACAAAGAGGCTTTTGAGGCACCAGCTTTTGTCAACTCTAGGACAGAGAATCCATAATTGCATTATTCAGCCTTTTCCCCCATTCTCTCACCACCCCCCACCCCTGCTTCACAGAAACCCAATCCCATGCACTACTCAAATCTCCACCTTGTTACCTCGGCTTATATTATTTACCAAAAAAACGTTTGCCTTGAGGACCAGCCTTTCAAAGTTGCCTTTAAAAAGTTATTTTGTTCGATAATTAAGTCCTGGAGCCCACCTCGTGATGATTATTCTGGACCCATAAGGCAGAGAACCTGCGTGACGTTTTTCTCGAAGTTTAATTACCGTATGCTAATTTCCTTGCCTACTACGTGATTAATTAAAATCATATTTTCATAATCATTTGGCACTAGTATTGTTTTAGAATTATCATGATCTCCTAAATAGTGTCTGTAAATAAAGTCGCCTCTAATGGCAGGCGCGGGAGGCGAGGCTGAGGACCTCTTCGTGTTTGTATCGCGGCGATTGGCAACATAACTGCCTTATTTACATTAAATACGCCACAAGGTTACAGCGCGGATCAACGTCATTTGATCGCTGATGACTCCCTTAAACGCCCGGGCTGTGACTGATTCTCCGCGTCCCGCTGTCCACCGAGATTCACCCGGGAGTTTTTTTTTTTTTTTTCCCCAGAAAAGAAACAGACTTTAAATAGTTTCAGGAGCAGGTAAGAATTACGCTTTTTCCTCTCCCTCTTTCCCCTCTGTCTGCTCTCTCCGTGGCAATCTCTCTCCCTCTCCCTCTCGGCTGGATAAAAAATTCTTTAGTCAAAGGCAGGAATGCAAAGTAGTGACAAGCGAAGGGGCTGATATATGTCTCAGTAACGAGTCTGACAATCAGAATGTAGCTCTCGGAGAATAGATAGATTTTAATAAGTGTGTTTACATGAGCTCAAGGTCAGAAGCAAGCTGCGCTGTGTTAAATGGTTTCTTAGTTGCTAGACAGAGAGAAAAAATGGACGATCACACACCATTCTTTGTAGATTATTATATCAAGGGTTCAGTCTCTGGCTCATCAAAGCTAAATGCCGCAAGACCTATCTAGTTGCTGTGAATTATGCCAGGGCGACAATGGAGAGCGTTTTTAATGGTACAATGCATTTCACCTAACAGATAGGGGGAGGCCGAGCCTGAGATGAGGATGTCTACTGGGGCTGGGTGATGAGTATCAATGAACGGGGCGATTCTGAAAAGAGGCTGATGAAAATCAAGCCTGCCCTGCCCGGGCTGGGCTGGGAACAGTTCTCAGGGCTCTGCCGAGTGGGCGAGCGTGGCGCGCGAGCTGGGCGCCCGTCCCCCCTCAGCCCCGGAAAATGATCAAGTCAATCATGTGGACATGTTTCATTATTCATTGAACACAATCTTTTACAACGCTCCGTTTACGTGCCCGAGTTTGCTCCCGACGCCCGCTTTTCAATGTTTAAGGTAAGGAAAACAAAGGTGG
>NW_022900931.1:52363714-52364827 GCF_012274545.1 Fukomys damarensis
TTTTTTTTTTTTTTTTTAAATCAAAGTTAGCTGATGCTTACAGTGTGTCAAACTTGAGGGCCGCTGAGACCTGCCATTTTGTGCTTCCAACGGCCTCCTGCGTCCCGGGAGCCTGGCGAGGCCCAGGCTCGGGCCGAGGTGCACAGGGGTCCTATCCCGAGACCCCAGCAAAGGCCGCGGGCGCCGCCCGCAGCATCTATCCTGGTGGCCCGGCCCTGGGGACAAGGGTGTGCGTAGGCGGCGTGGGGAGCAAAGCCAATACGTAAATAAATAAATAAATAAATAGTAACAGGTTATGGAAGGAACCGAGACGGCCAGTTCGGGGCTGGAGAAATGAGGCCAATCAGAGTGAGGAAGTGTGGTGGGGGCTGAGGAAGGCGGGCAGAAGGAAGGGGTGGGGGCGTCTGGGAAGAGTGCAATTTGGGGAGCCTCGGCGAGAGACTGGGGCGAGATGGTCGTAGTTAATAAGCTTTTCTATTGGCTTTGAGACATTATTTTTTGAAGGTGAATTAAAGAAAACAGTCGTAGGCGGGAGTGGGGATGTATTTTAGGAATAAATAAAAAATAAAATAAAAATAAAGTGGGGATCTTTTCTTCGACGAGTAGGAAAGTGCCCAGATCTCAATACGCCCATCTGTTGCAGCTTAGCAAATAATTTAAAATATAGGTATCTCTGTATAGATGGATGTATGGGAATGAGGGAAGGTGGGAAGCAGTCGTCTGGGGAGTTAGAAAAAAGAAAGAAAAGGGGATGGGGCGGCAAAAGAGCTGTGTTCCCCGCTTCCCTTAACTCTGCGGAGGAAACTCTTGCGGGGCTTTCTTTGGGGACAGGTGGAAAGTTACCCCCTCCCGTCTGCCTTTTCACTCCTGTGTTGAGTCCTTCCACTGTCCGTCTCTTGGCGAGCTTGTACACAATCCCCGAGTTAGGTGGAGAGCCGGGAGGAAGAGGGGGTGCAGGATTGGGGTTGAGCCGGGCCATGGCGAGGGGCTGGGGGCCCGGGAGGAGCGGGGAGGGGTCCCAGCCCCGAGCGCGGGTTGCAGCCGTGGCCGGGTTTTGTTTGCCTGATATTGTTATGTCTAACGGGTGCCTCGCAGGAGACTCGATTTGTCAGC
>NW_022900931.1:52365728-52366599 GCF_012274545.1 Fukomys damarensis
CCTGCGCCTTCTCCCGGCAGCCGCGGCCGCTTTCGCGGCTGTGCAGTTTAGCAGAGATCCGACAGGGGCCGCGTTTGCTGAGCGCATCCGGCCGCCGGGTAGCCCGAGCTGGCCGCCGGGCCGGGCTGGTCGTTTGCAGACGCTAGGGAGGGGGCTGAAGGGGAGAGCAGACGGGGAGGGGCGCGGGAAGCGATCTTGGCCCGAGTGAGTCTGCCCCCCCGTTTCTAGTGTCCCCCGTGTTCCCCGCGAGTTGGGCAGCTCCGCGCGCCCGGGCCTTGGCGCCCCGTCCCCAGCTAGGGCTTAGGTGAACTTGGGGTGGGGTGCGCGCGCGCGTTTGTGTGTGCGCCTGTGTCTGTATGTGGAGGGGGAGGTTAGACTGGGAACGCACTGTTTTCTTTCCCAGTTTGTTATTAGCAACTGGATTTTTACTTTAAGACCGGCTTTGCTCACTGCTGGGGTTGGGAGGGGGCGATCTTTTCCCATCACTCACATCTTTGTTCATTGTTCACTGAGTGGAAGGCAGGCGACTTAAAGAGACGAAAGAGAGGAAAAAGGAGGGAGAGCAAGAGAGAGGAAGGGGGGGCAAGAAGAGGGAAGGAGGCGAGGAGTAGGGGAGGCCCCCGCCCCCGACCGGCTCGGGTTTGACGTCGAAATAGTAAACCCACACACGGAGGGTCGCCAGGAAAGTGGACATTACCGCTTTAATTAACTTCGAGATGCTCCGGCGGCGGGACCTGGCGTAGCCGTGACGCGCCCCCATAAATCTGCCCGGCCCGGGGCTGCTCCGAGAACTCGTACAGTAGCGGCGTCAGATCCAACGCGCGCCTCCCAGTCCGGAGTCCATTTGCATAATTGGATTTTTTTTTTTTTT
>NW_022900931.1:52366913-52371920 GCF_012274545.1 Fukomys damarensis
GGGGTACCTGTAGCGAGACTGGAGAGGCGACCTTCGGCACGCTGTGGAGTTGGGCATCTCGGGTCGGGGGCGAGTTTCGGTCCGCGCCGCCGCCGCCGCCGCCGTGGAGACTGAGCTGCCAGCTAGCAAGAGGGGCTGGCTCCTCGTCGCTCGTCGCCGCGCCGCGTCGCGGATGCAGCTTGTCGCCAAATGCCTCCCCCATTATTCTAAGGTTTGTGTCTCCGTGTGTGTGTGCGTGTGTGTGTGCGTGTGTGTTCAACTGTGCTTTAAAAGAAAAGCAACCAAAACAAGAGCAGGAAGGGCTTTGCCTTTAGCTTGCCCTCCTTCCCCCCAGCGTCATCTATTTCTATTGCTTGAAGGAGGGTGCAGAGCTTCTGATGAAGCCCGGGTCACCGACAGATTGACAATTCTGTTGGAAAGGCATACATTTTACTGCAGAAATGTAGTTGCATTCTTAAAACGCCAGCTCTTGCCTGATGAAGAAAACGATTTTACAGTCTCTCAGATTATCAAAATATACATTATTATTTAGAGTGTGCACACCCAGGCGGTGGAGTCGATTGCTTGGGGAAAGACTGTAACCCTAGTTCCTGTCTGCCTGGCTATCCTGGGAACATGCTAGGGGCTGGGCCCACCGTGTGCTTGGAAGGGGCCTGGACTCAGCTTTCAGCCCACAGAGTCGCAGGGGGGCGCCCCCAGCAGCCCTCTGGCCTCTGCTCAGAGAGAGCCTAGGGCTTCTGGCTGAAGGCTGCTTTAGTTATGATGTCATTCTGATAGCAGAGTGCAAATGTCTCCTGATTCCACCATTAACCGCCTGGCTGATTTGCTTGGTAATGATAGCGCTGACGTCCAGCTCCCTGACAAATGCAGGACCTCGGAGCCCTAGGAATTAACTTTTCCCCCCAAGAGGAGGGAGCCAGCTGCCAGAAGTATCCCACTGAGCCCCAGCCTTCGGACTTCCTCTGCTTGCCCTCGGGATGACAGGGCCCTGGACTGAGGGGGCCTCTGCTTTTCCAAAGTTTGGAAAACTTTTAGAAGGCTTTCATTTCCAGATTTCCCTTAATCTAGTAAAACTGGAATCCGATTGTGATCTGATGGACAGCCAAGATTCCGGGTCTCCGGGTAGCCACTGTATGGACCGTGACATTTGCTTCCTATTTTCAGTCCACTAACTGTGACTTTATGTTAATATCACCGGAAGTAAACCAGCTTTAGTGTTGATTTTTAAATAGTGTACAATGATTTAAGATGTCTTTTGATTTACTGTTCAAATGAAATTTGCATAAATGTGATGAAAATGAACTTAACATCTGGGCATATGAAAAAAGGTTAGTACCTCATATGTCATCTGCAGAGAAAGTCTTTAAAATGCTTTCACCCTAAACTGGGTTCGGGAAAACAGTTCCTGGAGACATAAATGGTAATTATGGAAAACCTGGAGAAAATGCTTTCAATAAATTTGCATTCTCTTGGACCAGTGCTCTGAAAACCCATCTCATTCTGTGCCTGGAGTGCTTAACTTCTGAGCAGGCTTGAGATCCTCACAACTCAGCAACTTAACTGCTGGCCAGGGCTGTCTTCACGGAAGACTTAGGGAAGGCAGTGACCAGCAGTCATGCTACACTGGTCCAAGCCAGAGGCCAATTGTCCCCATTATGGATGAGGACAGGGAAGTGGCCAGGAGGTGAAGCCCTGCTAATCACAGTGGCCCATTGGGTGCTGAAGGCAGTGCTGAGATGTGGAGTCATTGCCTGCTGAACCCCAAAAAGCTGACCGATCAGGTTGTCTACTCTGCCTTAGGTAACCGAATAAATTTTCATCGATTCAGACCTATAAAATCCACAAGCCCGTTCAAGTGAACTCTGAACTGAGCCTCACTCTTTGAGCCAGACAAGCTCATCTCTGGCATCAGGAAATCAGCTAAACAGCCTTCCCCGAATGTGGTTGCCTTTTGCTCAAAAGTTGGCTATGAATGGCACAGGTGTTTTTAAAGTGACTTGAATGGAAGGGGAAAAAAGAGACAGCAATGATGCTCATGAGAATATAGATGAACTTATTTTTTTTTTAAAAAAGATGATCATAAAGGAAGAAAGAAAATAGATTTATTTTTCGAGTTTGAATGAGGACAATTATAGCTTTTTAACATCTTTGGATTTAGTGTTTTTAATAAGCCTTTTAAGTAAGCTGAAATATCGGCTTGCATTTTGTTCTCAACATTATTTAAAGTGAGACTCGATGCAAATTTAAAAACAGACGTGTTTTCTGTAGGTCAACTTTTGTTCATGCTGCTGACAAAAGTCCCCCTCGTAGACCCACAGCGTGTGTACCTGAGACCTAGGACCAATGAGAGCTCGCTCATTCCTGCTTGGTCCTGTCTCCGGGTGAGGCTGTAGGTTTGGGTAGCTTTCAAAGCTGTGCTTTGGAGTCTGAAAGCAACGTACAAGTTCACTCATGTGGATGAGATGCCTCTGCTAGTAGGAGCTTGTGAGCTGAGGAACTTCCTGCGAAAACCCATACTTCCTCTGCCTGTGGTCAGGGCCCTTCCAAGACCAGCTATGGCAAGCGAGGGCTGGAGTTGCAGGGAAATAGGAGGGAAAGGAGCAGGTTCTAAGGGTGGTGGGGATGGAGGGCAGCTGGGCTTGCACAAGTGTTTTATATGGTCCCTGGTAGGGAGTTGTTGGGAGCAAGGCCTTTTGCCAAGAGGAGGGATTGGTTGCTTAGGTCTTGACTCTATGGGCTGCTGTGATGTCCCCTTGAGGGTCCTGGTGGGGGTGAGCAGCTAGTTGTCCAGTCAGAATGACCTAAAGTGGGAAATGGCTCACTGGGGTCTCTGTGGTAGTGTCGGTCATGTGTGCCTCTGTGTGTTTGCAGGTACTGGGGAGGGTGCTGCGTGCTGGGAGAACCTGTTCTGAGATGACCCACAGTTACACTGCACAGAAGAGATTAGCGTGTCCGCGAGTGTGCACGTGAGTGCAGAAATGAGTGGAGACGTCAAAAAGTGCAAGGAAACAAATCCTGAGGTCATGGACCCTAAGCAACATAGGCCGCCTTTCTTGGATCCTCATTTATTTTTCCCAATGAGGGGAGACATGGATGGAAGGTGTGCCACACAGCAAGTAACCCACCTTGGGCCATGACAGGGCCTAGGGCAGGGTGGGGCCTTCCGTGGCTATTTAGTCTCATCAACAGGCTGCTGCAGGGCTGCACTGTGCAGCTATAGAGCTGGTTTCCGCCACCTCTGTTGGTTGCTTGAGGATCTTCTTTTACCATTCAAAATTGCATGTCAGGGTATGGTGGCACACGCCCATAGTCCCAGCACTCAGTGAGGCTGAGACAGGAGGATCACAAGTTTGAGCCCAACCTGAGCAATCTAGTAACTTAGCATGACTGTCTCCAAATAAAAAAAATTTTAAAAAAGGGCTTGAGTTGTAGCTCAGTGTGAAGGCCTTGGGTTCACCAAGTACTGCACACACAGTCATTATAGATCGGTGGTCTTTCTCTTACATTAGAATAATCACCAGGTGTGGTAAGTACTTGGCTTCCCTCATGCTCTGGGCTTGCTGGAGATGCCTCTGGAAATAAATATCTGCTCTATTTTACCTAAGAGACAAGATCTAGGTTCGAATGAGGTCTTGGGTAAATTTGCAGGAGTAACCTGGGTATCATTCCTCCAGACTGGGGTCTCGCGTTCTCCTTGGGGAAGTCTGTCCTTTGCCTAGTGGGATGTTTGGCAGCATCCCTACCCACTGCCCACTTGATACCAGCCGTACCTCCCCCGCTGTGACAACCGAACACGTCCGTAGGCTTAGCTGTGTATTCCCCAGCACAGGGGCAAGCAGGTCCATTTCCCATTCTGTTATGCGCCAGACCTTGTGGGCCTCGCAAAGGGGACAGGTGGGTGTTGCCGCCCTCAAGGAGTCTACAGGCTGGTGGGAGACAGATGTGTCCCAGAGCCCTGAAAGGCCAGAAGGTTGAGCCCTGCACCAAATGGGGGGAAACCTATAAGGGCTGAGCGGTGGTAGAAATTTCATAGTGGAGCAATAAATGGAGTGATAGAATTTCTGCAGCAAAGGTGTGGGGCTCAAATGATTTTTAAAAAATATCAGTTACTGTATACCTTAGAAACGGCCTTGTGGGTGGGAGCTGTGTCCCTGGGCCGTGGACTGTGACATGCCAACCAAATAGTCAAAAGGGACAGTTCTGAGGCTGGGCACTCTGCTGGCAGGATGCTGAGAGCTGTTTACATTTGAGCATGGCTTTGAGTGCTTCGCAACTTCCCTATGAGCGCAGGTACCACATATTTTCCTGAATTTTCAAGGTGGAAATGAGGTAATAAGCAAGGTAGGGGTTGATCTAGGACCGGCCCCCGTCCCTCAGCCTCCAGAGTCAGTGTGCTCATCCGTGATGGCTGCAGGGCACGTCCCCACCCCATGCTCAGCTTCCCTTCCTACACTGGAATAGTCAGGGAGTGAAGGGCGCAGGGGCAGCCTGGCCCTCCCTGAGGTGCACCCCAGCCTCCAGGTGAGCTGGAGCAGGAAGGTGATGCTGGTGCTTGGGGGGTCTTCAGAGATGCAGGAAGGAAAATCGGTTCATAAGGTCTCCCCTCCTCTACCTGCCTATTCTTAGTCCGTGGCTTTACAATGAGAAAATGAAGTGCCGTTTTGACAGGAAAAATGATCACCGTAGGCTTGAGCTGACATTAACCTGAAAGTTTCCTATCAAGGCTTTATGGCTTTGATTACCTGAGTTGTGTTTAGTTGGGTCTTTGATTACTAAGGTGGGCTTGTCTTCTGGGAAATGTGTTTCTTTCCCTCCCTGTCCCTGCTGGGTGTTTAGCCAAGGTGGTGGTCTCCCTGATCCCTAGACTTATCCCCAAACTTTACCCTTTCTGTTCATCTGCTTGAGACCATCAGCCGTCTTCATAGTATTTTTAGCCTTTTTGTTGCTTAATTACCAAATCTCTCTTCCTCCCTCCCCCCTCTGTCTCTCCTCTCTCTCTCCCTCCCC
>NW_022900931.1:52372254-52426121 GCF_012274545.1 Fukomys damarensis
CACACACACACACACACACACACACACACACACACACACACAGGCCTATGTGGGTTTTCAAAGTCAACTTACAGATTTTCTAAAAATTAAGATTAATCACAGAATTGGCCATTCAGCCTCAATTATAATGATGTTCTCACTTGCATTTCTGAGGTTCCTATGTGATTCCCGTAGATTTGAACAGGATTTTGGTTGGAAAGGCCGGAGGCAGGGCTTTCAGGAGTTTGCATTGACTCAGAGAACATTTCTGCCAGTCGCATGCAGACATCTGGACCAGACCAGACATCTGGAGGGGAGCGTCTAGGTGGAACACTGGAGTAGAGAGGCAGATGTGGCTGCAGGTCTGTGCTCCCCCCATACCAGGTGCTGTGGTTTGTTCCTCAGCTGCATTATCTTTTTTGTTTTTTTTTTGGTATCGGGGATCAAACTCAGGACCTTGCACTTTCGAGGCAGGTGGTAGAACCACTGAGGTAAATCCCCGGCTCGGCTGCATTATCTTGTTCAAGCCATTTAACCTGGGGATGGGGATCTCAGTGCATCTTCCCCAGTGGGCAAAGTGAACGATGTGACAACTTGTTGCAGCCATGTGGATGTGGCATGGCCAAGCAGGGATCTGAAACCTGCTGCACTGGCCTTGGGGGGCTCGTGTTCCTAAAAGTAGTGTATACTCCCCTCTTTCTGTGCAATCCTTAGGATTGAGAACAGAAACTATCCACGCAAATAAGGTCAACTCGCCTTTAAAATGGAAGTTAACAATGTAAATTGGAATTCATTGCTTTGCGAACATATGCATTGCTGTCCATTTGTTTGCAAGGAGGAGAAAATATTTGGAAACTCCATATCAGCTACAGAGTCATTGTAGAGAGAGTCAATAGATCAGAGAGTATGCTTTTATATATGAAATTTAATCTCTTTGAATAGCTTGTTGTTTAATTTTAATCTTTCAAAATATCTAGCAATGGTTATCCTTTTGTTGACTAGAGAGGGAAAAGTGGCATGAGCAATTTTGGGGGGTTGATTTTTACTAAAATTTTAATTCTTTGTAAAGATCTATGAAAGTCAAACTGGGCAAAGCCTTCCAAATTATTTTTTAAAAGGCCGTCATTTATACGAAGCCTACTGAGGGAAGTGGAATTCTTACTGAAGCGACAGCAAAAGTGCTGTGATTGTTTGGCCCCCTCAGCCAGCTCTGGAGTTAACTCTTTGGAGTTGTCATCTGTGGAAGCCAAATGGCTATTTCAGCAGCCTCCAACATGCAGCGGGCAGAGAGAGTCTTGCTCACGGAATATGGCTGGATCTGCTAAGGAAACCAGTGCCCGATCTCAGCAGCGTCTCAGAAACTTTATTCACCAGCGTTTCCACCTGAAAGAGGGCCAGCACTAGTGGGTGGCAGTCCCCATCTATTAGCCCAGGAAGAGTTCAAAAGGTGGGAAAGTAGTAGTGCTGGAATGTGGGGAGGGAGAAAAGCAGCCACATGCCGACATGAAAGGATTTAATCCGTGCAGCCGAAACCCAAGCTGGTCTCCGCAAAGCCACTCGCTCTCCCTGAGTCCTGCTGGTGTTCTTGACTTGCAGCTCAGAGTAGTCTCACGCCACCTCCTGCTTAGAGAGCTCTCAGACTTTGCATGCACCATTTCTTAAACTAAAAGCTAGGTACTCCATTTGCAATTTATTTTCCCCCTGAGATCATTGCTTGGACAACTTGATATTATTTTCTCTGGGTGTGTTTTATTTTGTGTCACCCCCCCCACATACCCATTTCCTTCTTTTTGGTTCTTTTCACCTTTTGCCCACACAATCATCCTGAATGTATTTTGAAAAAGCTTTTGTTAAAGTTTGGCAGGGGTTGGGGGAACATTGCAGTTTTATTTTCATTTAAAATTCCCACCTAGCGTATTTTGGAAGCAGAAGAAATAGCATAGATGAAATGAAAAGAACATTTGCGTCACCTAAAAATGTACTGACGAAGCTGGTAAAGTAGCAGTTTTTTTCCCTTTCAATAACTACTGTTACCCCAAGGAAGACACAGTGGTCTTCTGAGTATAAATGATGAGCTGAGCCAGGGCCTGGTCCTTGGTGTGGCATTTCCCACGACAGTGCCCTGTGATGTAATGAGTGGTAGTCCGGCCTGTCTTTTGGCGAGGGGGTGAGCCTGCTGTGCCTGTTGGCATGTTTATTCTCTGGCTTTGGCTGTCTGGCAAGGTCGAGTAATATAGTCCAGATATTGGAGTGTGAAAGATCTTCAAAATCCTCCAGGAAGATCTGGTTGCATTTTGACATTCTGCCCTTTTATCTCACCAATACTGGCAACCTGATCTTCACATTTTCACTCCTGTCTCAGAAGGTTGACGAGACCTAGATCGGTGTGAGATGGCTTTTTTCAGGCACTGCCTGGATTAGAAACTGGCTGCTTAGGTGAAAAGCACCAGGCCAAAGTGTGGATCGTGGGGACAACAGGGCCCTGTTGTTAAGAAAACTTTCTTTGCATGATAATATTACTCAGATAAAAATCATACCATTTTTGTGTGTGATCTCCAAATACCACCTTCAATAAAGTAATTTGTTCATTGATATAAAGAATGAGAAGTTTCCAGCTGCTTCTTTCCTGAGAATAGACTTTCCAGTTGGACTCCGTCTCTTTGACTCTGTCAGGTAGAGGTTGGCCTCCCATGGAGGTCATTGTGAAGGGGCCAGGAGGCCTGCGGAGGATGCTGGGGATGGAGCTCTTACTTCTGTAGGAAGCAGAAGGCTTAGTAGAATCCAACACAAAATCCTAATGTGAACATTTGCCTTTAAATTTGCAGATATTTGTGCTCCCTGATTTCTGTCCAAGGGCAGGCAAATCAAAGTTTAGGTGGACTGGGTGGGAGGGGTAAGGAAACCATCATTATTAATGTCAATCATCAGCCAACTGTTAACCTTTAGATTAGTGCAGGGAAACTTCATGCCTTTTCCCACTTATTGTATCATTGCTCCAGAGAGTGGAGATTCTAAAGAAGGATCCTTTGTATGCATTTTACTTGCTAATTAAATTTTTTGCAAGGGTTACATAGTACATGCCTGTTGCTTGACATATCAATATCTATAAGTTCATTTTTTGCATAATTTAGTGTTTAGGGATGTTCCCTCCCTTATTTCATGATTGAGATACTTATTTCATTGAGCTGGAAACATTGTTTGTAAATGAGAAAGAGCTTGAAGCATTTTTTTTGCTTTGTTTTGTTTTGCTTTTAAGCAGTGTCACACAGCGATAAAGAGCTCAGGCCCAGTCAGATGGGACCAAGTTTGACACCCACCTCCTCCACTTACAAGCTGTTTGTGAGCAGGGCATTGGGTCTTCAATACTCAGTTTTCCATTGCTAGAATTGAAGTCGTTCTTCCTCCCTCATAAAGTAGCAGAATTGAAAGGGAAAATGATTGAAGAAAGAGCCCAGGGACCAGTTACTGAAGGAATGGCAAGCCACTCTTACTCCTTGTTTTTGACTTTTTGTTCACTATTTTAGAAATGCGGCCCCCAACCCACCCAAACCTGTTTGCCCCAATTGTTTTTCAGAGCCTGCTGGGGAAGGGTCTTTCCTCCTTTGTTGCCCTGGCTGGTCTTTGGAGTTATTCACCTGGGGATCAATACATATTGGCGTATTGGTTTCTTATGTTTCTGAAGATGCATTTTGAATAAGTCAATGAAATTCATGGAGGAATGTAGGGTGGGGGTGGAGTCAAAGTCTTTTCTAAATGAACATTCTCACACATGTTGCATCTGTCACACATGCAGTCCCTGCCCATGCACACATCCATGTGTACCTGTCACATGTGCACAGGCTTGTACATATGCACAGGCACACCCATACACACACACACAAACACACACACAGACTGCTGGGATCTTGATGGGCACACGATAACTTCACTGTCTGTCTTCTCCCCGGAGTCTGAGCCAAAGACCCCAATGTGGTGTTGTCTTTCCCTTGTTCATTCGTTAAAAACAAAAAATTCAGTGTCTTTACATCTTAGGTAGGATTGGTGCTGTCACCAAAAATGAAACTACTGCTGGGCTGTTGTGTCAGGACAAAAGTGGAGTGAGGGGAGCAATGCTGTCTTGGGTTCTAGGTTTCAGATGAGAGAACACGCATGCACACACACACACGTTTATAGCAGGACTCACCCGCCTTACACACTGGTGGACGTTCACGGGTTGATTTCAGGGGAACCTTACACTTAAGCATGAAGTGTAAAATTAATGAGTTGAACCCATGGCTGTTGCATTCAAGAAGGGTCACCGAGGGACTGGTGGGGAATTGAGCGTAACCCCTTTACTTTCCTCCACAGAAGAAAAAGGCAGAATTCCAGCCTCGTTCACCATCACTGAATGGATCCCCCAGATCTCTCACAAACGGAAAAGTGCTGGCTCTTTTGGAAAGTGGGGAATACCCTAATGCTTCTGTGTAAGAGGCAGGATCCCATCTTCCTGGGGGAAGTCTGAAATCGAGATCAAGTCCTGTAAATGAATCTCTAGAGTTTATTGAGGGCTTATTAGATAGGCAGCCTTGGGTTTTAAAATGCAAGTTATCATTTCACTTAATCCTTGGAACACTCTCTGCCTTTTGATGGAGTGAGGGGGTTTATCCATGTAGTGTGACTTGCCCAAGGTCAAGCCGTGGTAGGTGGCTGTGCAGGGCTCTTGGGACAGAGCTGTGCCTGTACTGTGTGGGCTGCATGTGCCCTGCAGAAGGGACTCTTGGCCCCTACCTGAGCAGGAGTTTCTACAGATGGGGTTTCCCGGAGCACATGCAGCAATGCAAGATCAAGGGTCAGGAGACAGGCGTGCTTGTTTTAGTTGCCAAGATTCTACTGCAGTCACTCCTCAGAGCCTATAGGGGGAGACTTGTTCTGAGCACAGGAATGATTTTTCTTCCTAAAACCCCAGGAAGTCAAAGGGCTGGGAATGAGTGTGAAGCCCAGGGTCCCATTCTCTACTTGTGGTGGGTGAGGGTGCTGATTTTCAGGCTCTATAGGCATCTCTTCCTGTTTTAAGAGTGTCCTTGCCTTTCTCATTTCTGCCCCACACCGTTCTCCTCTTTCAAGATGCAACGCCTGTCTTCTTGCTCTGCAAAGCTGTACACGAATACTCAGCTGTGCAAGGAGGGGTATGAGCCAGGCACATTGGCACAGGCCAGAGAGCCTCACACTCTGAGAGGCCGAGGCAGGAGAATCACAAGTTTGAGAGCAACTCAGCAAGACCCTGTCTCAAAGTAGGACTTTAAAAAGGACTGCAGACGTAGCTCAGTGTGAAGTCCCTGGGCCCAATCCCCAGTACCACATACAACAACAACAACAACAACAACAACAAAAAAAAAAAAAAAAGGAAGAGGAAGAAGAGGAGGAGGAGGAAGAGCACAGACCATATTACCATATTCTTCCCTAAGGCAAGGTGTGTGGGATCCTGCCCATCACTGCCTCGCCCTCGGTGTGTTAGGAGTCTTTCTTCTCCAGGCTCTCCACAGTGGGGCCCGTCCTGTGCTCCCTATCTGGCTGAGTTATCAGTCCAAGCCAGGTGCAAAGGTGTTGACACTGGTGCATCGTAAGTACCCCTTGGGACTGGCTCTGATGGGAAGTGTCTGGTCTCTGGAGCCCCACAGGGACACCATCTGCCAAGGAGGTGACTTAGAAGTGTCCCAGGCCTTCTGAGCTCCCTTCAACCTCCCCACCGATTCCTAGGGCGGTCCCAGGCTGAACCCTGGTCTTCCAGGGAGGTCTAGGGGAGCCGCTGTAGGTGGTGCTGGCTGCTCAGGAGAAGCTCTGAGCACCATTCCTAGGGTTCTAGAGCAGCCTGGAAAGCGCCTGGACCAGTGGGCTACTCAGCCGGTCTCTGAGAAGAAGCATCGGTAGCTCTGGGGACTTTGAGTGACAGGTGTGAGGTTCTTAGGCCTCAGGAATCTTGGTGGAAGTATTCAGCAGGGAGTGTGGTGTACGGTAGCCTTTGGTGGGCAAAGGCAAGAGCATGGCGTGGAGGTTGGCATGGAGGCCTGGGGATGGCGCTTTGGGAGGGACGGTGTCTTGGGCGAGTTTTGTCGGACAGGTTCGGCACTGGCTTATTTGTTTGACACCTGTACCAACACTGGGAACTGTCCGAAGTCCTGGGGCTGTGAACAAAGAGCTAACGGCCTCTGCTGTCATGGAGCTTAGGTTCGGACTGGGGGAGACTGATGAGGATAAATAATTAAACATGTGAGGTGGCCAATGGTGACATGGGATATATGGAGAAGTGAAACAGGGAAGGAGATACAGCAAGTGGGAGGGAAGGGGTAGCTGAAAGGGAGAGGGGGAGAGCCTCACTAGGAAGGTGTGTTTAAGCACAGATTGCTTGGTGAAGGTCGGGATGAGAGCGTTCCAGGCTAAAGGAACAGCAAGTGCAAATTCCCTGGGGCAGGACTGTATTTGGGGCATTCAAGGAACAATAGGGGCTGCTGTGTAGCTGGGATGAAAAAGGGGGTTGAGAAGTGAGTGGTGTGGGCAGAGCCCGTGGGGCAGCTGGTTTCCTATCATACTCGTCTCTGTATCGCTTCGGGCAGTGTTGCCATACTGACAGATATTTACTGAGCAGATGCTGTGTGCCCAGCACTGTGTTAGGCACTGGAATACAGAAATGGACATGACATTCATGGTTCCTGCTACTGCAGAAAGTGAGCCAGAAGGGCCAGGGATTTAGCTTAGCGGTTTGGTGGCCTGCCTTGCAAGCACAAAGACCTGAGTTCAATCCCCGGTACAAAAAAAAAAAAAAAAAAAAAAAAAAAAAAAAAAAGAAAGAAAGCTAAAAAAGAAAGTGAGCCAGAAGTATGTTTGTCATTCTGACTGTGACCATGAAGAGTGTGAGGGACAAAAACAGAGCCATGGGCAATTGCCTTTTCAACAAGGTGGCCAATGGCATCCTGGTAGGGGATGAGGGAACATGAGAAGGAGTCAGGAAAACATTCCAGACACAGTTCCAGGCAGAGAGGACAGCATGTGCAAAGGCCCTGAGGTTAGAGAGGTGTTGGTGTTTTGGGAAGAATAATGAAGACCAGGGCATCTGTAGGTCCACAAAGAACAGCCCAATCTTTCTTTTGCATAGGGTAGGGACCGTCTTCCAGTGGTAGCTGCTCCCTGTCTCTATGAGCACAGCCTGCACAGGGCACACCAGGCCAGAGCACACCAGCCGTTGTGACCTTCTCTGCCTTGTGTCCTCTCCTGTCATCTAAGATCACTATTTTCTTCCTAGAGTTGTCCCCTCATGTGTAATTCCTCTTCCTGTGCCAATCACCCATTGTAAAGACATCCACTCTGGACATCTGCTCTGTGCCAAGCACATAAAAAAAGAAAAGAAAAGAAAAACAACAAAACAAAACTAGAAAATGAAGTTAACTGCCAAGGCAAACGTGATACGCCTCTTGACTCCGTGGTTGCTGTTGAGATTCACAAGGGGCCCTCTGATCCCTGCTGTCCCGTTGTCCCGTTGTCCCATCTCCCGTGCCCAGCCTCAGTAGGGGGCTAGGGCTATGCGATTCCTTTGCGTTTTGTTTGCTTGTACGGAAGGCACCGTGTAACAGTGCTTTGGTTGAATGCATCATATATTCTCATGATCCCAAAAGATGATACTGGGCAGAAGAATTCTTACCAGCCAGTAACCCTGTAGCTGCTGTTATGTGGTGGTGTGATACAATACTCACATGTTTGGTGCTGGTGCAGACAAACTCACTACCCTACCCGTGGGAATAACAGTATCCCGCGTGCAGTTGGATATGGAGCGTAATGCTCGGTAATGGTAGTAAGTGAATCGGTTGCAGGCTTACCTATAGACCATACTATACGTTTTATCATTATTTTAGAGTGTACTCTTTCTGTTCACTAAAAAAGTTGTAAAATAGTTTGCTCCACTCCCTGCCGTGGCCTCAACTGTCTCATGTTAACCACGTCAGATGGTGACATCCAGAGGCCATGTGTGGTTGACCTGGACATCCAGCTCTTTGCAGGGATGCTGTGTGACGCTTGCTTAATGAGACTGCCTTTCTGAGCGACATGTGACTGTTCTTGCTCTGCTTCACACGGCCTGGAATTCCAGAGGATGAATCTTGAGTCTGGCAGCTGCAACTCAGGGTTCGGTTCTGCCTCGGCATGGCCACTGCTTCCCTTCTGTCCCTTCCATCCCCTGCCCTTGCCAGCAGGGTGCTGATTCCCAGGGTGAGGAGGGGCAGCTGGACATCCGGGACCCTTGTGGGGAGGGGTTCACGCTTTATTCAGTATGTTGGACATTTGAGGAGATTTCCACTGCCTCTTCCCCCCCAACTCTGCGGAAGTCATGGAGGAGATGACAGGAAAATCGGGTCTTTGTTTCATCTGTAGGTCCAAACAGGACCCTTTGATGTCGAATGCAAGAGCACATTGCGTGCCTGGTCTTCCTGATTCATTATCTACATTATCACAATGGTAACTTTTTAATTTAATTTAATTTTTTAGTGGAAAATGAAGTATGTCCTGGCTCTTTGGAAACTGAACTTTTTCCTCATCATTTGGTTTTAAATGGTTAAGTAAATTTCATTAAATAACTATAAACATTCCAAATCCTCCTGCATACATATCGTATTTCACATCATCGTAACTTAGATGCAAAAATATTAAAATGTAAATGACTCAATAGAAAAAATTATGGAAACAAATGCATGACTTTTATTACACTTTCAGAAAAGTTGCCTAAATATTTTTCCTTCCTTGGCAAAAACCTATAATGAATTAGAAGAAAAAAGTGCTTAAGGGCAGAATAAAAAAAAATCCTTAAGAATAAAGACACAGACCTTGGTGAACAGTTTTCTGCCTAATTTTATCTGTTCAACTCTGTGAATATATGTTGGCTATTATCTACTTATTAATTTGGTTATTATAAAGTAAGCTATATTAAACTGAACATAATCATTTTAATTTTTAAGCATTCATTGGAATAGTAGTTTTACCCAAGTACATAATACAGATCTAAATTTATTTATCATGTATTATGAAACTTGAACCAACAGTTCTTGTTTTTCCTCTTTAGAAATATTTCAGTCTATAGTAAAAATTGTCTGGGAAACATTTGGTATTTTATTTTAGTCTCTATCACAAATTTCCATGTGATTGTTCTATAATAGTCTTGAAAAGTGACATGAGGTTTCTTTTCCGTAATAAACAGCAACTAATGCAATAATAACAAATGATAATGCTAATGAAAAAATTATATTTTTCCCCAACTTACAGAAGAGTGCCAACAATAGGTAGGATACAATAAAATCAATATTTTGACAGTGCTCTATTATGTGTGGCTCATTAATTTGGAGACAACTTCTCCGTTCAATCCTAAACCACCAAGTGTCAACAAATAGTAGTTCTAACATCTACTCTCATTCCAATGCATTTAATGCTTTGCAAGTTATTTTTGGAGGAAAATGATTTTTGATTCTGCAGATGTATAGAGATTGCATTGTGTAGGTTTTTGTCTTGAGGAACAATGAAAAAGTTTGGACATCACAATTTGTATTCAAGAGATTGTTCATTCGAAATTCCAGTTCAGCACACGACTACGTAGTTTTCCGTATACACTTTACAGCCATGAATATATATGCTCAGATGTGCTTATATACTAGCATAGACGTGTACATACACTCTTAAAGAGCTATATTCATGTGTGTTCACTAATTTTACCCGGAGTTGCACTTAGCTTCCATTTCCTTCAGAAGAATCTAGAGTTTCTGGTTTCCAAGTACTGATTGGCAGTTGATTAAGGTCAATGCCAGCACTTATTCTGGCTCCTATTGACTGGGGCCACGTGATATAAGTGATTGATCTGCCTTAGACACAGGATTGCTAATTTTCCATTGTAACTGGTCCTTTCCACCTAGCCCATCCTTCATCACCCTGAGCTCCCCATACAGTATTTCAGAACGATCCGTGCCCCCCCACCCCGTGCGGCCGTCTTCCATTAGTGCACAATTACATCTCCCACTTGTGCAAAAAAAGTATTTGCATCACCGATGCCTGTCCTCCTTTGTTTTCCAGAGATCACAAAAGCCTGGGATTTAGAATAGCAGATAATAACATACAGTGCATATTATTGATGCTGCTTTAATTGTCTTATTGACAACTCACTTGAACTTGGAGAAGCATGCTAATATTTATCATCCTGTGAACTCATGTGCATTTTCTTGATTCAAGCCATAATTACAGAAGAATTTTGAAACTCCAGTGTCTGCCCACATTTCCTCACCTTCCCTGTGTTTGGACAAAGGTTTGCAGAAAGCCGGGTCACAGAGGAGCCTGTGCTCATTGCCCCCGTACCTTCATGTGTCCTCTGGACCATTCTCTCTCTAGGGGTGATCTGGCCAATTAACACATTGACCAGCACCTGGCCAGGGAAGGAGGCAGCACAACCTACCAGAGCAGTGGCGGAGAGGCCAGCCCTGGCGGTGCCTAGAGGTTTTTCGGTTTTTCAAAGGGGCAGCTATTTCTTTCCTTTTGGGAAATGCCAATGGAGAACATCAGACAGACTGAAAACGGGCAGAAGCTGGAATCGAGACCAGCGCACTGGCTAGGTGACACAGATCTATGGGAGGTGGGTTTTGATCACTCTCCAGGGCCTTGGCACTGGCCATCTCCTTGGCCAGAACCCGCTTCTCCTCCGACTTCCCAAAGCCACTCCCCCTCATCCCTGTATCCCTCATCTCTGTCTTGGGTGGATTCTCTGCCGAGCCCTCTGGGGCCTCTCTCTGCTGCCACTGGCTAGCCAGCTGTCCTGTTTTCCTCACACAGCGGACCTCGATTGAGTTCCCCGATCGTGTGGCACAGCTGCTCCTTTCCCTCTCTCCACTCGGACTAGGTCTCCCGAGTAGGCCCTTGACAGCCCCCTGATGACCGTTCTTCTAGCACCTAGAACAGTGACTTGCGAATGGTTCTCCGTGAATAAATATTTTTCAAAAGAATGCCATTTTCCCGAGGAAGAATATGGGTTTGCAAATTTTCCCTCGCCCTTTGGGCACAAGGCTATGCCATGGTGCAAATAATCCTGCAGTATCCTTTGCTCCCTTGTTGAGGGTGGAAGCCATGGCTATGCCTTGTTCTTCATCGCCAAGAAGTCTCCGTGATAGAGTTCTCTATGGGAAATGTATCCATAGCACTGCCAAGATTTCTGCCTGTGGGGGCACCAGTTCAGTGAAGGGTAGCTCTTCTGGCCTTTCTTTTCTCTTGAGCCATTTCCCCACCTGTGCCATTTTCTCTGAGGTGGGCCATGTGGTCTCCACCACAGGCCACTCTGTTGACATCAGTACGTGGGGCACGGAGAGTTGGGTTCTTTGCCGCTGCTGAGAGCCAGCTGCGTGGGGCCCTGATTAGCACAGGCAGCGTTGTTAGTCGCTCTGCCTCCTTGTCGTTGGCAGCTCTTGATGGGGGTCCCTGGGCAGAGGCATCGTGGAGACCGGAGGAGATGCCTTCTGTGCTCCTGATTGGTGAGCCGCTCATCTGACTGATGAGTGAGGTGGAGCAACCCCACTGGCTTCAACAAGACACTCGAATCACAGAGGATGATTGCAGAAGGGGAGAAAGGACTTTAAACCTGTGTCACATCCTATTGCCCAAGCGACCCCCATCTCGGGGAGCCTCCCGGTGCTTGTGCGACTTGAAGAACCTATTTTCTGAGAGTGTTGGAAACACTCACTTTCCTCCTTCCAAGTCGACATCACACCAGACTTTCTACAGGAAAATAAAAGATGGGGATAAATCTGGAAGCGAGTAGCCCACACTCCTCCACTTCTACCTGTCCATTCTGTAGAATTCTTTGGTGATCTACAATTTCCCCCTTTTATCCAATGTTGTATGTTTAGGCCATGAGTTAAATAGAAATGTCTCTTTCCTGTGGATGTATCTTCTCCTCAACTCAATTGTAAGATCTCTGAGGACAGAATTTTTGCTTTTCTTTCCCTAATGTGCCAGAGTCTCGCCAGCCACCAACTTCCTGCAACCTCACCTTACAAGATGCCTGACAGCTGGGGTGGTGGGGAAAGGCAAGCAACAGAACCTTAATGAATGGCAAAGAGAATTAGAAGTGTGGATCTTCTGAAAAGAACTCGAATAATTTTCATGGAAATGTTCATGATTTATAGACCCCTTGATCTTCGCTATCTAGTTAGTTGCCATGGGTAAGTTTTATCTTATCAGGTGAATGCATTAAAAAGCCTGCTAATTACAATGTTTTTCTTAAAGACCCTAAGACAAGCTCAGGGAGACCAGAGGCCACTATTACCCAAAGCCAAACTTTTTGGGGAAGTGAATCTCTTATCACAGACGTGTGCCTTGACCAACAAGTTAAAAAACTCTTTGGTGTGTGCTTCTTGGTGACCTGTTGTATTTGACCATAACTGAGAAAGGGAGCCCTGTCTCCCATCACAAGGCTGGGTGGGATCTGTTTCTTCCAGGTTTCTGTCGGGACCGTGGCAGGGCTTTCTCATATCTGCCACCCAACTTCTTTTCTCCAGGGTCTCTTCTTGAGTTTCCAGCTTCTTGTTCCATTGTTGTGTTTCAGCTGTTCAACTTTGGGAATAAAACTAAAATATGTAGACAAGGGACTGTTTGATTCACAAACACAAATTGCAGGGGGAAAATCCCAGGTGCTGCGATATGCGTGGTTATTCACGTAGGCAATGTACTACTCCAGTTGGAGCTCAGTTTCCCCATTGGTAAAATGAAGAAGGTGAACTGGACCAATGGCTCTCATCTTTGGTAGGCAAAACAATAATTTGGGATACTATTAAGCTTCCAATTCAGGACTGGGGATTTAGCTCAATGGTGCTGCTGCCTGCTTTGCAAGTACAGTGTCCTGAGTTCGATCCCCGGTACAAAAACAAAACAAACAAACAAAACAACAACAAGAACAAAAACTTTCCAATTCCTGGGTCCCCCTGGAGGCTCCAGTTTCATAGGAGGTACCATTGTCATGAACCCTTGTGCTGATGAACCCTCTAGGCGATCTTGCCTAGATTTTGTAAAATCAGAGTGCATTCTAGGCTATGGTCACAAAGGTAACTCCAGATACTTGCCACTTGAGAACTTATCACTTCTCAGCACAGGTGACAGCGTAAGCGAACCCAGTGTGGGCAGCAGAAGGCTCCAGAAATCCTTTCTTTGAGCTCAGCTCACTGAAACGTTTTCCTGGAGCCCCTCATCCAACATGGGCAGAACTTACCTGGCCCTGATCACACAGAGCCACCTGTAGTGTGGCACCCGAATCTCAGTATTAATTCACACCAAACAGAAGGAACCTCTAGGACTTATCAACACCCTCCAATGCAATTTTAAGACCTCATAGCTTAAACAAACAAGCACATCTACAGGACTTGGATGGTCCATGAGTCATCGGATTTCTATATGGTGAAGTTGGGAGTTATTCTTGGAAGAGGTGGATGCCTTGAGCATGCACGATTGGAAAGAGACTTCGAACCTCTCATCTTATAAACTGCTCATTCCACATGAGTTAGAAATACTCTTCATAACTCCCTAATGGAGCAAGTGGGACAAGATGTTATTAAGGCTGCTCCAGGGGTGTTTGGCTTTTGACCTTAGCCAGCAGTGGTTCTGAGCAGACATTACTTCTGATACCTATTAGAGTTTATCCTTTAACAAGGGAGACCCTTGAGTAAATGGATGTCTGCTCCTTCCTTTTCTCTTTTCTCTTACCCCTCCCCAAGAAGTTTGGTGACACTAAGCAGGGAAGACAAATCATCACCATTTACAGATTTCATATCAAATAAAAGAACTCAATTTGCTGCCAAATGGGGGTTTAACCTCTCCCACATCTTTGGTTGTGCATAATTAATGTATCGTTCACCATTTGACTTTTGTGCTTTTCATACAGATTTAATCTTAAAGGATGCTTCTGGGTTCTGTGCTCACAAAAGCACATTCAGCTGAGTTCATTGTTCATGTCTTTGGGTTTACGGGTTGCCCTTGTCTGAAGAAGATGATCTGTGTGGATAAAATACCTGTGCCTTCAATTAATCAGCAGGCATTGATTCAGTGCCTAGCATTGTGCTCCCAAATGACTGGAAATAAGTGGTTGGAGTACAGCTACTCCTGCTAATACTGGATAGAAGGAGGACAGCAAGGGTGGTGACAGAGATGGAAACAATGCTGTAATATGACACACAGGAATTACGTACGGACAACTGGATCCTCAGCAGTTCTGGAAGTTGGGGTTATTGATTTTCCAGGCTAGGAAGCTGGAGCTCAGAGCTCCAACCAATCAACCAAAACCATGTTCATGGTAGTTGACTGCATTGAGGAGAAAATCTCCCATCAATGTCCCCATGGAAGCTGTATTTCCTACCATACAGTGTTGCTGTGCCTGTGATTATTCAGATGTAATCTAAGAAATAGGAAGGGGAATGGAGGTGGAAGGCCAGGGTGACAGTTCTTGAAGCCACCATGCTCCAGTGCCTTTCCTGGGAAAAATCTAGCAGATGCCTCTTTTGTGCCCCCTGTTGGCAGCATTTTGGGGACATCTTTTAAATGATTGCTTCTCTGGGTGAAGACAATGCTCCCTGAATTTGCCCTCTTGCCAAGTAGATGAGATGTAAGAACATGTTTTCTATTGATTTTTAAAAGCAATTCAGGACCCAACTGGTAATAATAGGTGTGACCTGTGCCGTTTTCCAGGCAGTCACAGCAGCTTGGAGGCTTGTTGTGCGACTCTGATGTTTGGGATGTGCATTCTTTGAAGATTACTTCTAAAGCGAGGCGTCCAAATCCTTAATTCACGATTCTGTCTATTCCTGTGGTGTTTACATTCCACCATGGCAGAAGATCACTGTAAAAAGAAAGATGAAAATGCACTTTTAAAAAGGGCTTTCTCACACAGGCTTCCTTCAAAGACCCTAACCCTTTCCCCTCTTGTTGATGCCGAGGTCTGTGTTTCATCTACAGGAACATATACATTAGTGGGTGATTTAAAGGGTTGGTGCATCATTGTGGCACATTCAGGCTGAGCTCTTGGGGCCCTGAGCTGCTTGGAGCAAGTGCTGGTGTGATTGTGGGGGTCCGGGCTTGTCTGTCTGGCATCGTGCATCTGTGCAATTCTTTTATTTATTTTGTTAGGGAGCAACTTGTGCCCTTTGCCGGAAGAGTCTTGGGGAAAGGTGCCAAGGGCTTGCCTATCTGGATGGTGGGCAGAGCAGGGCCAGTGCATGTTTGGTACTAAAGGAGGAAATAGTCTCCTACTTAGAGATGTCACTGAGCTTTGGAGCTCATGAGCTGAATAATTTGTGGACACGGGACCAGTTAAAGTCTCTTGATTCCCTGTACGCCAAATGGCTATTTCCTCTCCCTTGCACTGCTGCTCCAGGCATTAAAATGCATGCTTAATGCGAGGACCCACTTATTTCTGATTGTCTCAATGATAATTGTCTTGATGCTTTTTTTTTTCTTTTGGAGGGGCTCAGATATCAAGTGTCAAATACTTCAAAAATACCGTTGTTGTTTTACTGTCATCTCTGCATTTTGAGGGAGACTTCAAAGCACACGTTACCCAGGGTTTGGCTTCAGGTCTCTCTGAGCTTGAGACCCCTGACCTGGCTTGTGATGGGCAGGTGAGCCTGTCTGCCTCCCACCACCCCTCAGGTCAGTAACACCTTGGGTACCTAAGGCTCCCTTTCAGAGGGAAGCCTGGGCCACCTGTGCACACAGCACACTCAGGGTGACCTTGGGTGTCAGGGATCCAGGTGGGCATAGTTCCACATGAGATTGTGTTTGCTCTGTGTGAGCCCAAGCAGAATCCACTTCTAGTGCTGGTTGTGCCTCCCATGAAGGCCTCTCCCCCTCCTTTCCATGGAGAAGTATGAAATGATGGATCGCACAAGTGCTCTCAGATCCCACATGACTAATATTTGTGCAAACAGGACTGAGGTAAAAGGTCCAGTTTTGGCATTCATCAGCACTGACTTTTTCCTGTAGCATGTTGAAAATCAGAGAGCGGGACCCACAGGTCTCTGAGTGACATCCCCTTGGCCCTTTAAAAAAAGCCTCCTTAACATTTCACTTGCTGTTTCAGGGGTAGTTTGGCCTTAGAATTGAAAAATATTAAGTACTAAAAACTCTCCCAAAGAATGCACCCTGCAGCTTCCATTGGCTCTGCACGGCTTTGGCTTTGGCCCATGCCACTGGTCCTGCAGAGCCTTCTGTACCTCAGAGAAGCTGGCGGACTCCAGAGTGGGGATGGGCAGGAGGAGTGTGTGCTTTGGGCTGGAGGCTGAGTCCTTTGCCCCCTGTGCCTTTTTCACATTGACAGCATCCCTTCGGCTCCTTAAAATTGACTTTGAGATTTTTGTTTTCTTCCCATCTGTCTAGAATAACCCAAAAGACATGTGCCTTACCTACGTCTGAGTGTGCAGATACCTGTCACCGACCCATCTATGATCAAACACTAAGGGGCCCAGAAAGATGGGAATCTTGGCTTGCAAAATGGCCTGGTGAAGGTCTTGAGGTAGAATGGAGACCGAGGCGGGTGGTTTGTGGTCAGATCCCGGATTGATCAGCTTGGGAAGGTCCAAGGCCATTATTATCCTACATAAGGATCGCAGAAGAGAAAGCTTCCTAGCTGTGTGGGTATTTGGGGCATATCTCATTGTTTTTAAAAGTTGCTGTGAGTTTCGTAAAAGTAATTGAATTTTAGCGCCATTCGTTCCATCATACTTTAAATAGGTAGCAAGTGGTTTAAAATGACGATGTGATAGTGATGAAAAGCAAAGGAGAGTAGAAAAGATCCCCAATGGGCTTCTGAGTGTGTACCTGCGGTGTCCATTCTCACTGGGACTTTTACCCTCCACGAAGGCCTTTGCCCCTTGGAGGACTCCCTTCATCCACCTCCTAACCGCAGGGAGACCTTCCTAGTCCAGCGTGCAGAAGAATCCTGGCTGGTGTTTCCAGAGGGCAGTGTGGATGATAAATACTGTTAATATTCAGAAGGACGAATTGATTTTAAAAATGTGCCTTTGATTCACTAATCTCTGACATTGAGACATTTTTTGAAGTCTGTTGCTATAATTAGAATTCTATAAGCCATTTTATGTCTCTATCAAAATTTTAAGAGACATAGAAAATTTAAGGTTTTTTTTTTTCTTTTGGCTTATAATTCATTATATCAGACTGAGCCATTCTACAGTTTGGGCTTCAGCATGAAGCAGTATTTTAGGACCAAGGACTCGCTCTGTCATTGGGCTGTGGTTGATACTGATCCTGGTGCTGCCTGACAGTGCAAAGCTCGGATTTTAGGAACGGCGCCTGAACTGTGCTTTTGCCTTGTTTTGATTTGTTCTTCCCAGCCAAAATGCAGAGGCTGAATGATCAGGCAAGGGGTGCGTGTGTCTGTCATTCAGAATCCGTGACTCTTTCCTTGCCCATTTGCTATGCCCCTGTGTCACGGCTGGGTGGAGTGGACGGTGGTGTGGGGAGGCTTGGTTCCTGGGGTCGTTTAGGGTGGCACCGCCAGCTTTGCCTGGGCTCAGGTGAGTCACAGCCGAGCTTCAAGATGGGTAATTGGTGTCGTGTGGCCTGCGAGCCGTGTGTGAGAGCCCTTCCTTAGTCATAGGGAAAGGAACACGCGTTGCAAATAAAGGCTTTATCAGATTAGTGAGTCAGAAAAGATGCTAATCCCAACCCGATGCTTAATTTCGATTCCCCCACCCTTTCTTAAAGCAGAAGCCTTTCTTGTTCTTAAAAAAAATAAAATCAGTTTGCAAAAAAAGACCTATTGAACCACAGTTGATGGTGGCTGGGGGGAGCCGTGTCACCGTTGCACTACGATGATTAGCATGAAGATGAGGTGCACTTTAGCCGGGCTGAAACTTGTTCCTAACAGAATGTTAAATACTCAGTGAAAAGAAAGATTATGTCTATCTAGTTACACCATTCCTTGATATATGCTCCATGTCAGAGTGCCATTGTCTCCTGGGTAAAGACGGAGAGTTCAAATACCCACTATCTCTCCCCTGGTGCTCCAAATGCTCTGCTTTGAAGTTTTTATAATCCATCTGTCATCTTCTAGCAAGGAGGGCACATGTTCTGTACCACTCAATTACAGAATTCTCCTTTGCCAGCTCCAGTGAGACAGGAAAGAATGTTATGGGTGGCTGAGAGAAACTGTCAGATATACCACATTCCTCGGATTCATACGGACGGTGTTATTCCAGGGTAGGAACACAGCCTGTCTTATTGTCCGAGTGCATCAGAGATACATTTGGCATCGGGGCAGAGAAGCCTTTGATTATTTTTTCTTTTCTTTCTGTTTGAGAGACTTGTCTTAAATTTGATTGTTCGTGTTTGAAAAAACAAAAAAACAAAAAAACAACTCATTCAAAGCTCCCCTGGAATGTGGACCCTCCAACGTGGATTGAAAAGATGACATTTGTTTCAGCTAACAAGGAGTCATCGGTAGCCCAACTGTGCAGAGATTGAGAAGTACCGGAATGCTTTTGTTTCTGTGGTTTCAGTTTAGAGAAATAGGATTTTTACTTGGGCTTGATGAAAGATGGTGACTAGATACAGCCTGATCTCCATAGAAATAATTTCCTTCATCCTGTGAATCGAAAGCCTGAGCATTAAATATTCTGCCATCTGGTGAGATCTGAGAAAGTTAGCGCTGGACTGAAAAGTCTTTAAAATGGGTTATTTTATGGAAAGACAGTCTACCTTAGAGTGGTTACTGTTGCTAGCTACCCTGTTAACTTCTCACTCATTGAGTCACGGGTGGTTAAATTCGTTGTCTTATGTGAAATGAGTTTGATGATCTCGGCTTAGCCTCTAGTGGGTATTAATTCACATTATGAAATATCCCAGAATAATTTAGCACCGTGTGGCATAATTTGCATTTTTACTCAAGATAGGGGCAACGATAGTGTCTCTGGATATATCCTTTTTTTTTTTTCTTTTTCTTCTGTTCAGCGAAGATGAGTTTCATTTATGGCTTTCGGGATAGTGGTTTGTGGGGTGACTGTTATTAATTTGTGGGGAGCATATGGCTTAAGAGCTTTGGGTGGTGTGAATAATGCATTTCAGTTTGGGCACGGAGACCTAATATGAAATATTTTCAGGAACATACTTAGAGCTGAGTCAGACTAGGGTTTCAGGACCCTTCCCAGAGGTCACATCTGCTACATAAACGTGTCACTTGCACAGAGGCATGTACATGACCCCAAAGAACACGTACTGGGATGGGTGTGATCGGTTTGGGGGACTCCGTGTGCCCCACAAATTGTAAAAGGATTGTCTTTGCTTTACTAAACAGAAGGGATTTCCAGAAATGCAAGATACAGTTACAGTAATTAATTTAGTGAAACTTCTTAAATCTGATATTCTGTTCAAACTAATAATGGGAGAATGGGGTAGCTCGATGTCGTTAATTGAAATCTGGAGACAATAAAAAAATGTCTTTCTGCAACTTCAATACAGCAGTCTGGAACTGTCGGGTCAGGCTGTGAACCAATTTTCTTCTCATTACTTTTGATTTTGGAGTCAATACAAATTTCATCAGTGATTGTAGGGTGCAGATCTTCGTCTGCACGGCCCCTGTCATGGGAGAATACGTGTGCGTGGCTTAAGGATTTACGGAAAAGCTTTGCTGGTAGTGGGGAGAGAGGGAAGGAGAAGCTGCAGCCCACAGCCCCCTGTGCAACTGCTCTGTTGCTCAAGGGTGATGAGCTCAAGGGTGGGGAGAGGCCTGCATGTGGCCTGCATGTGGCCTCTGCTTCCTTCCTTCCTTTCTGCTCTGTGTCCCCTTCCAGACCTGTGTCTCTAAGTCCAAATTCCTCTTTCTTCTATTTTCCTTCTTCTCTCTGCTACATCTCTTCAGTTTACAGATGTGCATTCAGTGTCCCAGCCGCACACAGGATTTAAAGTCCCACGGAAACTTAACTGTAAGAAAAAGGAAAAAGAGGAGGCTGAACTTTGTAGGAGTTTGTGACATTTTGAAACCATCCTGGCAAAGAAGTCTTTTGTGTGGAAATGTAGATCAGGTTGTCTTACATGATTCCTCATTTTTCCTGCATCCAATTTACATCTTTGGGAGTCATAGGATCAGCCCATCTATCATTAGGTATTGGCCTAATTGGATATTTTTTTTAATGAGCCCAGTTTGCTATTTATGTTAAAAGCAATTCGCAGAAATGCCCTTTTTTTCATGGTTCGGTATTGGCAATAGCGACGAATGTTTAATCACATTTTCCATGAGTAATTATCTAATTCGCATGATTACCAATATAAAACAGGCAAATAGAATAGGGGCTTAACTCAGTCCTGCTTGGGCGGTGACACAGGCACACAGAGGGACCGAAGTGAGAGCGAATGTTTGTTGGTTCTGTTTTTCCTCCGCGATATCACGGAGATTTTTATTAGCAACAGGGGCTCTCTCAGAGCTGGGCATGTGGAAGGGAGAGGATATTTGGAAGTTGGCTCTAATGCAGTTTGAGGTTCACTCTGTCTGCTTTGATTCTTCATGTTTGGGGCTGTCCTTTGAAGATTTCCAGGAGACAGAGGTCACATTTTTTATTCATGTTGAAAAATATTCATTTATCAGTATTGGTGCAACTGTAAACAAGTGATAAAGTGACAACATTTATAACAGTAAAACTGACAGCATTTACTTTAATTTTCTGTCATTTTGGTAATTATATCAATCAAGACCCAAAACTAAAATGATATTTTAGCATGCAGTAAGAAATGAGGAATTCAGATCTTAAAAGACCATTACAATTAGCTTTGAAATGTTCGCCATTTTACCATAATTGTTTCATATAGCTTATATGTCTTCATTTACAGTCGAATATTCTGTTGATCTTTTATAAACAAAGTAGCACCCATCTGCTCCTTGAGACACTCCTGGCGCCTATTCATTGCAAAAATAATACATGTCCTAATGACTTCCACATATTTTGAAATCTCCCTTTTGAAATTGGTCTTGGCAGATTATTTGCAGGTACTTGAGTTGCATCTGTTTGCAATTTTGCAAATGCGGAAGACTTTAATGTTGAGCACTGCAAGAGGGCTATTTTAATCCTCAGATAACATTGGCTGTCATCAAAAGCCACATTTATCTTTTCGAAGGTGGGGCAAATGTTTAATGTTAAAAGACAGTAAAAGGTCAAGGCCAAGTCTGAGGTCTGAATATTTTCCTTTCATACGCCATGCCTTTCACAGACTCCTGCTTGTATTTCTTTTTCTATTTAAGTTTTAGTTTAATACCCATTGCCAAGAGGATGTTTTGCTGATAAAAATGAAAGATCAGGAAGAGAGTAAATCTGAAATAATTGTGAACTCCAGGCTCTTGGGCTCATTACCGCCATGTGGCTAGCAGCTGACCAGCTTTAGGTCGACTCTGTTTACAGGGCAGAACTAAACAGCTTGGTGCTGGGGGATCCTGGGCCTTGAATGCAATTGCTGGCTTGCCTCCCAGGAGGGGCCGAGCCTTTTTTGGGAGGGACGGTGGTCACTGCAAGGCCAGCTAGCTGGTGGTGGTCCTGGGCAGACCCATCTGAAGATGGAGGAGGCACTTCTGACAAGGGCCTAGGTGGGGGACTTGTGTTTTTGTGCAACTCTGGAGCAGAA
The DNA here is from genome assembly GCF_012274545.1 of Fukomys damarensis. Lineage (NCBI taxonomy): Eukaryota > Metazoa > Chordata > Mammalia > Rodentia > Bathyergidae > Fukomys > Fukomys damarensis. Next base: position 52,393,894 of record NW_022900931.1, read on the forward strand.
AAACCAAAGTGATACAAATGTACATTCCAGAGTGGTGCCTCTGACCTGGTCAAGGCTGAGCATACAGTAAGCTGTCTTGTCACTAGCTGTCTTATTTTATTCTGTCATGGGAGCCCTCCAGATCTGAGGTGGTGGGACAGGCTGTTTTTTCCAATTCCTGGCCTCCTTCCTCAGGCCTTTGCTCTGGTTTTCCTAGGAGTCTATACATCATGTGGAGCTTAAACTGAGGAATTTGCTTTCTCTCTGGCAGCCATGTTGACCATGAATCTTACCTGAGAGTAGGAAGAGTTAGGTCATTCTGTGGTTACATGGGCAGAGTTGGCCATGGTGGCTTGACGTATGCTAAACACAACGGTGTCTATGCAGTCTACAAAACCAACTCGTTTTGAAACCACTTCCACTGAATCTGGTGACAGAAACAACTTTTCACACTGAAAATAACACCATCCTGCTGTTCATCTGAGGGAAGCACAAACTTTACAAATGCTCAGATGTGGGCCTAGAGCTTGGAGCTCACTGCATATGAAAGTCTGTGGGTGCCCTCCCCGTCTGGCTGTTTGCAAGAGTCTTCCTGGTAAAAAGTGTTTAATACACAGTTCTTCAATGTCCAGTTATTTCCTGGTTAGTGTATCTTGGGAGTCGAAAGGGACAGTCTACTAGATACGTGGTCCAAGAGCTCTGACCACCATTCCTGATCTGTGAGCACGTTGGCTATCTCAGTTGATTGGCACCATTTGGTGGAGGAATTGCAAATGTTTATTTTTGCGTTACTGATTCTTTAGTGCCTAAGTTATTTATCACAATTCAAAAATGTTACTTATTATTATTGCATTATTATTGTATCTGTAGCACTGAAGATATTAAGGATTTACGAGGGTAACAACTCAACCTCTCTTGTTTTATTTTTATTCTATTTTATTTGCAGCAGTAGGGAGGGGGAGGGTAGTGATTTGCACAGAACAGGAACTGGCATCCAACGTCTTTGCTTTTTCTGCGTCATTTATATTCTGATGCTTTCATATATGGGTGATTACACTTTAAAGAGAAAAGACCTCACACTCCTCGGATGATCAAAAATTTCACATTACCAAAGTGATACACGGGGGAGCAGGGATGCAGCTCTTCCCTTGTGGAAAAACTCCAGCAGCAGGGTCTTGAGATTAAGAAGGGCAGTGATTTTCAAAGTGTGGTCCCAGCTAAGGGCAGGATGTCACTGGGAACTTGTTAAAAATGCAAATTCTCACTCCCCCAATTCTGTCACATTGGAGTTTGAGATCCATTGCCTCTGGGCGTATGAAATGGGGGTGGCTTTTCCCAAGTTTATTACTCTACACTAAAATATTAAAAAATGTAGAGGTGACTGAAATCTTAAGTATATTTAGTTTGCTCACAAATCCTGGGGAATTCTAACTGTCCATATCGCAGCTGGTCAGCCCACAAGGGCAGCTTTTGACATCCAAATCCTGTGCTGTACAAGGTGTTGGGTGTTAGGTGTGTCCCTGTCTAGGCTGGGGGTGGCACCATAGCTGTCTGTGCACAGGAAACACTCACATTTCATGGAATGCCTCCACTCTTCTGTTTCCACTTCGTAAGTGGAGAAAGAGGATTCTTTTTTGTGGTCAGCCTGTTTTTGGACAGAAGCTACAGTTGTGGGGTCATCAAGAGGTGGCCGTCCTTGTCACATTGGCCATTGGCTTCTCTCAATTGGAGCTCTCTTGGCAATGAGAGAAACTCTCTTGGCAGTGAGTTTCAGGTGGAATCAGAAAGAAATTTGTTGGCCTCTCCCTGTGTTGCTACTGAGAATCCTCCTCTGGGCTGGCACATGGCAAGGGGACAGCTCCCTGTTCGGGAGTGATGATCCATGCACCAGACATGGCTGCTGTATGTAACTTGTCTAGTGACCTGCAAAGCCTCAAGACTTGGAAGAGAAGACAGCTGGTAGGCATGTCTTCAGTGCAGGAGAGAGAGAGAGAAAGAGAGAGAGAGAGCCTTGTGCCCCAGACCCCAGATTCCCTGACCTCAGTCTCAGGTATACCTGCTGATATCTCCCCAAGTGTACCTTGCACTTCCTGAGATGATTTTAGATAGGACATGGAAAGTGAGTTTTAACAGGTGGTTACTTTAAGACCTATTAGAGAAATAGAACTAGTATATCATAGCTGTGCTTTTGCAGATGCTGTTATTTAAAGTGAAGCTAGGTAAAGAAAAAAAAAAGAGCGACTTGATTTGAAGTTAATTTAAAGAAAAGAATTAAGCAAAGAATAATCCAGGTGGCACAAAGGTAGGGAGGGAATTGTGAAGGAGGTCTGTGTCTGAGTTGTAGGGAGGATTGTCTGGAGGGAGGTAGTGAGGGTCCCCTGAGCCTCCTGGGCCAGCCCCCTGGAAGAGCTCCAGCTCCTCCAGATGTGTGTCAGTCACATCCTGGGTGACTGTTTTATTGATGGGAGTCTACCCACCCTCTCATCTCATGCTGCTTTTGGGGGGCACTTCTGTGCCTTGTTGGCAAAGCAATTACTGGCACTATGGGAGGTCTACAGGTTCAAAGCTAGCAATGAATAATCTAGTTCACTCCTTTCTGCTCTGTGGGCTCAGTTTAGGTAGTGATGGTGGTGTTTCCTAAAAGAAAACCTCTACCAACCCATAAAAGAGAAATAAGAATGCTGAGTCCGATGTTCCTTCTTGGGCCAAGAGACCCCTGGGCCTGCCTGGTTGGTCTGCTCAGAACCTTCTCTTCCTTTTTTTCCATGGCTCTGGCCGAAACACAGATTCTTGTGGTTCAGGTGAGAAAAGCCAGTCATTGAACTGTCTCACCACATTTCCTGGAGGGATCAGAGTGACAGAACACTTGTGCTGAGTCACTTTGGGTGGACACATGTGAATGTCTGGAGTTGTACTGACTCAGGTTACTAAGGATACCCTCCCTGGTGCCTGCTGTGGGCTGTACTTTGCTTTTTGTGTTTCAAAGCCATTGGTTGGGGGGTCTGGGGGAAGGAACAGCAAGATATCCCTGTGCTGCTAAGCTCAGCTTCTTTTCCGGCATTCTTGGGATGGGAGGGCTCCATGGTGACTGTAAACCTGGCCACGGACTGGAAGTGTCTTGGTTGGGCACTTAGGGTCCTCAGAGATCTTGGTTGCAAAGGGACCTTGGTGATTGTTGAAGAGGGGGAGAGCAATAGCGTCACTTTGCTGCAGTTGTAAAGATGTGGGGGACGGCGTCCTTCTCTGTATCCAGATGGCTGGCTGGGGTTGGTTGGCTCCGTCATCAGAACGTTCTGAGGATGACTCCAAGGAGGCAGAGATGTAGTTTCTGCCTTCCTGAAACTGATCACTCAAATGGAGAAATGAGACCAATACCCGTGGGATTTCAAAGGCAGGTATACCAGAGATCAACATGTCGTGGTGGGAGAAGACCTGCTATACTGCTGTGAGCTTTGTGAGGGAGGATGTCCTGGGGGCCTTGGACAGGCCAAATGGGGCAAAGAAAATGGATCCTCAGGAGGAGTATGGAAGAAGGCCAGGTGGAGGTATTTTCTTTGTGATTTTTGAACTGAACTTCTAGGAAATGTTGGCTGTTGAACTGAACATTCAGCAGAGTTTCGGTTATTAAACTGGTTAAGTCTCTGGCCTGGTTTGAGGATGCCATAGCTGGAATTTGGAAAGTGTTTACTGGGTCCCTGAGCTCTCCTAGAGCCTTGAACCCAGGGCCCCTGTACAGCCCATTCTTGGTACTGTCACCTGGGACCAGTGTCCCTGGGTCTTCCAGAGACTCCACTGCTTCTCTTAGTAACCCCATGACAAAGGCATCGCCTGTGTTGAGAAAAGAGGGGGATTAAAAAAACGGGGTGTATGCATGTTTGTGAGAGTGAAGACACAAGGATAAATGCCACCATGAATGAAGGTATTATTGCCAACTCAGTGACTCCAGTCTTCTGTGTCGTTAGGTCTTTTCTGAATCACTGCCCCACTCAGCCCCATGTCAAAAATTTATTTGCACTAATCAAATTTTCAGCTACTCATTCTGTTGCAAGAAAAAGTCTCCTGTAGTCAAAATGGTGTGTGCATGTGTTTATTTTTGTGTAATTATGGATTAAAATCAGATCCTGCGTTTCCTTTGTTGTCTACCTCTAACTAAGTTAAAAGCTTTCCCCTGAATCCTTACTGAGGCATCTTTCTAGAAAAAAATCTGAGACTAGGCTAGGTTGAAATTTAAATACACACACACACACACACACATACACACACCAGACTACATAGAAAAACTACAAGAGAGAGAGAGAGAGAGAAAAAAAAAAGAATACCCAACAATTGAGAAACACAGGAAAGAACTTTCAGTCTTCCCTTCCAAGTTTGGCAGCCTGGTGAACTTGAAAGGTTAGCTATGAATAAGCATAATCAGATCTTTCTTTTTGACCATATTTAATTCAAATGAGACAGCTCCGTGTTGACTTCTAAGACAGGCCACCCACCATGGTGAAGCTCCCAGCCAATGAAGCCGGCTGGCGAAAGCTTTCTTAAATGGTGCTAATCAGCCCAGAGAGGCCTGCCCTCTATCCCCATCAGTACTCTAAATTCAGATGTGCTGATAACCTGAAATTGAATGTGTCAGGATGCAGACATGTGAAGGAGAGAGGGAACTCCAGGCTAGAGGAGCCGGAGGCTGGGAGACAGTGTCTGGGGCAGGGGCTCACACCTTCCTCTCGGCCCCCCCAGAATCCCTCTCCCACATTTGTGTGTGTACTTGTGTGCATGTGCTATTGTTCAGGGCCCAGGAACAAAATGGAAGATTTCAAGTTCTGAAATATTTATAAGGAAGCTTTGGATTTTGTATATGTTTAAAAAAATCAACAAATATTTTGGCTGCTAAAGAGTGAATGGTAATTTGTGATTAATTTTTTTTAAAGCCGTGGCTATTTAAAAACCTTTCTCCCACTCTCATATGAGAGACAGACAGACACACACACGCCCACCCCAGTCTGGTGAGCACGTCTCACAGGGGAGTTTGACAAAAGAGTCGCTATTGTTACTGTCCCAGCCGGCAGCAGTGCAGCTGAGGGTCAGTTGCTATTTCTATTTTAAACCTTGATTTTTGCAAAGTTTGTCTTTTGACTGTTCTCATTCTAATCAGGCTTAGTTAGGGGATCCGCTCCAAGCTCCACACCAGGCTGGGAGGACAGAGAAAGATAAACCGGGGGGATTAAACAAAAAGTTCTGCTCTGTCAATAGTCGTGTGTGTGTGTGTGTGTGTGTGTGTGTGTGTGTGTGTGTGTGTGAGAGAGAGAGAGAGAGAGAGAGAGAGAGAGAGAGAGAGAGAGAGAGAGAGACAGAGAGAGAGAGAGAGAGAGAATGACAGAGACAGAGATATAGGAAAGGATTGATTGCTTTGTTGGCCACTCCATTTAACAGGCATTTCTTTAATTTCAAAGAAAGTGTAGTTTATGAGAGAGTTGTTTTCTTCGTGCTGTGGTATTTGACTTTGCACGTGATTTCTTGGCACTGCCTTCAGGGCCCCACCTCTGAGCCTGTCCCTTGTGCCCAAGGCCCCTAGCTCCTTGGAGATGGATGGCAGCTCTAGCCTGGTTGCTTTTTCGCTCCTCCAGTCCAGCCCAAACGTGACTCAAATGGGTGCCTGTGCTGAGGCCGTGGGCAGATGCTGCTTTGACTTTGCTTGTTGAGGTCTTGATTTGCTCCTAAGCCATCTTGCCCCCACAAGTTCCTCCAGCCGACCTCCTGCAAGTGAGAGCTGCACTTCATCCTCTGTAGTTCTCGCTCTGGTGCCTCACCTGCCTTGTTTAGAGACCTCGGCATGCATCTTGCCTTTCCACTGTGGGGAGCCCCTTGAGGGCTGGGATGGTGTCCAAGGCCCCTTTGCACATCCTACGCCTGGCACAGAGCTGGGCAGGTGCTGGAGTCACAGCAGGAGGTGGCTGAATTGCTTGGAGATGGGTTTCTCAGGACTGGGAGATCCTTACTTAGAACTTGCCGTATCCAGAAGAAGGAGCAGTGGGAAAAGAGACAGCCTGAGAAGGGGCAAAATGGTGAAGAAATATAAGTAGCCTTTTCAATTTTTATCTCAGTCCCACCTAGTGTCACTTGGCATCTATCTAGGCTGCCTGCAGGGACGTAGGTCTGTCCTGCCATTTGGGTGAACACTTTTCTTCCAAGCTCGCAGAATTTTTCCTGAGAGATAGCTCTGTCAAAGCTTAGGGCACAGGTTCCAGTCTGTAGCTGCTCGTCTCCAACCCTCAGCATGGTCACACTACTGGCCCCGTGTGGCGTGTCATCCAGAAGGACCAAGGAGCCTTCCCTGTGCTTTGGACCCACTGGTGGTTTCCCCAAAGGAACGGTTGGCGTGTGTTTAATTATTCATTGGTGTTCTCATCTGTGTCTCTCTGCTCCTTGATTGTTTTGTCTTTTCCTAAAAAAAAAAAAAAATATTTATTTGAATTCTGTGATCAAAGATGGAAAAATAAAATAGAGCAGGATATTAAAATGAAAAAAAAATTTAGGAGGCTGGAATGTCACGAACATTTTTATTAGAAAAGTTTATAGTATGCAGCCGCGAATTATTTACGTAAACTTCATACAGCGAGCACAATACTCCTAGCCGTGCTCTGGTGAGTGATATTGGCTGGCATAACCTGGATTTAAGACACCTTCTACTTAAGGCAGGAGAAAGTCATTTTAATTAAAATTAACAGATTTTTTTTTCCTTGATCATATTTTAGCACACACATGCACACTCACACACATCTGTGTTCAGAATTGATAAAGAAAGAACTCTGGTTAAATAATCCACTTTTGTCTGACAACGGAATCCGTTATAGAGGTGCAAATATGCAGAAAGCTATTTGGAAATGCATCCTAGTAGTTGTCAGGTTTTATTATGCAGGAAGGTGTCATGTTTGTTACGAAGCTGAGTGCAGATGGCAGAGTGGAAGAAATGGATCACTAATTTTAACAATGATTAATGAACAGAGATAGAAAATGAATTACATTGGACTATCGGAGGCAAGAAATATTTTTGTGAAAATTTTGAGTCATCTGCTGTGCTGTTCTCTGCAAATTATTTTCCGAAATTCTATATGTTGTCAACAGTTGACTGCATTTTCCATTACTGTCTATTTCTGTTCTTAAGTACTTTTGTGTTATTAGAGATACATAATTTCAAAATACCAATACATTCCTGATTACTTAGAGAAAATATATGTAACAGTGTGACTGTTCCATAGATGCTGGCCATAAAAGTCCTGTTTTATAATAATCTTTCATTCTTCCTCATTTTATCACTACATTAGGAATGTTTGATAAAAAGAAAGGGGGTGGGGATTCCTCTAGCACTTGCAGAATGAAGCAAAAACAGGAGTGGAGGTAGCAATATCAATGTGGTCTGGTGGGTTAGTGCGGTCTTCAGCTGCCACCAGCCCTGTCACTCTTTGTGTCCTCTGCCTGGCGTTATGGGATGTCTGGTATTAGCCTTTGTGGTCTATGGCCCACCCTGTCCTGGCTCCTGCAGGAGTCGCCCCCAAAGTCCTGTGACTCTTGTCTTTAAAACACAGGGAATCATCACTGATCTTGAAGTTGTCTCAGCAGTTGTTTTTCTCAAAGAGACTCTAGTCCGATCTCTACTCTGATGGCTCTGTATCGATAGTGGGTTTTCATGGTGCTCCGCGAGTCTCCTTGTCTTCGTCAGTCTTATCAGCAGCAATAGTCGTGTGTGTGTGTGTGTGTGTGTGTGTGTGTGTGTGTGTGTCCTGAAAAATGAATTCTGCTTATTTGGTTGTGATATCTGTTCTTGGCAGGCGGCATACCTATGTGATTAGGTGGGGAACATAGATACTGAGGTTTTCCCTTCCCTCTCCTTTCCCTGCTTCTCTCCCTCCCTCTCTTTTTCCTTTCCTTCCCTTTTCTCTTCCTTTCATGATGAAGAGCATCGTGATAGCAATCACTTCAATATGTTGGCTTTGAGGCTGCACATTGTCCTGAGATCCTCCGCAATTGTGAAATGATCTACTCATGTTTAGATCCTGTACTGTAATTGGAAGGCACCTAATATTGTTCACCAGGAGCCACTTTCACGGTGCCATGAGTAAATGTCATGGTCAGTACTTCAGGGTACTTCTATTCCATGTCCCCATCATAGCTCAGGTGAGCACCTGAGTCTGGTGGTTATTCAGTCCACTTCTAAACCCACCACCATACTTGGCTTACACGTCCACATGTATGAAAACTGTACAAATTTAAGGGATAACCTTGCGTGGTTCTGATACCTCTGGAGGCTTTCCCCAGAGGGATCCCCCAGGACAAGAGGTCAGGGTATCCCTGGAACCTTGCAGTGGGTTCCAGCTGCACCGGGCTCTGGCTGTTGTACACAGCTAAGTTGCCTCCTGAGAGCTGCCTGGTGTCTGAACAAATGGACGATCTATAACTACTTCCTTCTCCTACAAACGAGCTTTCCAAGTTTCCAACTTGACTGTTTTATTTATGCTCTTGACCTGTAAAAACAAGCAGGCTGTTTAAAAAGCAAAAAGTACTTCCCATGATTAGAGTACTTCGAGTTGAAATAAATTGCAAAATGAAGAGGACATTCCTCGTCACTCCGGTGGAAACTGTGGCGCTTCTGCTTCTTGAGCTTCTGGTCGTCTGTGCTTCTGCATGTCAGGGCTCCCCAGTCTTCATGGTCTTGGGGTTCCCCAAAAGGATTTATGCATCTTCCTTATTTTTTTGCTTTTCAATAGTGGAGAATCCTGGTGAACACTTAAAACATGCTTGCGAACAGTTCAAGTCAAGTAGTTTGCATATAATTATGGTCCTGATGGGAAAACACTTTGGAAAAACAACTAGTGATACAATGCAAGTCTTGCTCAGGTTACATAGCATATGCTAAACACCGAGGAAACACACACAGTCTTTAGTGAACGAGGTAGGCGAATGCTCCAGGGAGCCAATTTAGAATGTGACTTAAGGCAAGCGTGGCTTTTTGTCTCTCTTTCTTTTGGCAAGTGCATTGAATGATGGTGGTCTTCAAAATTCCCCTTAAGCCTGGCCACCTGCCTGGGCTGGGCACCGTGCATGCACTGTACACACCAGGTGGGAGACTGGAGGGGGCTGTGCTGGTTGTTAGGGCTCAGAGAGGCACCAGGTGTGGGAGGGTTTGCTCAGCACAGTGGTCACTTGCCGAGTGCTCAGCTAGAAGCCACACTAGGGGTAATCTAATGGCATAGGATATGGAGGGAGGGTCAGGTACGGGCAGGGAGGGAGAGAGAATCTTCCCACATGTGGTTAGAGAGATCAGAAGGAATAAAAAGAAATCGTAGACGATCCACTTAAGAACAAGTGATTCCTAAATATAGAACTGTCTTTGTGATTCATGGTTCAGGTTGCTTTTGAGGCAAGAAGTCAGGTAGATGATCTATAGGAATAATTTGGAGGTACTTGAGGTTTAGACATTTGGATCTGAATACTGGGAAACAGGGTCGCGCTCAGGTTCCATTCTTTCCTCAGGTATGGACGTCTCCGGTTATCTAACCGGACTACCTGGCGTCAGTGTAGAACTGGCTTCTGGCAACCACTGGTCCTCGGTGTCTGCTTGTCCGTGTTAGGGTGCCTCTGCCCAGCATCTGCTGGCCTGGCCTTCACACCGCCACTTCTGGAGGCAGCTGGTCCTGGCTTTCACAGACAACTCTGTTCATTTCCCACAGTCTATATCTTGTTTTGGTCAGAACTGCAATCAGATTGATCAGAAGTGACTCATTATGCTAGACCCGAAGAGTAAAATGATTGGAAAAATTATTTCACACTTTCCACTTTTCAGGAGAATTTGTCCAAACTAACAGGAACTCCTCTTCCCCCAGGTAGACCACTGTTGTTGGCACTTCCGGGGGCTGCATGTTTACTTGGTAACTCCTGTGCATGTAAATATAACACCCACCTGCCTGTGATTCTTTGTGGGTACAAAGTTCTCGGCATATTTTCTGAGTGTACCTCCATAGTCTGCCAACCCCAGGCTTAATATATATATATTGAAGTTAACGGCCCTGAGTAATTATAATACTATGGCCTATAGCATGAGCTGAAAAATTCTCAAGATGTCTGTCATCCTTCCATTACCTCAGGTAAATAACTGATTGACCTTTTTGGGGCTCTGATACTTTACTAATCAGAACCTGAAATCTGTATAACAACACTTCATTTACTTGATAGACAAAAGAACAATTGCACTTGAAGTAATGTGATTTCTAAATAGACACTGCCTGTCAAAAATAAATGCATTAGAAGTAAAATGTAGCTCAAGGAGACAATTAGCAAACAGAGGTGACACCATAAACAGGTGCACCCATTATTCCCAAAGCTTGTGGCAATATATTCGCGTCTTTTAGAGTGATGGAAGATCATGTGACGGTTTGGTGAATTATCTATCGGTATCATCTGACGGATGAAGCCCGCTGCTGTTGCAGATCATTTAAAAATGCATCTCACAAATTACATGGTAGCTGGGAAAAAAAAATGCAGTTTTTTTTTTTTTAAAGAACAATGCTTTTCTAAAGCTATGTGCTAGCATACGTAATTTTTTCTTTGAAAGGATGGAGACCATTTCATTATGCTGGGTATACAGTCGGTTAAGGTTGTGCAAATTCATTACAGTGTTTGTTAATGTATAAAACATTTTCCATTCTGGTTTTAGTGACATTGGATTTTTTATTTTTTTTTATAATGTGATGTTTCGGAAACACCTGCCATCCCTTGTTACCTGTGGGCAGAGGAGAGAGTATACTCTTTTCAAGAATGTTTATAAAATCTTTACCAAAATGGAAAGGCTTGGGAGATGAGAGAGGAAGGGCATTTTTTTTCCCTTTGCTGTGAACTATTAGATTTCAGTTTTTCTGGAATATGAACTTTAAGCAAAGGGGGTGGCTGTTTAGCTTCTCAATAGCCCAAGCAAAGGGGAGGCCAGACTTCTAGGGGCCTTTTTGTCCCCATGTGTTTGTACACTGGGCAGAAGGCACAGCCTTCAGAGTCGGTGCTTTTGAAAGATTTCTCCATTATTTTTAGTCTGTCCTCTTTTGTTGTCTTCCTTCCTTCCTTTCTTTCTTTTGCTAAGGTATGAGGGACCCTTGAGGGACCCATAGGTTTGGCAGTTACTCTTTCTTCTTGTCACTGTAAAATCACAGGAAAACAGTATGAAATAGTCTACGTGACCTCCAAATTGGTCTGCCCTTGACTTTTCTTAGCTTTCTCCAGAGTAACCAGTGGCTGGAGCCAAACTTAATGTGGATTTAAAGGCAAAGACCTTTCACTAGGACAGCAGCATTTTGATTTCACTGTATGGTTGGATAGAGAAAAGGAGAAAACACCCCATTCCCATGCCATTTCCCCAGAAGTCTCCAAATTCCTGCTGGCTTCCAGCTGGGGAGACGGCTTGTGTCCGTCTTCTACCTCTGTCTGGTCCCGCATTCATATATCAGCACCCCTCTCAAGGCACCCACATTTCTGCCTTGGAGGCCAAGGGAGCAAAGGATGGGACTTTGGGGAAATACTCTATTGGGAACAGCCATCCTGAGGCTGTCCCGGGAGATGGACCAGACGAGGGTCTGTGGGCCTGGACCTGTCCTGAGAGACACAACTCTGCTCCTTTTGTGAGCAGAAACAGTGATGACAGCCAGAAGTAAGTAACTGCAGGATGAGGTCTCCTGCCTCTGGGATCTGGGTTGAGTGCCAAGCGTACTTCTTGAAGAATGGCCCGAGCAGCCTCTCTGGGAAATTTTGGACACCAGCTCATCATAGCAGTGACAGCCAGAAGGCTTCGGAAGGGTCCCAAATCTCTAAGCACTGGAGAGGTTTCCTGATGTGCAGAAGTGGAAATGCTCCAGCCAGGAAGATAGGGGACAGACACTAGGTTTCTTCCCTCTCCCCCTTTTGCTTTTTAAATTAGTAGACCTGTTCAGAACAGTTTTAGGTATACAGTAAAGCTGACCAGAAAGCATAGTTTTTATATACTCCTTGCCTCTCCCCACGGTCGTCTCAGTGATTAATATTTTGGAATATTTTAGGCCATTCACTAACCGATATGGATACAGTATATTGTTAAAATTGTATTAATATACATTTGAAGGATTCACATTAATTTTAAATATTTAGAGGGCGCAGTGCAGTATATCAGTACATGTACTCGGTGAGTAATGATTAGATCAGGCTGGTCAGCGTATCTGTCACAGATGCACCATTTCTCGTGTTGAGAACATTCAAAATACCCTATGTTAATTACTGTTACGTTATTATTAACTAAAGTCCATAGTTTTGTTTAAGTCTATTCTCTGTATTGCACATTCTATGGCTTTCAAGAATCCATAGCAGCATAAATCTTGCCACCACAGTGTCTCCAGTTTCACTGCCCTAAAACCCCACTGTGTTCCAATATATTTACCCTCTTCTTTTTAATCTTTGCCAACCCTTGATCCTGTTACTAAGTTGTCTTGTCTCTTCTAGAACAACATGTATTTGGACTTATGTACCATGTTTTTAAGATCGACTTCTTTCCTATAGAAATAGGTACTTAAGCTACCTCACTCCATTTTCATAGTTCAGGAGCCAATTTCTTTTTATTGCTGAATGCTCTTCCATTGTATGGGGCTGTCACAGTTTATTCACCAATTAAAGGATATTTTGTTTGTTTCCAACTTTAGGTAATTATATTAAATATGTTATCACACTCTAAACATTTGAAGCATGATTTCTGGATTGCATGGTACATCTATTTTAGCTTTGTATGAAACTGTCAAACCATCTTTTGCAGTGGTGGCAAAATCTTGTCTTTCCATCAAATAAAGGGTGAGAGTTCCCAAGGCTCTGAATCACCATCATTTCATTTGGTGGTGTCAGTGTGGTGAGTTTTAGGCACCGTGAAACAAGTAAGTGTGTAGCAGCGTCTCATTCTTGTTTTAATTTGCAATTCCCTAATGGCATAAGAACTTTCACCATTTTATCATGTGCTTACTTGATGGCTATATGTTTTCTTTGATGAGGTGTCTATTCAGATTTTTTGCCCATTTTTAATTGATCTGTTACTCTCTTATTGTTGAATTTTAAGAGTTCTTTGTATATTTTGGATGCCAGTCCTTTATCAGCTATGTCTTCTGCAAAGATATTCTCTCAGTACGCAGCTTATTTTCCTATTCCCCTATTGCTGTCCCTTTGTAACATCCTTGGGAACTTGTCTACTTCAGCCAGTGAACTATATTTTAATATAGCCAAGCAGCATCAACTTTCATTTGGGACTTGAGGTCAGGGCAAATATAAAATCAAAAGACACACACAAAGTACACACTCAACTATGTTCATGGACACATACACACACTCACACACACACACACACACACACACACACACACACACTGTATGTACACACAAACAAGAATGGAAAGAAGTGGACAAAACTATTAGCAGCAGCCACACTGGATGATTGAATTATGTATCATTGTTCTTCTAACATCTTTCATGTTCTAAATTTCCTGCCATGAAGCAGATCTTAATTGAATAACCAATTTTATAGCAGTAAAAAGTACATAAGCTGAATGACAAGAATGACTCTTGTAAAGGAGGGCTCAGGATGGCTCAGTTAAAACTCATGTAGCTTCTGTTTGGGCCTCAGAGACCTCTAAGACCAATATTTCACATGACATTAAGGGCAATTTGTTGTCTTATAAAACTTGCTCTAAAAAACAAGTGAATTTTTGGTATGGGCAAATACAGCTGTCAAAATAGCTTTTTTTTTTTTTGGCTAAGCTCTGGATCAGCACTGTATAAGGTGTAAACAAACAAACAATACAGTGAATGTTTAAATGTAAATAAAATAAATCATTACAGTAAAAGGCACAATGCCACAAATCTCCTCCAAATGCTCCCCCTTGCTTCAAACACACTCACCCCGTTATTCTCGTCACTTTCTGAACCACTTCTGCAAGTCCTCTTTCGTGAGTGTCTTTTCATGGCTACCTTGATGTCCTGAACTGATTGAAAAGCACTTACGCAAATTTCTGTCCAATAGAAACATTGTGGTGCCCTCATCTGCCGGCTTCACTGCATCTGGCAGCACGTGACTCCTGCGTGGCTCGTCCCCAAAGTCAAAATGATCATGAAAGGTAAATGTTTGAGTCACTCCAGGACATCCAGGCAGCCATGACCGTGTAACTAAAGACCAAAACTGGAACACTTGGCATAATCTTGGTTGCACCTAGTATCATATAAGTATGATCCAAAGCACAAATGAGTTGTGTGTGTGATTTTTGGATTTTTTTAATAGCTGCTTGAGACTAGTAAACAGAAAGAGGTGAAATTAATTTTAATGTTGCTTAATTCAGTATATCTCCACTATCATCACATCAACATACAGAAGGTATAAGCAATAATGGGACCGCTGGCATTCTTCCAAATGTGATTTGTGTTTTAAACATACAGCACATCTGAGTTTGGACTGGCCACACTCCCTATGCTTAGTAGCTTACCTGTGACAAGTGGCTACCAAGTCGCACAGTGCAGCTTTAGGTGATGGCTGAATATCCAAGCAATATCGGATGAGCAGAAAATATGAGTGGCAGCATTTGCCTGCCATAGTGTAAGTGAAATAGCAAACAACAACTTTGCGCTTTTTAGTTATTTCACATTTCTTCTTCAAGAAAAGTGACTTGCATAGATACCTTGGGATTTGATGATGCTAAGAAATATCTTGTGTATCAAAGGATAAATATTTCTGGTTTATGTGGTGGCACAATCCATTAGAAAGCGTTAACTTTTTTTTTCTAGAAATTTTTTGCGTACTACTGTCCCTGGGGGACAGAATTGCCTTGGATTTGCCATCCTGTTAGTCTTGAGCTGATATGCCATTTGTATTCCTGTAAACAGAGTGGGATCTGAGGCAAGGTTAGGCAAAGACTTTGGGCAAAGTGAAGCCCAGGGGGAGCCTGCCAACCCTAGCTCTCCGAGGAAATGGCCCCTGAGTACAGATGGGGGCCACCATCCTGAGTGTGTTCAGGTTCTGGGGATCAAGGGGGCAGCTTGAAATGCAAGCTCCTGCGGCATTTGGAAAACAGGCATATTGTGGTTCGCGCTTCTACTGACACCAGGCCACCAGGTGAGTCCTGCTTCTCTATCTTGTCCTGGGTCAGAGTCACCTTGCCTGGGAGGTGAAGTACGAGTCCATGTGCAGGAGGGTGCCAAGGCGGGTGGGTGCCTCAGGGCACCGTTGTGGGGGCTGTCAGATGTCTCTGATCAGGGGACTTTGGGCACACTTGACCACCTTTGGGATGGGACTCTCCGAGGCTGGTAGGAAAGAGATGTTGGCCGGTGCTGGGAAGTGGTGTGGCTGAGTGCTTTATAGCTCAGGCCCTGCAGTTAGTCAGCCTGGATCCAGGTGCAGACGCTGTGAAGCTCGATGGCTAGTTCCTGGTTTCCCATCAAGAGCAAATGAACGAACAGAATAACAGACCCAACCTCATTCTTGCGAGGATGAGGTGAGGCTGTGCATGTTAATTCTTGGAACTGTTTGGCACATGGTAAGTGCTTAATAAATGTTAGTTGCTACTCTGAGTTCCAGAATGGTTAACCAATGAGCAGATCCCTTCAGAAGGCGCGCGCGCGTGTGTGTGTGTTGTAAATACATTCTGGCTGCTTCCTGGACCATATTTCTTTAATTGCTTCTATCTGTCCCACTATGGGCTTGGGCTGAACCGCCAGCAAGAATATCTCCCCTTGCCTTCCACTTTCCCTCTCCCCTTTTCCCTTTGCAGGGCTGTTTTGACTATGAATTAATTGTAGGTTGGGAGACTTGCAAGCCATAATCAAAGCCAATAAACTTCAAAAGGATGGGGAGGACCAGGGCCACCGGGGGAGTACAGGGGACCAACCGGGGCTCTTGGTGGTGGTGGGGTGGGGTGGTGGTGGGGCCTCTACGTTTCTTCAAAGAAGACACCAAGTGTTTCAGATTGTCACTTAAAAGCTCAGAGGCAAAACTTTGGAAATCTGGGCGAGAGGCGATGGTTTCCAAGACGGTTATTTTTATCTTTTGCCAGCAAGCATGGGCCCAGTGGAATGTAGAGTTAAACTTGGAATTTCTTGGCAAAGGGTTAATAATCAATGTAGATCTCCTAACAAAGGAGATGCTGCCTTATTATACTGGGAAAGTTTTTTCTTAACTGTCAGTGAAGCAGTACTAATTATTACTCCAGTGTAAATGAGGTCATTTCCTATTAAGAGAACAAAATGCTCAGGCTCGCTTTGCCAATTCATACCAACTATTTTTCACACATACTCAGCTTTTTAGTTTTTTTTTTTAAATTTTGATAAAATCCATTCATTTGTATTAGAAAAGTGTAAACCATCGCAATAATAGTTGCCCATGATTACCCAGATGAGCTTTTGTAATGTGTGGGTTGTTTGAATACCATGTGTTAGCTATGGAACAATTAGGCAGCTGAATGGATCTTTAAAACAATCAGATACTTTTATCTCACTGAAAAAATACATTCCTTGGATGTGTAGTGTTAAACCGTAAATTCTGGGGAACATTAAGCTCGCCTCGAGAGGAGAACTTTCGGATATATGTTGATCAAGGACAAAAAGACATCCAAATATCTTGTCTTCATGTTTTCATTTTTTTATGCAAGCAAAAAGATTTAAGGAATATTGTAGCAAACAAAGGGTAATTGTTTTAGCCCAGATGTTGCTTTTGCACAACAAGCAGGTTACAATGTTCCCACAGAGCTGATGAGCCCAATCAGGGAAATGATTAAAAATTGATTTTGTCCCTGTAATTACAGTATGTAAACTACTTAGCTTGGATTGCAAAGGAAGTGATTTTCTAATTACGTATATACTCTGGTGTCTAATGATTGGTTTTTTGAAGTAATGAAGAGAGAGCACTAACGACTCCTTGGTGTTCTGTTGTTTAAGAAAGACCATCTTTAGAGTAAGCAGCAACAGACAAAGAGTTTAAATTGAATTTTCAACACTGTTAATGTGCACATGGATTTGTTTATTAAAGAGACAGGGATGTAATTTGATTGGCTCTGAGCAGCTTGGCTTTTTTTCATGCTAAAGCATGTAAAAATACATGCACCGGGTAGGCAGGAGGAGGGGAAGGAGCCCGCCACTCATCTTTTATCGTCCCAGTGCCTGGGATGGTATCGCTGGGTCTCAGGTTTCGGGAAGCGTCTGATGTCTGTGTATCCTGAAAGCATTTAGATCGAATAGGTATCAAATAGCTTCTCCATCAAAGTACCTTTGTTTTAAAATGAAAGAAGAGGCTTCCCTTGGAAGCATGTCTGGGCAGCCCAGCGCACCCCGTGTTGTGCTATTTCAGATACGTGCCACCGTGCTGCGCACGCAGGAGCAGACACACGCAGGAGCACACACGTGCACACGCATGCACACACTCACACAGGTCCCAGTGTCAGTGTTCGGAGGCCTGACCTGGGCGGGACAGTTGTGGGACTCTGTGAAAGAGACCACTAGGTGTAGGGAAGATCTGGCTGAGTTCTAGAGTTCATTTCTGAGACACTTCGTGGCTGTTGAAAATCACTCCCTGGGCACCTGCTTTGGCAGCACTTACAAGAGGTGACCATTTCTCCGGTCCATAGCCTGTCCGCTGGGAGGAAGAGGGTGGTGGCTTCATGGTGACACCACCAGCCAGCAGGGGCCTCTTGGGTGCTGTGTTCAGAACTCTTTCTGAGCCCTGTCCTTTCCTCCTGGTGATTTGGGAGCTGATGTCTTCCAACAGAGGCTTCATTACTGTTTAGGAAGGTGAAGCCCGCAGACCAGGGGACAACAGCCATTGATGAGAGCCTGCTACTCACCGTTCCCAAGAGGAGGAGCGTGAGGCAGAATGGCAGCATGAGAGAGGGTGGGTCAGGGCGGATGGGCTGGGGGATGGGTAAGAGCCTTCGTGGTGGTTTCTGTGGACCAGGCTTGGTGGCTAATTAGGCTTCAGGCTGGCTGATCTGAACCATTTCTGCAACCACTGGGCATGGAGTTGTTTCCATCCCGTGTCTGGTTCTGGCGAGGGTGATTAAGGCCAGGGACAGTGGCTCCGGGGAAGTGTGAGAGCCTTGTGAGATCCCAGGGAAGAAGGACGTTGGGGTGTGGGCTCTGGGTTGCTACCTGGGGAGGCAGAGTCCTCCTGGGTCAGCGAGGTCCCAAGATGTCAGATTGTGGGACACTCAGCTAAGGTACCTGGGCTCTGGGTGGGGCTGGCTGGGGAGCTGGCTCCCGGTGTCCCCAAGGCCCTGGGCTAGGTGAGCACAGGGTGACCCTGGGTTCTTGCTCCTGGTGTTCTGCTCCTCACTCCCCTGTGCAGGGGCAGCAGCCTTCCAGGGCCCTCCCTGCCCTTGTGCTGGTGTCTCTGGTCTCTTCTCCCCACGGCGGACACAGTGCTAATTAGATCCTGGTACACCTTGTTCAAAGCCAGTCAGTGGCCGGGGATAAAATCGTTTTCTTACTTTGTCTGCCATGGTATGTGGCTCCTAACTGGCCCATCTTCACCCCTTCTCCATCTCACCATCTGTGCCCTAGCCATACAGAATGTCTTGCTGCTCCCTGAATGTTCCATATCTTTCTGACCCCAGGGTCTTTGCAGTAACAATTTGTTCTTGTCAAATTCTTTACCAGAGTTTTACAGGGCTCACACCCTTACTTTATTCTGGTGTTTTGTCAGATGTCACTTTCTTAGGTCTCTGATGGCCTCTGTCATGGTCATTTTCTTCAGCTTCAGTTTTTTTTGGGGGGGGTACCGGCGATCAAACTCAGGTCCCTGTGCTTGCGAGGCAGGTGGTGGAACCACCGAGCTAAATCCCCAGCATATATAATCAGTAGGTCCCTTGAATGAAGATGTGGGCCCAGGAGGAACTTGATCACCAATGGTAGGGTAAGTGGCTGATCTCTAGGGGCTTCTTTCCCAGGAAACTTTTCTCACCAGAAGCCTCTCCTGTTGGGATCTCCAAGGGACAATGATGATGCCATTTGAGTCTGTGTCCATCTCCCAGAGTTTCTTGAGGCCAAGGGTCACTCTGCTGGGGAGCAGAACTTCCAAGTCCATTTTGACGTGGTGCCATTTTTGGCGGGGCCCTTGTTCCCGGGGGATCTGAGGATGCTGAGAGGGATGCAGACCCTAGAGGCGCGCATGTGAGGACAACCTGCATTTTCATAGAGCTCAGAGGTGTTGCAGGGTCTGCGGCCTCAGCACGCAGGCGTTATCTGGGCAGAGGTCGCTGGCTCCAGGCAGTGTCTTCCCTCTAGCTGCCCATCCACCCTTTCCTGGGCAGAGAGCTGAAGGTGGCTGTCTGACTTTTTCTTAGACACCTTCCTGCTGGACTCTTCTGGAAGGGGAGCAGCATCTCTGGCTCCTGACTTCCACACTGTCCCCCGCTCCTCTGACTGCATGCTCCCCAAGTGCCCCCAGGGAAAGGTGGTCCTCCATCTTTCTAGGGTAGACCTTCCTCCATGGGACGGCACCTAGAGTGGGCCGGACTCGGGCACAAGAGGGGGACAGGACCCAGGAGGGGTGGGTGGAGCCAATCTTTCTTTCCCCATCTCCCAGCCCTGTCCCTGTCTTTGCCTTCCCACCCTCCCTTCCCTCTACCCTCCTTCCCTTTCTGTCTTCCATCAAGGGGTGCCTGTCTCCCTCTTCTCCCATCCTATCCTATCTATCTCTCTATCCTGTCTTTGCTGTCCACACTTCCATCTGCCTTCTGTTTCCCCAGACTGTTCCCTTCCTTTTCCATCCTCTGATCCTAACCTCCCTCCCTCCTCCTCTCCTTCCATCCCTACCCCTGCCACCCCTCCCCAGTCAGAGCCACTGGATTAGGTGTGGGGAACTTGGCACAGCCCGTGTCACACAGCACAGCCCCTGGTGCTTGGCAGGCTCTTAATGAGGCTAACTTGTTGTCACCATTAAGGCCTTCAAGTTGCCATGGTGCGGCACGAGGGACAGGTGGCCACGTGGAGACAGCATGCTGCCTACAGGACAGCTCTGCAGAGGGCCCGGGTGACAGCAGGAATGTTCCATCTCTGCAGCAGGGCTGTGTGGTAGGCTTGGGGTCATCAGGGCTGCTGGGGGGCACAGAGAGTCCTCATGGTGTGACCAGCCTGGCTGGTTGCACAGGGCCAGCCAAGGTTGCTGTCAAAGGCAAGGCCAGGAGCCCCGAGCTCTGGAGGAGGGGGGGCTGGCAGTCAGGGATGGGGAAGGCTGGTGGACCTGATCTTGACAGGAGACTGGGTTCTAGGAGGAAGCACAGCAGGGGCTGTGGCCTGGAGAAGGAGAGAGGAGGGGTTCTGAATGCCTCTTTACACAGGGGGTCTTGGGTGGGGTAGGGCAGGGCTGCTAGGGTAGGGAGAGGAGAAAAGGGGCCTCTGAGGGCCCAAAGCCTTCTTAGGCCCCTCCAAGGAAGGGACAGGAGAGGAAGGGATGGAAAACTGGGAGAGAGACTTTGAAGGGGTGGGGGTGGGAAGGCAGGAGGGTATGGGGGACACAGACTGAGACAGGAGGTGGAAGGTGGCCTGGGCAACTCTGGCCTTCCCTGGCACACGGTGCAGCCCACACAGCTCTTCGCTGGGAGCTGGGCACCTCAGCGTCGTTCACTGGGTGGCCCTGCAGAATGCAGAACCAGAGCCGGCCCAGCCCTGGCTCCTCTGCCCGCTGGAGGGGAGGCCACAGGCAGAGAGCCTGTGCTCATCCACACTCAGGGGTCTATGGCTGAGGACGGCTGCGCATGTGCCCTGTCTGTGCCCTAGAGGAGGAGAGACCTGGGTTATCGCTTTACAGTGGGTGGGATTTCCTGTGTGGAAGTAATCTCTTTCAGTGAGGCAGCGGCTGCCCACCCACACCCCTGGACTCACACCCCACTTTCTGCTGACTTCCCATCTGCTTCCTGCCTCCCTCCTCTGAGCTGGTGGTAGCTGCACCAGGGCAGTATCTCCCTGGTGTCCTTTCTTCCCTGTGTCCCCTTAGCATGGGGTCGCTGTGGGAGGCGGGGGTGCTCGTGTCTGGAACCAGCTTCGGGTGATGCCCCTGATTGTGTTATCTCTAAATGCAAGTCATTTACTGGCTCTGAAAGAGCAGTTTCTTTCATTGCGGAAGACAGAATTACTGTACTGGCATTTTCCTTTCCTCCTGCCCTGAATGCAGACAGCACCAGAGGTCTAATGTTGTCACCTTTCCCCAACCTGCAGTGACACTGAGGACACCAGACATCAGGAACCCCTCCTAGTTAGACAGGCTCAGAAAGGCACTGATGGAACTAAGTCAATTTCCCTCCCCAAGGTGTTCCAGTGCGGCCTCACTCAGTGGCTTCCTGCTAATATTGGGCTGGCCATGCCCTGGCTGTGGGTCAGCTGCCTTTGGGGAACCCCTGAGCAGTCTGGAGAGCACAGCCACGGGGCTGAGGCTGGGCCTTTCTTGACTTAGGTTACTGGGGGTTTGCTCCATCACGGCTGGGGTGCAGAGATGGTGGGTGATGTGCTGATCGGTGGCAGGGCACCAAAGGACAAACCGGTGCAGGACTTCCTGGTGTAGGGTGTAGTTTCCCTCCCTGTGTTCTCCTCTCATGGGGATTTGCAAAGCTCCTAAGCGAAGAGCCCCTGGAGAATCATCCTAGAATTTTGCAAGCCATGAGCCTGGATGTAAAATTGCAGTTTGTGCCCACCCCCCACTCCTGCACCCCCTCCCTAAAGGTACGGAGTATTGGGAGCAAAGCAGATAAGTCTTTTTAGAGCCAGCTGGGGGCTGGGGACCTGCTCTGCTCAGCATTCAGACTGAACCTCACAAAGTGTAATGTGGAGTATTTGCTTTTCATTCTTTAGATTGTCATGATACAGAGAAAATCAAAATGCAAGAGATAATCTGATTAGGGGAAAGAGAAAGACAAGAGAAAGGGAAGAGGGAGAGGGAGAGGGGAAGAGAGACGGAGAGAGAGAGAGAGAGAGAGAGAGAGGGCAATGGACTTGCAGTTTTGTTCCTTACAGCAGAGTAGTTTGAGATAAAAACTTTTGCTTTATGTCCCAAGATAGGAAGGTGGAAGTTTCTTTATCAACAGTAGCATCCTTGTGGCACTTTGAGAAAACACTTCTAGAATGCAGTCAGCTAACTCCATTTCAGTTGCCAGAAATTGGTCTTGGGAGTTGGATGGAGTGTTTCCCAAGCCGGTAGTACCCTGTATAGACTTCTTGGGCTGAGGCTGCCACCACAGGTCCTCCTTGATCCCACACCAGAATTCTGCTTCTCTGATCCAAATATACAATTTCAGGTTCGGTCAAACACAACCAAGGAAGAGAGACTTGGCATGCTCCACAAAATCCCTTCTATAAGATGGCAAAACATTCTTTTTTGTGGGGGTACTGGGGATTGAACTTGAGAGGCAGATGGTGGAACCACTGAGCTAAATCCAAGCCCTAAGGTGGCAAAACAAATTAGGCTGTGGCATGCACCGGCTGAGGAGTGGGCTGGAGATCACGGGCAGCGGTTTGGCTTGGACCACTCAGCTGAGGGCCAAGCAGCCACCGTGGACAAGTGTTCGAGGTCTCCTGCGGGGCCTTATCACACCCTCGTGTGCCCTGGGGGATGAGATCATCTACGTGGGGCTGATTTCATTTATAGCACAGAACAGAGAAGTAGAAAATTTAACTGGCTGGTGATTTTCTGGTCTCGGTTCAGGAGGGAGGACTTTTGATGTCCAACGCAATAACCCTAAGCTGGTCAGTTCCAGACTCATGTTTTGGATCCATGCACTACTTTCCTGGCCACTGCACAGGTTTGGCCCATTGAAATTTGGGTGGAATTTTGAGCTACTGGAGGGAGCTGTGTAAGCCAGGGAGAAAGCAAGGTCCCATCTGTAGTTCCATAGCTTCTCACTTTCAGAGCTCCAAGGAAGAGGAGAGTGAGCTGGCGAGCCTTACTTCTCTTCTTTCTTTCCTTCTGTCCCATCTAGGGAAAAGATAGTTAGAAGCCCCCAACCCCTCTTTTGTGCAGGTGGCCATTTTCCTCTGAAAAGAGACTAAGCAAATTTGTCTCATTGCAGCAAAGGTCACATAGTTCCTATTTTGTAAATATCTCAGAGAACTGGGGGTGGGGGCTATTTAATATTTTTAGGTTCCACACTCACCCAGAAAATCATTACCTTTGATGAACGCTGTTTGTGGGTCTTAGGGATGTCTATACGTTTGACATTTAGAATTTCTAACAGGTCTTATTTTTGCAGTTCCTGACCACCACGGCTTTAAGAATATTCTTCACCCAGGAGGGAGCTGCATTGCTTTAAGACTTGCCTGGTAAGGACCCTCACGTTGTAGCTTTCTAACTTGTTCAAGTAGTGTCTGTCTGTGAGTCTGGGGGCCGGAGGAGAGGGAATTCAGGCTGCTTTCTGTGGGGTTCCAGGGTCCTGTGCTGAGTCAGAGTCCGATCTGTCAGGTGCCCCTTTTTTCTCTCAGGGCTGAGTGGTCTGTGGAGAAACTGCCAGACTCAGAGGTTGCAGGGGGTAGCATAGGTTCCAGGCGGGATGAACATGTGACGTTGAGACCTGTTCCTGAAGCTCAGAACGGGGCCACCAGTAGGGCAGAGCTCACCGAGGGTGACTTCTGTGTGACATCCTGTGTTGCCCTCCACCAGCCAATGAGGCTGCCGGAAGTCACGTGACCCTATGTAAGGGCGGCTGCCGGAAGTTACGTGACCCTATGTAAGGGCTGCCCGCGCTCCATTCCTCCATGGCTTGCATGTGATTCACTGGGACGTCCAGTCCGTGGGGGCCACCTGTCCCAGAGCACCTCTGTGTTTGTCATCTCGGTCAGACTCAAGATCACTAAGTCAGTGATGGACTGGGTTCCACCACAGGAGCCGATGATAACTGAAAATGAAATACAAAAGCACGAGCAGTGTGCGTGCTTGATACCTGCCGTGGCTGCGTGGAACCAGCCCTATCTCATGGTGAACTCACCCTCAGGTCTAATTAGCAGAGCCCACCTTCTCCTGACCATGGGCCTCCTGGGTCACTACATAAACCAGGGAAATTGATAGTGGAATTATGCACTCAGAAATTAATTTTATATTGTACTGAATATATATTTGTATTGTGACTTACCTTGTTTGAAAAGTGCTTACTTCCGATTTTGTGGATATTACTGACCGTGGATTACTTTTATTTTGGTTTTTACACAACAGTTATATTAGAAATTTGCTGTTTTATTCTTACCTTCTTAGTAAAAATCCTTTTATCACACAATGGGTAATTTATATCCATTACCAGGCCTTTCAATCCTTTTCAGTGCGGCTGTCAGTGCCGTTGGCACAGTAATGATTAATGTGATCTAATAATAGTGTGCCATTATATTACCTTAGTAAAACATGTACCAACATCCTATTCGGATCTACCAAATTCATAGCTTCCTATAATATTTTTGTTGAAAGACAGGATTACTATTTTTCAAAGCTGATTTTCCCCCTTTAACATATTTAATGAAATTCACAATTCTTTGCCTTAGTAATCCCAGCGTGTGATTGGGCTTGATGGGTGAATTCTACATCTGTAAGGCACCGTTGTGATTTGTCAGGTGAGAGGTTTGACAACCCCAGGGATCTACCAGGAAGATGATTTTGTTTTGGTTGGGTCAAGCTTGTTTAGCTTTGAAGAAAAATGGGGGGGGGGCTTCTGATCCCTTCTGACATACAAAAAAGAAGGTGTGTTTTTAGTCCAAAAGGGAAAAGAGTTAAATAATTCGCCTCAGAGATGCTTCTCTCTCCTTTCCTGTTGTGTCTTCTCTTCTGTCACCTACTTGAATCCGGGGTTGTGGCAGAGCCAGTGGCAGCGGTGTCAAACCACTGTCCCAGAAATGCTCCTCTATGACCTGCCCTTTCCTTCACCGCCCCCCCGTTGTTGCCTCCACTGATCCAGGTCTGACGTGGGGTCTCTCAGCCTTCGCAGTATTGACATTTGGGGTTGGCTAGATATTTGCTGGAGGAAACTGTGCTGTATATTGCAGGATGTTTAGCAGCTTCCCTGGCCTTTAGCCACTAAATGCCAAGATCATACTCCTTTGCCCCCATGTGACAACTAGCATGTTCTTGGAAATCCCCGAATGCTCCCTGAGAGGCGCAAGCAGCACTTGCTCAAGGCCCACTATGTGATAAAGACCCAAGTAGGCATGTCAGAGTGTGGGAGAACTTCCCGCAGAGTTCAAAACTTTCTGAATACTTCTTAGGCACCCCTGGCTTTGGGAAAGAGGAAGTGTGGATGATGGTACACACTGCTTCCTCTTCTTGGTTCAAATACAATCCTTTCACTTCACTCTCCCTCCTCCTCTGCCAGAATGTGGCCCGAGTGAAGGCCTGAATTTTAGCTTCTTCCACTTAAATCCCATTATAATCATGCTCGTGATTGATAATATTCCACCTTTCCAAAGGGCTTTAAAATCTGTGTCAACCAAAGCAGACATTATTGTAGTGCTGGAGAGATGTATTCAAACAATTACACACACTGAAATCGAAGTGGGAAGGTTTGTCCTTCTATCCTGGTGCCTTTGTGTCAATGTGGCTTTAGCCTGTGCCTCAGCCCTCACAGCTTCAGAAACCTTCAGCAGAAAAATAAATGGGAACAGATAGGTTTTGCCCTTGATACCACTCAACTCTGAAAGCAGCTTGAATATTTGGTTTCCTTAGGGTTAGAGGGTATGTGGGGGAGGAAATGGGGTCATTAAGCATGGCAGGAGAGGGAGAGAGAGAGAGAGAGAGAGAGTGCGCATGAGGGAGAGGGAGGGAGAGAGACAGAGAGAGAGAGAGAGAGGCGCTTTGTTTTTCATTCAGAACAAAAATTACTGCTGCAACATTGGCTCGAAATATGCAATCAACTGAAATCAGGAAAAGTATTTTGAATACAAAATTTATATTGAAATACTTGAGTCAATACGTGTGCACCCACATACATGTATATATTTAAATCAAAGATAGAGAAGATGAGAAATAAAAGCTTTTGTCATAAAAATATTTCCAGAAGTATTTACCCTCAGATGATTCCTCCACATTGGAGTACATTTTTGTACGTTTAACATTTTCCATATGAGACACTCTTGTTTGTTTTTACAACCGATCTTTGATGATAACAACAAATGAGCAAATGGATCCAATTTACCTTTGTGTTAGGAAGATTTCAAATATGTTGTGATGTTTGGTACAGGAAGCGCATTGGTGACCTACTCCTTTTTACTCCTTTTTGGTCTCTCTCCCCTCTTGTAGTGTAAGCCTGGTGAGGGTAAGAGCCTTTTGTGTTTTGTTCAGTGTTATTTTCCTAGTTCTTGGAATGGCTCTGATGCATAGCAGGCTCTCAATAAATAGTGAGTAGATGGATAAGGAAGTGAGTGGCTTGCTAGCTGGAGGGTGGATGGATGAATAGGTGGTTGGATTAGTGGCTGGATGGAAGGGTGGATGGATGGGTGGTTGGATGGGTAGATGTATGTGTGGATGAGACATAGATGGAAAAATGGATGGATGGATCGGTGCATGGATGGATAAGTTCGTGGTTGGCTAGTTGGGTGCACAGGTGGAGAGATGGTAGATGGATAGATGGGTGATTTCATGGATGGACAGAGGGAACTCTATCTCAAGTAGTCCTATAAATCTTAGAATAGTTGGCCCTGTGGTCTAATTTAAATACCACCTTTACCATTTCTTTACTCCTTTGTCTCCAAAACATTCTTTTTAACTTCAAAATGGTCAGTTATAGCAAGGCCTTCTCTTTATCTCTTTTCAATCCAGTTTTTTTTTAAAATAGAAAAAATATCTGAGACTGTGTTAGGTAATCCATATAAGTAGAAGAACATGGTATTGTAAAAGTATATTAAAAATCTTAAGGGTACATACATAGATGACTGGGCCTGAAGACAAATGCAGAGTGGGAGAAGGTGACTTCTTTCAAAGCAGAACATGGATGAGAAATTCATGAGGCTTAGAAGACCTTCTGTCCACATGACTTACATCTGTCTTCTGGCTAGACTGTATTTTATAGTGTATTTCATGTGTCTAGAGTTTGTCCCTTTCAATCCTGGCATTCTTGATCTTTTTGGAGTGGCCACCACTCAGCTATTTGGGGACAGCTACTGTCAGGAGACAGCAGGAGACTCCAGGGGGTGGAATCCCTAAACCTAGGCATGATGTGGACAATGTACTCATCTACAGGGACGCATAGTCTCAGTGATGGAGATGGCCCAAGTCACTGCATCCTTGACTTTCAAATTATTGCCCAATGGACATCACAGCAGTACCAGTGAGAAAATAATATGGACGAGGAGGAAATGAATGAGCTGCCACTCAGTCCAATCTGGAGACCTATAGGAAACATATAGGCTCTGGAACCCGATTTCCCCAAGTTGGAAGCCTGGCTCCAAAGCTCACATGCTACTCAATCTTGTATTTAGGTACTTACATC
Source organism: Fukomys damarensis (assembly GCF_012274545.1). Taxonomy (NCBI): domain Eukaryota; kingdom Metazoa; phylum Chordata; class Mammalia; order Rodentia; family Bathyergidae; genus Fukomys; species Fukomys damarensis. The sequence continues at coordinate 52,421,343 of NW_022900931.1, forward strand.
TCAGTTTTCTCTTCTGTAATTTGGAAGTAACAATAATGGCAGTGCAATCGATTACACTGTGTGATGCATTGGAAACAATGCTTGGCTCTAAGCAGGCATTTAATAAACGCGTGTCACTGTTATTAGTTTCATTTTCTCTGTCTTTATTCAAGCCTAATGAAAGTATAGGCCGTTTTCAGATAATTAGCTACCCCCTCAAGGCTTGTACCGGGGCTAGGAACCCCAAGTTGTTGCCAAGCATGTGGTTTCCCCAGAAGCCCTGGGGACTCTGGTTAGCAAGTTTGGAGGACATCAGAAAGGGTGGTGAGTTTCTTAAAGCCAATTTCCCCGTCCTGTTCTCTCTGTGAAGGAGCACTGTTGACATACCACTGAGGATTGGGGATTTATTTGGTGTTTGGGGAGTGCATTCCTGGGATGAGAGCCACATGGCCCTGGTGGGAGGGCGCATCCTGCTCCTGGAAGGGAGGGGATGGACACCCATGGCTTTGTTCTTCCATCCCCTTGCAAGTAGTCTGCTCTGCATCGTGGCTCAGTTTTATATTTTTAGCTTCCACTGAAATTTAATGTTTTGCTTTTGGTTTATTATGTATGCAAGTATCTTGCTGATAAATTACATGTGTAATTGTACCATCGTAACCACTGCTAGTCAGCGACAACATATAATTAAACTCACCCTTGTAGTCATTGAACTTTCCTGTCCCTGACAAGATCACTGACCACTCCAAGGAGGGTGTACCTCTGTGTAGGAGCCATGTGAGTGCCTGAGTGGCCTAATGGCGCTCCCACCCATGGCCCCTGGGTACCTGAGTGCACCCCAGCTTGTGCCTGAAACGTGCTTAGGCAGTCTTCCCTTGGCCAGAGTGGACAAGATGACAGGCTTGTATTGTAAAGCCTCAGGATGCCTCTTTCTCTATTTTTGTGTCTATGCTCAGAGGGTTTTTCAGCTCCAAAGTGAGTTGCTGGCAAAAAACAAAAACAAAAACAACAACAAAAAAACCCCCACAAACAAACAAAAAACAACAACAAAGACACTTTTGAGTAAACCTCAGAAATGTCTTTATTTGCCTCTGAGCCCCTTTTTTTCACATGGAACTCCAATAATCTTCTACTCATTTTCCTTTTTGTGTGTGTAAGGGGTGCTTATTGTGCCACTCTTATGTCTCTGTGCCACTGATGAGTCAGCGGTGGTCTGTGCCTCCCAGACTCTTAAAATTTGTTTTGCCACAGTGGAGACTGAACCCAGGGCTTTTGCACCATCCTATATCCCCAACCCTTTCATTTTTTTTTTTTTTGAACCAGAGATTGAACTTGGGCCCTTGTGCTTGTGAGGCAGGCAGCCGAACCACTGAGCCAAATCCTCATTTTAACCCTTTTCATTTTTAATTTTAAGATAGAATCATACTAAGTCACTGTGTTGTGAGGCTGGGCTTGATTTTTTGATCCTCTTGTCTCAGCCTCCCAGCGTGCTGGGGTTACAGGTGTGTGTCATTGTGGCCAGATATTTTTTTGCTTTTTCTTTTTTAACATTTAAAAAGTTAAAGAAAATCATGGCGAAATACACAATAACATAAGGCTTGTCATCCTGATCGTTTTAAAGCATACAGTTTAGAGGCATTGCATAATGCACCCTGCCACCATCACCGCTAACCATCTCCAGAAAAATTTGGTTTTCCCAAACTCTAACATTGTACTCATTCAACAACTCCTCATCTCTCCACCCCAGCACTCACTATTCTACTGACTGGATCTATGAATTTGAGCTCTGGAAGTACTTTATTTAAGTGTATCCATACTGTATTTATCCTTTCGGGCTGGTAACTTTACCAAGCATAATGTCCTCAAGGTTCACCCAGTTGTAGCATGTGAAAGATTTCCTTCTTTTATAAGGTTGAATACTATTCCACTGTATGTTGATAGCCCATTTGAGCTATCTATTCATGCACTATCAGACACTTGGGTTGCTTCCACCAATGCAGCTAACTTGAATAATGCTACTGTGACTATGGGTTCCTATGTTTCTTTAAGACTCAGCTCTGAATTTTTGAGTATTTACTCAGAAGTGGAACTGATGGGTCATATGGTCATTCTACCTTTAATACTTCTGGGAAGTGTCATGCTAGTTTCCATGGTGCTGCACCATTTGCTATGGTCAGCAACAGTATACATGTGTTCCAATATCTCCACATCTTTACCAGCTCCTTAGTTTTCATCTTTATCATAGCCATCCTAATGGTTGTGAGGTGGTTCTTCCTATTTTTATGGTTTTGAATGCTTAAAAAGTTTTTAAAGTTGATGATACATGAAAATTGTATGAAATTCAAATTTCAAGGGTGACCAGTAAAGTTTTATTGGCATACTGGCCCCTATGTTCACTGACATTGTGTCTATGGCTGCTTTCATGCTACAATGGCAGAGCTGGGTAGTTGGGACAGAGACTATGTGGCCACAGAGTCTAAAGAATCGATCACTTGATCCTTTACAAGAAATATTTGCCAAGCTGGGCTTGTGATAAGAGCTTTCCACCCTTTATTCTGTTGAATTCCTCAGCACTCTGCTCTGCAGACACATAAACTGAGGCTGAGCAAAGCTAGGTCACTTGAACAAATCACGTATCTGGGAAATTGATGGCTATACTGGGATGCGTGTGCCTGTACCTGAGCTGCCAAATCACCACCACTTTGAGTATAATCATTTTGAAATGACTTTTCCAGGAGCGATTGCTGTGTGTGTGTGTGTGTGTGTGTGTGTGTGTTGTTGTTGTTGTTGTTGTTGTTGTTGTTGGCAAGCTTGAGGTTAGTTCCTGATTCAGAAAAAAAAATCACAATTATACCAAAATATGATGTTATCATTGGGAGAGGTGGTAAACTGAGAGAGATAGGATGAAGACGGAAGGAGGCAGTAGAGAGCCAAGCCTTTATTTCTCATATACATGTATGGTGCTGGAGATGTGTATATACGGGGCAAGCCATTCATCACTCAGCTATAGCCACAGCCCAATTATTTCTTTCATGTGAATTCTGAGACCCACAGTCCACACTCCCTGGCAGGATGAGCTTTCAGCTCTGTTGTAGAAAACGATGGCTTCAGGATTGCAGGCCTGTGTACATGTGTAGCATTTCCTCAGCGCTACTGGAAGAGCTGAGCCAATCAATAACTTCTTCTTGCATTAAAAAAGTGAATTATTTCTATAATTGAGGGGAAAGAAAATCGGAATACACGGGAATGTGTGGATTGATCATTTCCCCTGCATTCTTTTTACTCTTTTTTTTTTCCCCCCTGCAGGGGGAGGGAGTGAATCCTAGCATAGATGTCCTTTACTGACCCATTCCTTTTATCTGAGCACAAAGATCCGCTTTCGTGTTTCCCAGAGCCCATCTTGGGCCCTTCCTCTGCCTCACTTCTGGCTGAGAGGTCTTCTGGCTTGGCTGCTAATGAGGAGCCAGTTGATTCGGTCTCTGCCTCCCTCTCTCCTTGACACCCTCTCCATCCACCAGGGTGTGTGGACTTGGTACCAGGAACCTTCTGACATTTCTTGATACAGAGGACAGAGCGCGGATAGTTATTTGTACTTTCCTCGAGTCACAGAAATTCCTAGTTGATTTTACATATTTGCGTGCTTTATGGAGCTGGCCTCTCAATCTCTAGTACTTAAAGGGTATTGGGGACCCCCGGGGATGGTGTTGGGCTTACTTCAGGCAAAAGAGATTGTTTGGGAATGCATCACACTCCCCCGCAATAACTACTGCATTTCAACAATAGGCTTCACCAGGGTCGCAGCAGGAAACATCACAGTGTTTTTCATGAACTTTTGGCTGTGGTTTTAAGTCCAGCAGAGTTGGGCTCTTACCCTTACGGCTTTCTGGCTCAATTCATCTTACACAAAAGAAAGTATGATAATCTGAACTGTAGGATGACAATGTGATCGGCGTGCTAGCACATTGCAAGAAAGACAGCAATGCCTTTGGATTTCGAGTTTCATCCTTGACCATTTGCAGTACTGCTTCAAGAACAGGGTCTGTGCCTGGCAGGTGCTTCATAAATATGGGATAAATGAATGACTTTGGTAGCTACTTTGTGCCTAAGTGGGAAAATACGTGATGATTTATGCCCATGTGCTTTGGAAACAGAGCTGTGTGTGCCCGCCCCATTCTCTGTTGTAATATTTCAGATTGGGCCTTGGCCCGGTAGGGCGTGGTAACATGGCCCACAGACTCTTCTGACTGCCTTTGCTGCTGCTGACTCTGACCACCCCCTTTTGAGTGTCTCTTGCCAGCTAGCAGCTCAGCTTTTACCCAGGGTCCCTGTTTTCAGCCCTTGTCATGGAATGTGACCCCAACATTGAGGACCTTGCTGCCCGGAGGGGAAAAGACTTTGGTTGGAGAGGTGGGGTGAGCTTGTGTGTGTCTGTGCCTGTGTGTGCATACTCACGCATGTGTGTACTTGTAGGGGAGGCTATGGCAGAATGTATGTGTATTTTCTGCTCTGAAGTCACATTTATTTCCTTCTTGCAATACTACAAGAAGATAATGAAGTTTCCCTCATGTTTACATGTTTTCATGTCTGAAAACAGTTAATAGCATCAAATGATGCTCTTATGAGTGAGCTGAACTCTACAGAATATTTTTTTCCTTAACAAAATATAACTTGATAGGAAAAAACTGAGGCATGGCATATACTGGAATCATTCACCTAATTTCTCTTTATTTTCCCAAGGCCCCAATGTGTACTGTGTGCGCTCTCTCTCTCTCTCTCTCTCTCTCTCTCTCTCTCTCTCTATAT
>NW_022900931.1:52426161-52434246 GCF_012274545.1 Fukomys damarensis
TATATATATGATTTCAGTGTTTCTCTGAAAGAAGTTCTGGAGGTTTGCAGATTAGCTTGGCACCTGCTTCCTTTGGTGAGGCCATCAGCCCTTTTCTCTGAAGCCCCAGGGATTGAAGGCTGAGAGAAAGTTTTGAGGGAAGGTAGAGATGAGCCTGCTTGGATGAAGGCTGTGTGGGTGTGGAAAGGAGGGCTGATCCTAAAGAAAGGGAACTGGTTGCTACCTTCATGATTTGATGGAACTTGTTAGAAATTTGCTACCTTCACTCTGCGGCCATCAGCCTGTGTGACCTCTAGAAGTCTTAGACCGACTGATAGATACAGCTGCACATTTCTACCTGAAGGGTGAGTTGATTGGACCTCATGATGTCTGAGATTCCTTGCAGTTCTTACACAGAATGACCTGGATAAAGGTGTTGGGCACATGCCTGCAAAGCCGGTGGGAACAGGGCAACCCATGCATTCTGGTTCAATAGGTCTCGGGAAGCAGAGAGAGTCTTCATGGGTAACAGGCCCCTTGCAGCTGGTACTGGCAATCCTTGGACCACACTTCGAGTAACAGAGCCCTAGGTGGGTGATTCTCTGTTGACTACTGAGTTAGAATCACTTGGGGAGCTTTTAAGACCCAATCATGTCTGGGCCTCACCCCAGACCAATCAAATCATGAGTTTCCTTGTGTGTGTTTTGGGAACTGCCAAAGGCCAGTTCATATGTACCTGGGGCATGGACCCTTGGGTAGGGCAGTGGATCTCCGGCTCAAGCAGGAATCAGAATCTTCTGGAAGGCTTGTGAAAAAGCAACTTTGGGCCACGCATCAGATTTTGACTCAGAAAGCCCAGGGTAGAGTGTCAGATTTGAATTTCTAGCAAGATCCAAGGCAGTGCCAGTGCTGCCAGCCCTGGGACCCCATTTTGAGAAGCACTGATCTAATTCAATCACCTAAGTTGGTACAGAGACTTTGAGGGATGGGAGCTGGGGTCCAGGACTTCTAGACCCTCTGCCAGGGTCACTGCATATACGTCTGCTTTACATCTGCCTTCGTAAGCGTTCACTGGAGAAAGATTTGTGGGTAGAAAAAAATGTTTTAAAACCTCTGAAGAAAAACTAAAACTTTTAATCACAGGGATGGTGAAGGTTCATTCTTCAATTGAGAGATAAACCAGGCAGGATCCTGGTCATCCCTGTTGCCAGATGTGGCCATTCTGGCCCCTGTTCCTGAACTGTCCTGTTGGTTTTGTGCGTGCTGGGGTCTGTAGTGCTCACAGTGGCCTCCAGGGGGCGCTTTCCTGGGGGGGGTTGGGCAGCTTTAGCCTTTGGAAACCAAACGTGTGCAGCTGCTGGTGCCTATTGACTATCAGGGGCAAGCACTATCCTCATTTTATATGCATGATCTCATTTAATTATTGCAACAATCCCATGGAACGAGTCCTCCCATTATCCCAGTTCTGAGATGAGCTTTGGATGTCCAGGTTGCCTGTTGGTGAGAGCACAGGAGATGGTGGGTAAGCGCCATGGAATGTGAGGGTGAAGACTGCCTAGGCCTGTGTGCCTACTACCTGGGCCAGGTGAGAGCGCTCAGAGCCCCTGGCCAGCCAGAGTGGCCAGCCCCTTTGGAGAAGTCTCTGTAGATATTCCTCTGTGGTCAAAGTCCCAGTTGCCTAAGACTTCTTGGTAGAAACTGAGCAATGAGACTCCTTTTGGGTGAGGCCTTGCTGTTTGGCCTTTGACTGGGCAGAAGTGTCTGGGAGGAACTTCTGGGCATCAGCCACTGAGATGGGTGGGTAGATCTCTCCAAGGCTGGGTTCTGATTCTTTGGCTTGCTGTCTTCCCCCAGGGTCCTGGGAGACTAGAAATGTGTTCATTACAGCAGGTTCTTGCTGAGACTTTGTGACAGAGCTTGTTCTCCCTGCCCACTCAGTACACTTGGGTCAGGGGGCCTTCCTGCTTGTAGGAAGGGAGACCCAGATGAGGATGTGGCTTTCCGAGTGGCACCTGGTCCTATTGGTAGGGAGGAGGGCAGTACCTTTTAACCATCATTCGAGCCTCCTGTTTTCACCTTAATACATATCCTCTGTTTCCCTGAAGCAACTCGAGACAAAGCTTACTGATGGGGTGTTGGAGATAGCTCAGAATCGGGCTCAAGGCCCCAGCAGGGGAAGCCCTTCCAGTAGCCAGAACTATGCTGCTTTTCTGTGCATCAGATGCCAGGACCCGCCTTGAGACATCTTCAGAGGTGACCTGAGCTCAGTCCAACATCAAGCCCAAGAGTCTTCCTTTTGGTCTGTCCGTGTTCCATCTTCAAAGTGCAGCTAGAGGGATTTAACAAAAGGCTGACTTGGGAAATACTGTGCTCGCTCAGACACCTGATCCTCAAGTCTTTCTAGTCACAATTATATGAACTCTTAGCACACCCAGCAGCGATATGTGGGGAAAAGTTACATCTAGTTTAACAGAATGTCTGCTAAAGTACTTTTCTTAATAGAACAGGCTGGATCCTAAGCCTCTCTTTTTTGAACCCCTGAGGGCTTTATTCCTGAATTTAAATCAAAGCCTGCTCACGTCAGATGGCTGACATGTTCTTGGATGCAGCTGTAGCTCACCAGAGAGATCGACCGGCCCCCCGACACAGACAGAGGCACCACCTCCCACAGGTGGGTTGCTGCTCCATTCTTTCTGTAGTGTCCCACAAGGATGTAGCTGACCTTCTCTCTTTGAAGGATTAAGACCTGCAGATATTAGAATTTGTAGAGAGAACGGTGGCACAGGTAAAGGAGCGGCTGTGTAGTGGGGGAATTCTGCCCAGGGCATCCCTTTAATCCATGCAGTCTGGCCTAAGGGAGTAATCAGGTGCCAGCCCCTGGCTTTGCACAGTGCCCCTTTTGGTTGACCTCGTGTATTTCTTCAAGGAATCCCACCTACCCCACCTCAGCCTTCTTTCAGAGAATAGCAGGCTAATTCCAAACAGCGACTGGAAATCAGTGACACATCCTTACATATTCAGATCCCGGTCAGGTCTAGCAGCTCCTTGGTTGCATCTGGGCCAGGGGAGGCTTGCCCAGAAGTCCCCTGTGGGTCACAGCCTGAGTCAGTCTGTGGAATACAGATCTCTTGATGACCATTTGAATGAGTGTTTCCTCAGAGTGCTAGCTCTGGGGTGGAGACACTTGCAGCAGGCCACAGCTATTAAAAGACCCTTGTCACCCTGGAAGAACAATTTGCTAACTCCTTCACCTTGTCTCAGTCCAAAGAAAGTGTTTTGGAATCAGGGAGCCTTGGGACCAGGGAGCATATTATCATGGTAGTTTCAGAGGTGCTGGGAAATCTGTTTCAAAGACAAGTTCCCAGACCCCAGACCTGGACACGCTTGGGTCTGGGATGGGACCTGGTGGTGTCTGTTTCCTATGGGCTCCTCGGTAATGCAGATGGGCCTGGGATCTCAGTGTCATTGTATCTAGATTTTTGTAGGTGAACCTCAGAAGCCTGGATTCTGCCATCTTTTTTTGTTCTCAACCATGAGACTGTGGTTAAAACATTTTAAGCACCTGAATTTCAGTTTTCTCACCGATAAAAGAAAGTAAATTTGTGTGATTCCTAAGGGCCTGTCCAATTCTGAAGTTTAGCACATGAAAAACAATCTGCATTTTAGGCTTAGTAAATTACATTTGCCCCTGAAGAGGGCCAGGAAAAGAGGGAGAATCTGCAGCCGGCAGTGCAAGGCCAAGGTTATAAAGGTAGCTTCCGTGAGAGAATCATTTGTATTTATTGAAATTGCTCATTTTAATCACCCTGGATACTCCCTTGATAAAAAAATTACAATCCTCTGTAAATTATGAATACCTTGAAATTCACAAATTCTATCACTTTTGTGATTGGCAACATTAAATGGCAACAGCTCATTTAAATAAGCAACATCTGGACATTATTATTTTTAGGGATTTTTTTCATCTGTTGATTTAGAAATCTGGGGCCTTTATGAATCTTGCATGAATATTCTTTTATATTCACATCTACCATCAAGACACAAAGGGATAGCCAAAAAAGCACTGTCCAGTGGTTCTTTGATGCAATGCATGTGTTTTTTAAACAACTAATCCATTGTGAATGAGAGAAAATATAAAATAGGCCGCCTGAGTGTAGGTGGAGAAAACAGTGTGGTGTTCTCAGAACCAGAATAAGCTGACAATTCAGAGCTTCAGTGGAGAGAAGGCTTTGGTTTTATATGTAATAATATAACGTTTTAAAATAACAATAATTTCGGACTGATGATATCAGAATATGGTATTCACTATTTCTCAGAATAATCCAATTTAGAACAATGTATTCTGAGCAGGTTTGGTAAAAATAGAAGATCTATCATCCCATGGTATAAGATAATGCATTAATTTTTATGGGTGAGTTATGAAGATGTACAACTCGGTTAAGAGTTAGGATAAACATAATATTCCTTAATTAATCCATTATGCCACGGTACACACATGCCATTTTTATTACCTTAAAAATGAAAAATGTCAAAAAAGGAAATTGCTGCTTTTTTCCTATCAAAAAAGCCTTTTTTGAAAAATCATAAAATGTCTAATCTAATTCACCGTATAATACTAATGAGCTTAACAAGCCATCTCAATGCACAGTTTAGGATAAAAGGTCATCAGTTTCTAGCAGTCAAATTTCAGTACTTTTCAGATGAGGCAAAACCTTTCAGCACCAAATATCGGAAATGGCATTTGTGATTAGAAGCGTTATTAATAGCTATTTGTTATTAGTGTAGCATAGAGTCTTAGAATTTCATATTCTACCCTCCTTGCATTTTCTAACCCTTAGGGCTGCAGAGGCCAGGATCGTTTGTGGAGTTTGGGCTTCTTTTTGCCCCCTCCCACCCCCGTGAATTTGCTTAACTCTCCACCCATCCCAGTTCTTGGACATGTTGAATTGAGAATACACACACACACACACACACACACACACACACACGAGGCACAGCTTTCTGTTTCATACCACAGTTAATTTTCTCCAATCTTTTGGAGTCTCCTGCACTTATTTTCTGGCACCCCCCTGCTTTCCAGGCAAGGTCTTTCCTGGTGTGTGTCAGTGTCATCTGCCCCGCTACTTCTTTTGTCTCGTCACTGAAGAGGCCTTCTGGAGGCCTGCCGGCCGCCGGAACCTTTGGCTGTGGTGCATACGGTGGCTGCTGCCGGCCTTGTTACGGAAAAGAATTGCCCGGTGGATTGAGGGAATGGCTGATGGCGGGCTAGAATCATGAAGCTGAAAGTAATATTGCCAACTGGAGGTCATTTTTCCCAACTGAGGGGCAATAGTTTGCCACTATAAACTGCACATTGCAGTCAGTATATGTTTTATTAAACCATTTAAGGAACTTGGGAGCCATTTCATTTAAACTTCCTGCTTGATGTAGCTCAGGGCAGAGCCCAGAGCAGCTCACAAAAGAGGCCTGGAGTCATTTGCAGCACAGATACCCCACATGCCCAGCAGGATGCTCTACAACTGGGGCCAAGACCAGACCACTACTTATGGAACTCAACACTTGAGTGCACGAGTGTGCATGAGTGTGTGTGTGTGTTCTTGTCCCAGAAGCTCTGCCACTAACTGGCTTTGTAACCTTGGTCACATCTGTTGGTTTCTCCATGACTGTTTCTGCTGCTATAAAGGGCAGGGATGTTGCGTTTGCTGTGAGATGCAGTCCTGCCGTTCCATGAAATGCTGGATTGTCAGGGGTCACTCCCAGACCTGAGGTTCTTGGACTTCCGATCGGGCCCCAGTCATCACAGTGGAAGGTCAGCCCCTGTTTCTGCTTTGCCTGAAAAGTGCACCTGCTTGCAGGCGTTTCACCTTGGGGGGGACTTGCACTGGGGGGACTGTGGCCACCCTGGTGCAGCAGCGATGATGTGTTAGTTTTCAGCAAAGAGCAGGGAAACCAGAAAGTGCCATTTAGTTCTCGCGTTAAACAAAACAACAACAACAAGGACAACAACAATGCCACCCACTGTGGATGATGCTTTTGTGTCTGAGAAGACAGGGGTGAAGTGCCTAGGGTCAGAGCACTTGGTTCCAGGACCACCCTCACTGTGGCTTGCTGAGCAGCTCACTGCCTTCTCTGAGCCTCAGTTATGCTGTCTGCAAAATGGGGCAATGGCGAGACCGTTGCTTCTACATTCTTTTACCAGGAATGGGTGTCGTAAGCGGCAAAGTTCTACAGAAACCATGGTGTTACCATTGTGGATGCCTTTGTGATTGTAATTTAGCCTCAGAGTCTCCCCTGAATCGACGCCTGTGCGTTCTCTGTTCACAGTGTGTGTCTGTGAATCAAGGAATGATGAGGTGAGACGCACTTTATCTTTAAGAATAACTGGCGGAAAGGAATTAGGCACTTTGTCCTTCTTAGCCCTAACTGGTGGTCTTTTAGTAGGTGGCCTTAATTCTACAATGTTATATAACCAAATCTTTTGTCTAATTGGTAACTATATTTAGGAGGTAGAGAAATATGTGAGCTATTCGTTTCGATTAAATTTTTTATTATGCACTCTGCATTTGGATTGACAACTATTAATATTAAAGAGCTTGGCCAAATTGAAATTTGTATTGCTGGAGAGACTTAAATATAATGTATGATGCTGGAGAAAAAAGAGCCCAGGGGATATGGGGATTACCAGGCGGGGTGCAGCCAGGTCCCTGCCAGGGGCCGATGTGTGCTGGGTGGAACCAGCACCACCTCGGTCCGCGTGGGCGGGATGCACTCGTTGGACTCTGTAGAATTAATGTCAGGATATGTTCCCAGAGATGAAGTTACACAGAGAGCTAGAACACCTTTTAGTGCCTTCTACAAATAATTTTTTATAATAACTTTGTATACAGTATTTTTCCCAGCACTAATAAGAAAGTTTGGGGGGTAAGGCGGAGAAAGTCCTTCTCCAATAGGATTCGTGTATCACCCGGGTCTCCTAATGATGAAAAAGAGGGAGCCCAGCTTGCTCCCAAGCCGCCCACACTGTTGCCCTGCAGGTCCTCGGAGCTTGAAGGTCTGCAGGAGCCACGTAGTGAGGGATAATGTAAGGCCATGACCATAAGGGGAATGTTCTAGGGGTCGAGAGGAGCTCGGTCCTTGGGTTTGGACCTGTGGTTTTGTGTCTTTGGGCTTGGCCCCTCTAACCAGGCCTGTGTTATGTTGTGGTGTTCTATATAACCACATGCAAGATCCTCCAGGATTTGCAGATTTGGTGGGATCTTTAGACGGGGAACTCAGGTGCTTGGGTCCACACAGACTCTGAGCAGGATGGGAACTCAGGACCAGAACTCAGTCTGAGGAGCACTGTTACGAGTCCCCCTCTTGGACTTTGAATCCACAGAGCTGAGAGTGAGGCTGCTGCCCCCAGCCACCAGCTCACCCGTTAGCTGGTCCTCTCCTACCCCAGGCCACTCTCTTGTGTCTTGTGCCCTCTGTCTGGAGTGTTAGCCTGGTCTCTGACCTCCAGGCAAACTCTGCAGAGGGCAGACTGAAGCCTGCCCGTCAGGGTGATTGGCCCTCAGGCTGGTCTTTGCCTCCCCACACTGTTCCCCATGGGCAGGGCTGTGCCCTCCCCACCCCCTTGGCCTTTGTGCAGTGTCTGCACATGGAGGGCACTCAGTGTGACCAAGTGGGTGCTCAGATCAGCTCACCTATTCTGACTGGCAGAGGAAGGAAAGAGGGCAGTTTTATACTCAGCTCTTTCCCCATCCAACTATGGACTCTCTGGTGGAAGGGGCATTATTTTCATGCTATTTGTGGTCTTTACATACCCCCAACCCACACACACATACACACTAGGAACAGGAACTCCAAGGCAGGCAAATCTCTGGTAATAGAGAATTCATAAACTTGGCAGTCTTGATCTGGATGTAGTGACACATGCCTATAATCCCAGAACTCTGGGAAGCTGAGGCAGGAGGATCTAAAATTTGAGCCTGCACTGGGTACCTTAACAGCTTATCGAGACCCTGTCTTAAAATTAAGAAAGGGCTGAGGATGTGGCTCAGTGTGAAGGTCTTGCTTCAATCTTCAGGAACACACACACACACACAAACACACACACACACA
>NW_022900931.1:52434574-52467074 GCF_012274545.1 Fukomys damarensis
CACACACACACACACACACACACACACACACACACACACACACACACACACACACACACACCTGCAGTCTGGTTCAGTGGATGTGAAGGAAACTGAAGTTTTTACCAGCAGATGCTTTTGGTTCTAGACACCTGGGTCATGGTTTCTAAAGCACTTAGCAGCTCTCAGTTGAGCAATGGTTATTCTAAGGCTTGGCTAGTGTCCCAGGTCTCTTGAAATGGGGACAGGGTACTTTACTTTGTGTCCCTGCTGCCATCACCCTGTTCTATCTCCCAGATGCAAGCCCAGGCTCCTGGTGGGCAAGAAGTGCCCTGCTCATCCCTGCTCTTCCCCCACCGGTCTGCTCAGAGCCAGGCATCTCTGTGCCAATGACAGGCATGGTATGATGATGACAGTCCAAGGCTCAGGATGAAGGACACAGATGGCTGGCCGGAGGTGTGTGCAATGCAGAGTGGCTTCTGAAAGGTGCTTGTTTCCCCTAAGTGCCTGGCCAGCTAAGTGCACACTTCTAGGGGAAGCACAGTCATGGACCTTGGCCGGGGGGTGATCCCTGCTGCCTGTGCCCAGCAAAGTGAAGAGGGAATTAAAGTTCATTCCTTGACCTGACCTAGAGGATGGCTCTGGAAGTGATCAGGGACGGCAGGGGAGGTGACCCAGTTGGGTCCTTGAGTGATGCTTTTCTACCATAAAAACTGAGAATAAAAATGGCAGGGGGAGAAGGCTGTTCTGGCACACTGGAGACGGCACGGGGCGGGAGCTTTTGGGGCCATTGCACAAGGGGCAACGAGCCTGCAGGCTTGGAACCAGCCCTTCATACTCTGCTTTGCTATTGAGGAAGATGACTGAGAGCAGACAGGTCCAAGTTCTCATGATGGGGCTGGGGAGAAACCTGAGGGGCAAAGACGTGCTTGTACCTGGCTGGTGGTTTGCAAAAATGGTTCTAGCAAAGAAAGGCACGACCTGTTTGGGAGGACACCTGGCTGGTCCTCTACCTCTGTTAAAAATACTGCAGGGGGCAAACAGATATCTCTGTTCTCAGCCCATTTGTTCCTCTGGTGCTCTGCAGAATTTTGAGCAAGAGGGTAAGAAGGCACCTCAGAAAAGAATAGGAAGTCAGGGCCAGGGAGTCTTACTTCTCATTGGTTCCAAAGCCCAAGGCTGCATTTCTCTCTGGTCCTTGATTTCCCCAAATGGGCTGGACTGTGTGTGTTCCCTGTCGAAGCCAAGGCAGTTGATGAAGCTTGTGTAAAGTGTGATCAGGGGAGCACCCACCAGGCACGTCACCCACGTAGGGGCAAAGGGGAGAGCGAGAGGACCTGTAGGGAAGGAGGGGTGCAGTGTCCTCAGCTGACCCTTCCAGGGCCTGTTCTTGACTGCTCCGGGTTTCCTCATTTGTACAAACGCAGGAAAGAAAATGATCACTTCACTGTGCATAGAGAGGGCAGTGCATCCTCTGTTAATGAAGAGAAGTGCTTTGCAAGTGGAGGTGTAACCAGAGCAGCAGTGTCTGAGGTTGTAACATTCTTAGGGAGAATCATCACAAGCTGCTCCGTGGTCTGAGCTCATAGTCCTCAGTTATGCCCTGTGACTCTCTCAGCGGGTGTCTTCTTTGCTCCAGCACCCATGGTAGAGGTCCACAGTCACACTTAGGCCTTGGTTGGGTGGGCTGCCCCATATTCTTCTGCCCATGTTGCGTGACCCCAGTCCTGGGCCTGTGTTAGGGTCCTGAGCTCAGGGACCTGCCTTCTGCTGCCTGGAGGTCTCTTCTAGGTGGGACTAGGTCTGTGAGCAAGGCATTGATCAGGCAGGGCCACTTTTCTTGACCTCTTGTTGACGCTGGCTGGACATGAGGTGGCAGAGGCCAGGTGAGTGAGGAAAGACCAGCTCCATCCTTCCTCGGTCCACCCGCAGCCCTGAATTCGGGCCAGGCTGGGAATGGGTCCTCTGGACGTATTTAGTGATTTGATTTGACAGAGGGTCACATCAGCTTTTTTTCCCCCCCTCCAAATTTTAATATCAGATTCATTTATTATGTTGACTGCAACTGACAAATGCTCACATTATTCACCCATTTATTCATTTGCTCATGAAATCTGTGTTGAGTAATTGTTCTGCCTTATTGGCAGTTTTAATTCTACAGTCCTTTTTTTTTTCTCCAAAAGGTCAGTGGCTCACTAGATGACCAGGCCAGTGTGTGTATGCCCTGGAGAGACTTTTTTCTTTCTTTTTTTTTTTTGCAAGGAGATATTGGTCAGATTTCATTCTTCTGTTCTTGTCTTGGATCATTGCCAAATCTGGTGGGGCTCTTGTTTTTCTGCTATCCTGTTACCTGGCTCAATATCTGTGTCATCTCGTTCCAGAGTGAGATTATTTTCTTTATTTCCCTTATTCATTTCAAATTAAGATCTCATGACACATGGATATCAAAATGGATATGTGTGTCTTGAGTTAGATTCTTACCTGTGAGATTTTTTTTTTTTTCCAGAAATGAAACTGTTAATAGTCTCTGTGGTGGGGCTATCAATCAGGTTTGAAATGTCTATGGATTTGCTTTTGGCTAAAAGTATGTGAGATCCAGAGGGAAGCTTTAACCTCTGATTTCCATTTGGAAAACTGAAAAGTTGGTTAGGAGTCCATTGTAGGAAGAAGATAGAAATGCTCTAAAAAGTCCAATTCAGTAAAGTTACTTCCAAGCTGAAACATTCAGAGTGTAGAGATCTATAGTCTGGTGTGTTATTTTATGGTAACTTTATCTACGCAGCTGTGTTTGCTGCAAGAACTCACATCTCTGTGTAGAACACCAAATGAAATATGAATGTGCTTTTTACAATTTAGTACTTTTAATAAAGGATTTGTGAGCAAAAGGCTTAAGTACAAGAACCACAAAACATATAGATAAAAATATAGCCATAATCACCCATCAAACCCAAGAAAATTCATTACGTAGAGAACATTAGTAATTGGGAGAAGTTGAGAGAACTGACAGAAAAATAATATATATACTCAGAATTCCAAAGGCATGAATCCTTTTAGCTGGGATCAGGGCTTCTGAGTTCTCTAGGGTGGGTGTTTTATTACAGTGGATGCTTTACTTAGAAGGATGTAATTTATTATCATTGAATTCGCATGGCAACATGAATTTGGATTTGAGTTTCTGGGAGAAGTTTACAATTAGTCCCCTCATATATATTTATAGCTTTGAAAAACACTTGATGTTAAAATAACTTAAGTACCTTCCCTCTTTTTTCGGCTGAACTGTGAAATAATGAAAGCTTTTGTTTTAAACAAAATGCAGCCACTGCTAAATGAAATATAACTGTTGTGGCTGGGGTCACAGTGATTAGGTGGGTGCCGTACCTAGGACCAGAGGAGATGCACAAGTGGATACACGCCCTCAGGTATCTTGGTCTTACACGAAGGATGCTTTTGATTTTTCAAGTTTTCTTAATGTTTCCTCATTGGCAACTTCTACTGGGGCTTCAGAGTAGACTCTAGGACAGGGCTAACAGAAGATTGGTTATGAAGGTGTCCCTGCCACATTCTCCAAAGGTCACCCTAACTCATTCAATCCAGAGCCTCCGTCGCCTTACACATTCCATGTTGCTTCACAACGTGGAGGAATTGTCAGCGAGCCGTGATCTCCGTGGTTTTTCTTTTTCTATTAAAATACAGTAAGAACTTGATTATGTGTTTCAGTATTTCTCAGCCTGACCCACAAGTAAAGCTGGTGACAATGATTTAGTTATTGGCTCATGTTTATTGCCAATGCAATGAGGTTGTGGTGTCTGACATTTTCTTCTCACTATGTTGAAGCTTTTAGCGAGTTGCTCTTCTTACCCGGCAAGCCGTGTAACTTGGCCTCTCTTTGCAGCTGGGTTATACATTCCTTTAACACTGGCCTGCTCCCCTAACCTTCCCGGGTGGCTTTCGATGACTTAAACACAGTAATTGGCATGGAGGTCTGAAGCTTTATTTTATGATATTAAATCATTCTTTTCTGGAAATAGAAATCTGCAAAGTATACCGTTCATTATGTGCAGGCCTGTGTTAACACGGGCCTTGGCTGCCGGATGGTGGCATCTGGAAGAAGTTGTGCTGCGTGTGTCATGGATGTGCCAGCTATCACCTGTGGAGGTGGGTCAGAACCAGAAGGAAAACCGAGTCCTGCTGCATCTCAAGGATTAAGGTGTAGGGCTTTCTCCATTGTGTAAAGGGTAACATTTCCCTAAAAAATATTCAAAAGGTGGACTCAGATGAACTTGACCGGTACAGTATTATTTTAGGGGGACTTGGCGATCTCTCCACAAAATCCTGTCAGCATTTTTTTTTTCATGTGAGCCATGATTTTCTTGAAACAAAGAGGATTATCAGTCATAAGTTCTGAAGACTGCAGTGGGGTGGGCGAAAGGTTTAAGAGAAGGTTTTGTGTAAAGGCCTTACAAAACTGGCATTCAATCCAGCTGGGGAGGAATTCTTGAGTGGGCGCCATCTTGGTTTCTTTGCTCCATGGCAAGGAGAGTTGGATCAGAACTTTTCAGACTTCAGAGACCTTATAGATCCAATCACAACTGATTCCTACAGCCCATGTCTGCTACTGGATGGGAGCTAGGGCCTGGAGTTGAAGCCAGTGAGAGTTCTCTGTAGGCTGTTCTTTTCCAGATAGCTGAGTATCCGCCAATCACTGGAAGTCACTCTGTGGTCACAGATGAGCTCAGACCAGGCTGATTGCTCTCTGTGATGACCAGCAGCTCATCCTTGCATTGCTACCCTCAATACCCCCATATAGAATATCATAATTTTCTGGGAAGAGCTTTGTAAGGTTAGTCTTTGGTGATGAGATCATCTTGGGGAAAATGACATCTGAGAGTCTCTCATACTGCAGTTTAATTTCACCAAAACTAATCACAATGCCTTCCTAGTCTCCTCATCCTTTTCTCTTGCCCAACTTGCCACTCTGGGCAGTCTCTACACAGCATCAAGAAGATCCTCAGAATTTCCTACCCTGATCAAAGGATAATGTTTTTTTAAAAGGCAGAAGTCCACTGAGACATAGAAGGAAACATGTAAAGAATATCAAAACAAACACAAAACTGAAAAGGCAGAGACCGAAGAGTGTGAACTACCTGTAATCCCAGTACTCTGGGTGCCGAGGCAGGAGGATCTCAAGTTCAAGCCTAACCTGGGCAAAACTGAGGCACTTAGCAAGACCTCTCAAAATCAAAATAAAAAATAAAAAGGCCTGCGGATGTAACTCAGTGTGAAGGCCCTGGGTTCAGTCGCCAGTAGTGCAAAAACAAACAAACCAGAAAGTGTTTGCTTAGTCTCACTGGTGGCTTTCATTTCCGGATTGTCTCCCACGGCACATTTTAGCAGTGGAAGTGGGCAAAAGGTGGGGAGAAAGCTAACTTCTGGAAGGTTGAAAGCTATACTGGTTATCTAAGTGGTATCAAGTGGGTGAGTGTGGAGTGGCTTCCGCATCTAAAAAATGATTTTGTTAGTATGTAGGTCACATTACTGTACTGTCTGGCTATTGGACGTTGCCTTAGATAACTGTTTGTGGAGTATTAAATGGTTGTGCTGCCTCAGCACACTTTTTAACTGGTATTTTTCACACAGTTGTGCAGTTGAAAAGGCACAGCGCTGCAGCAGAAATCAATTTATCTTTCCCTCTGTTACTTGTGTATTGTGAGTTCTTGTAGTGTTTTACCATTTGATTAATTGATATTCTTTGTGTTGGATATCATTTGTAACAGTCCTGTCCAACGGCGGGTCCTTTCAAAACTTTCATAAGAACACTACATTATTTATGTGAGACCTCCTCATGACAAACTACAATAGTGAGATGCAGAAAGAAAAATTAGATCAAAATGCTCTTGGCTTATAAGTTTATTAAGGGCGGAAACAATGTGTCCATTCATGACTCTGGTCCCGAAGCCTTGGTGCTACAGACTGGCTTTGATGGGCACTGCTCAAAAAAGTTGGGCGACATAAGTTTTTCCTTCCTTGGCCTTTTTATGGTTGATTGTCGTGCGGGGGTAGAGGGGCTCCTGGTTCCCACTTACGTGACAGACAATTATGAAGAATGAGACAGGAGAGGCAGGGAGGGCTGGGCATGGTGTTGAATATGAGGCTGCACCCTCTGAACTCAGGAGATAGGATGGGGAGCAAGCGAGACCGCCACTGCCATAGGTTTCTCCCAGGGCCCTGCCAGAAAGCCTGATGCTTTTGAAAATAGCGTGCACATTTCACAGGGTGCGGGTCTCTCTGTGGGTACTATTAATATCTATTTTTAGAGCAAAGAATGTGGCAGACAGAGGTCTGCGAGCCCCGCATTATAAAAACAGAACAATACTATTGCTTCCCTGTTTCATTATAAAGTTTCTTTGACCCTGTGGTTTATTTTCAAACATTCAAGTTATTTGTTCTGGTGTCTTCTTAAACAGGGGTTGTTTTTCTCCCTTTCAGAAATGAGCGCAGATGGTGATGGAGTTTTCAAGCGCTGACATCCCTGCTTGAGAAAGTGTTCCCACCTTCTTTGTGCTGAACAAGTCAGGCAAACTAACATGATGATGCGATCATCGGTTTCATGCAGACATGCAGAATTGATTGACAGGGGAAAATTTAACATAAACCACACATTCTTTCAGTGCCTTCAATTTCTTAATGATGTTTATTTGTTGGATATTAGCAGCGGCAGGAATTTCATTTAAGGCGAAAAGGGTGGTGGTGGTGTGGGGGGGGGGGTTGGAGGAGAAGAAGACTGGGGAAGGGAAGAAAACTTGTTCCAGGCAAGCAGGTTTAAGAGGAAATTTACTGCTCTAGTAGAGTCTCCATCAAAACAATTTGTAACTGCTCTTGCTCCTCGAAGCCAGCTCCGGAGCTGAGCCTGTCAGCGGCTAACTAGCCATTCTCAGACCATTGCTTCTGTTTGCGTGACTAAATACAGACAATTAAAGCCGAGCACTTTCATTCTCTATGAACTCATTGTTATCCAGGGTTCAAGTACTCGGATAATGGGCCACAGGGAGACTGGAGGATCATGATGGGCAGTGGCAGAGGGCCACTGGGTAAAGCCCCTTCCTCATTATCCACTGCGTGCTCTCCGAGGGACCGAGGACCCCAGGGTGCCTCCTTACCAGCGGCGTTTGTAAAGACGGACCAAGGAGATCCTGTATCTCCGAGGAGCCCTGGCCTGATACTCCAGGCCCCGTGAAGACTCCGCTTCTTGGGACTCGGAGACGACATGTTTGAAGGCCCCGCGGCTGGCTGCTGGCCCCGTTCACTGCCTTAGTCACAGTCTGTGTCACAAGCCAGCACTCTGAGCTTGCTGAGACTGCCTGTCTTTCCTGAGGCTCGGGATGGGAGTAGAGGAGACTAAAAGCATTTGGATCCCTGACAGTGGCCCTTAGCACTACCGACTGGCTGGAAGGGCTCTGGACCCTGAAGGGGTGGTGGGACTCCCTTTCCCTGACCCTGTATGCAGCGCCCATACCAAACAATATGATGCTGTATGTAAGTGTGGGGAAACCAAACAGATTGGTGATGGCTAATATTTTTCCCCCCAGACATCTTATTTTTTCCTGAACTTTTGGTGTCTGCCCCACTCCAGGGCTTAGACTGCTCTACAGCTAATCCTCACTTAATTTACTCCCTCCACCCACCCCCTTGGCTCTATACTTTCCATAGCTTCCTGTTATTTGCTTAGTATTTTATTTGAAACAACTTCACATACTCACCTCCCCTCTTCCTCTCTGTCTCTGTCCATCTCTCTCTCTGTTTCTCTCTCCCTCCCCTTAGCCCAGTCTACTAGAGCTGTGACAACCTGGTTTTGAGGTGCTAGGTTTCTCCTCAGTCCTGGAAGGGGCAATATCCAAGTACTGAAATGTGGCAAAGCAAGTCCCATTACGCGGCACTGGGACATGTGTGGCTGCTGAGCAGCTGGGACAGCTTGTACCTGTGGCCTTGCAGGTAGACCAAGGAGGCCCCTGAGGGACTGGCCCTGCAGGGCAGGGAGTGGGAGCTGCATGTGATCCTGGGGAGAAGTAGGGGGGGCCATCTCAGGCTTCCCTGAGGAATCTGGGCTCTGAGCACTTGCCAGGCCCCGCAGTTGGATTTCCAGTCCCCAGAGAAATGAGCTCCCAGGGTCCTGAAAATTAAAAAAGATTTTTTTTTTGGTCTAGTTCAGTTAAATCCCTAGAGTTTCTGCAAAGAAGCTGATTTTTCTTTTTGTATGAAACTAGTTTAAAAGTAATACTTACCTGGGTGCAGTGGCACGAGGCTGTCATTGCAGAAGTCTGGGAGCTGACGTTGGAGGAGGATCGCAAGTTTGAGCTCAGCCTGGGCAATGTAGTGACTTTTACCAAACCGAGACCATGTCTCAAAATTAAAACAAACAAACAAACAAAAACCCAAGTTGGAGATAGAGCTCAGTGTGAAGGCCCTGGATTAAATCCTCAGCACTCAAAGGAAAAAAAAAAAAGTAAGAAACTAATAAAATTTAAACACATTTTCTGTTTCGAGTGGCAGAAGGAGCACATGGGGCCTCTGGCTCCTGCTCAGGTCGACCCCTTTCCTGCAGAGGGGATGGGACATGGTCCTCCACCCACCCTGGCTGCCTCCACCTCTAGCACCTCCCTGAGCTCAGGCATCCTGCTCCTTGCTGCAGAATCACCTTCCCCCAGTAGCAGGCATCCTGGCCTTTCACAAGGCTGTCACTTCTACAGTCTCCTGAAATAACAAAGGCCACACTTTCTAGATCTTTCTCCTTTCCATTAAAAATAAAAAAACCCAGAGCCTTCCAGAGCCTTCCAAAGCTTTCCTGAAGCAAGCAAACCTCAGAGCCAAGCCTGCAAAGCATCGTCTGGGGCTTCGGTGATGGCTTAGCGAGGTGACGAAGCTGGGGCACGCATGCGTTCCCAGGGGGCTCATGTGAACTTTGCTGTAGAGTGATGACACAGACTGGCAGCCTGCGAGGCTTGGAGAAGGCTGGGCTGCTGGGTCTGGTGAGCAGGGCAGGGGTTGCTGCCAGTCCCTGTCCAGGTGCCTGGCTTGAGGAGATGTCTGTTGCAACGGTCCCCTGGCAGAGACAGCCCCATCTGAGCCCCTGCTGGCTGGAGGGGAAGGGTCCTCAAAGAAGTGCCCTGTGAGTGACTTACCTCTGCTCAGAGCTCCTGCCCTGTCTTTGTCCCTCTGTGTTCTGCCTTGGGCGGGGTAGCCTTGACTTTGGTTCCCGGCAGTCTCCGGGAAGCCTGAGCACTCCACACCTCTGTGGGAGGCCCCTTCTCTGAGGGCCCAAGCTCTGCATCCCCTATGACTTCCCCATGTCTCTTGGGGCTGGCTGGAGATCTCTGATGGGTGGCCTGCTGGGATGGAACATGTGTCAGGAATGAAGGTCGCACAGTCTGTTGACCTGGAATAGCCCACCCAGCTGCGGCCAGTCTTTGGTGTTCTGGAGGAGCTTGGGCCAAGAGTGGCTGCTCCAGGGTCTTTGGCCTGATGTGTCACTCATGTAAGTGGGCCTTCCTTTCGGGAAAAGTAGTGTCAATATTTGAGTCTCCTCCTGGGTCCCAGAGGCCAAGGCACTGAGAGGAGAGACCCTTTCCTCACCTCTCACTCCCAGGGTATGTGCTTCAGAGTACAGAGTGGTGTTGAGGGTGACGTGGACGTAGGAGCCCATCAGGGATCTGGTGGTGTTCTTGTGGTTACCATACTGATTCTCCTTTGTGAAGAGTGTGCCCACCCTTCTCATTTTGGCTTTGCCTTGCTGGTGACTTAGGCAAATGCTTACTTTGCCTACTAGGGGGCCACACTGCTTTCTGGGGCCACAAGACTTTAGCACATGGTCCTACCCACCTACTGTTGGGGTGGTGTAAAAGACTTAGGGACCTCCCCTATGGCAGGGTGGCAGTCTCCAGCTGCGGGTGCATTGTGGTGTCCCGGTGAGGTGGAGTGGCAGGCAGGGCCCTGTGGATCCAGGATCTGCTGGTGGGGGTTGGTATTCACAGGAGCCCGGCATTGTGGTTTCAGGAACACCACCTGGCTGGGATGCCCTGTGGTGGATCACAGTAGATGATGTGCCTCCTGTCTGGTGCTATGGAACTCGAGGATCCGAATTTCAGAAGTTTCTCCCCTCACTGCCTGCTGTCAGAGCAGAGCCATACTACACACTGTGGGGAATTTGCAGGCTCTGGTGGTTGATTGATTATCTTATCTGGATTGGCACTGTTCTGCTCAACTTCCTGGCCACCGTGACATGAGCAGGTTTCCTGTACTACACTCTTTAGCCATGATATTCTTGCCTTGGAGCCAGCTAACCATGGTCTGACTGACTCCCCAGAAACCATGAACCATATTAACCCTTTCTCTTTGAGGTTGCGGGTATTGGTAGGTATTGTGCCCCAGCGACAAGCAAAGCTGTCAAAATACAGGCCCTGGGGTCCTGGGAAGCATAGTTGGCTATTGCACTCATGTGGTGGGGTTGCCTTTGTGTTTCGACCTAAGCAGCTTTCCTCCCCAGAGCTGTACATTTTGGACCTGTGCAAAAGTTTTGGCACTGGCCTCCTGGGACCCAGGCGATTCCCACTGTCACATACTTCTGGAGACTGGGGTAACACATTGCTTGGATAGTCATCGTGGCTTTTCCTGGTCAGATAGGAGGGCTGTGCCCAGGGGTGTGAGCAGAGGCAGGCACAAGATAGCATCCTGGTATGTTGTGAGCACACCTAAGCCCCCTCCTTCGTCCTGGTGGAGACTCTGCCAGCCAGGGTGGATCATTTGCTTGTGTGTCAGTTGGGACAGATGGTTCCTGAACTCCCGCAGTGTACCTAGCTCTGGCTGCTGCACTGTGGAGGAGGTGGGGTCTGCCCACGTGCCTTGCTCTTCCTGCTGGGTCCTTACATGGCCCTTCACCTGCAGGCCTTGGTCTAAATAGTGTGTCTCAAAGTGGCCCTCTATTCAGTTCTCCTCATACTGTTTTCTTTTTCTTTTCTTCCCTGTCTCTTCCTTCTCCTCACCTTCCTCCTTTTTTATTTTTATTTTTGCATTGAACCAAGGGCCTTCCCACTGAGCTATATCCACAGTTCCTTTTCATTTTGAAATAGGGTCTCACGAAGTCAAAACGTTGCCTGTACTGAGTTTGAACTTGTGATCCTCCTGTTTCAGCCTCCCGGAATGCTGGGATTATCTACAGGCTGTTGCTGTTTTTATTTCCTATCCTGTGATTGTTTTCCTGAGTGTTTAAATTTATTTCTTCTTACTGACTGCTCTTCTACTGATTACCAACTCCATGATGGAAGAAACCTCATACCTTTTGTTTGCTGCCCTGTTTTTAATCCTCGTTCTTTGTCCAGCACATAGTAGGTGCTCAATGAATGAGCACCGAAAGGGACAGTGAGGAGGCATGGGTCTTCTTCTGAGGAGTGTAGTCACCCTCAGACAAGAGGCCATGGGCCATAAGAGGCCCCAGGACACAGTGAGAGGAAGGAATGGAATACTTTGGGCTGAAGAGGGCAGGGAGAAGTTCTGCAAGAGGTGGCCTTTAAAGGCAGGAAAGTAAAGGGAAGAATAAGACTGATACCGGGGCCTGGAGCCGGGCTGGGAAGGTCCACAGAGGTCTCAGTTCGAGTGAAGGCCTTTGACAAGGGCAGCCTAGAGGCTTTTGGCTTTAGTGTAGTTGGTCTTGTTTAATTGCAAAAACTCTGTGGAACCCAGGGTGCACACAGTACAGACGTATGCAGAGTAAAACCCCAAAGGCCTTGTCAGCTCCACTTCCAAACCTTCCTGGTCTGTGTGGAGAAAACCTCTATTCTGAATCTCCGCCGGTCCGTATAGCTGAGGTTTCTGTCTTATGTATTATGAATGCTCTCATAAATACACAAAGACACACAGCAAACAGCACAACATGTATCGGTACATTTTAGGCGTCCATGATGCTAACACTCATCATAGAGAGTTTGCACCTGTACATGATACGTCCCACCTCTTCCTTTCCCCTTCTCCCGTCCCTTCAAGCCCGCTCCCCCCATGTACAAAAGCTTGCTTTCCATTTTTCCTTCTTTATTGTCTCTTCCTTTCTTTCTCCTTCCCTCCTTTCTTGTTCCCCTTCCCATTTGAACATTTTCTTCCCATTTCCCAATATCTATTATGCAATTTAGTCCTTATTTCCACTTTCATTCTCTCATACCATAGAAGCAAGGTGGTACTTAAACATGTGTGTCTGATTTACTTCACCTCAGAGTATGGTCTCAAGATCCATCCTTTTAGCTATAAATGTCTGAAGCTCATCCTTCTTTATGCCAGATTAATACTTCATTGCATTTAAAAAAAAAAAACCCGCATTTTCTTTACCCATTCATTGGTTGGTGGGTATTTGGGCTGTTTCCAAGTTTTTGCTATTACAAACTGCCAAACTGCATCACTACAAATGTGGATGTGCATATATTGGTGTACTATGATGCTTTTAATTCTTTCAGGAGGATACCAACAAGAGGTATAGCTGAGTCAAAAGGAACCTCTAGTCCTAGTTCTTTGAGGAATTTCCACACTGACTGCACCAGCCTACACTCTCCCGATGGTGGAGAAGGGTCGCTTTCCCCGGCCCCTCCAGCATGTGTTACTGGTCACGCATAGGTATTTTCTTCTGCATGAATGGATCATATTATACAGTTTGTTCTCAGATATGTTTTTGAAAGCTGATGGTATTATTTGTGGACCAAAACATTCAATATGAGAAAGAGCACATGGTTTTTTGATTTCTGTATAATTATCTGTAGTCTGGCATACTTGTACCTATGTAACTGTAGACCTACTGAAAGAACAGTTTTCAATTTTCTCTTTGGCATTATACTTGCCATAGTATGATAAACATAGACACGCTGCATACATATTGTAGTGAGCAAGTTTGAGTATTTCTTGTGATAGATTTCTACAAATAGTATTGCTGGATATGTAGATATATTCTTTGAGAGATATCACCAAATTGCCTTTGAAAATAATGTACATATGTCATGTACATGTCTACTAATACTGTATGCATAACACCATTTCCCCAAATCTCACTAGCACCGATTATTATTACTCTGAAAAATTGGTCGGTACCAAGGATGAAAGCTCCATTTGTATTTCTGTGATTAAAAGTTCAACTAGATTAGATGTGCAGCCCATTAATCTGTATAAACAATGAAGAATGACAAAACCCCCAATTTTAGAAAAAGTACAACTATCTTTTCACATGTATGTCACTACCCCAGTGTTTTCTGTTAACGTTTTTCTGTTTTTAAATTTTTCTCATTGATTTTTAAGAGCTCTTTACATATGTTTGATATGAATCCCTGGTCACACACATTTAAAATGTTTTCTTGGGCAGCTTTAGAGAAGGGAAAAACATAGTACTTAGCTTAGGATGGATGGGGTAGGGTCACAGAGACAAAGTATCAAGCCGCATTCTGGGAATGAAAAGGTGAAGCCTGGTGATCTTCTTACACGACAGAGCATGCACCACGCTCCTCCGTCCACCAGAGGCGTCCCAGCTACATGCTGAAGACTTTTGGAGATGCCCCAAAGTGGTTGAGGTGCTTCACTGTTCTGGCACATGAGGACGTCAGGACCCTGTGCTGACTGGCTGTGGCTCTTCTTGGCCCATGTGGGATGGCCGCATCCTCTTCCACTTTGACCTGTAGGAGCAGCCCTGCTGTGGGCCTTGAGGAGCCTGAGGGCAATGGGACAGGGATTCAGCACATGGGACAGAAGAGCAGGATACATTAAACCACTCTGGGCTGGGCTGGAGGTGGGTCCTAGGCGGGGCTTCTGTAGAGAGACATTAGGGCCCCAAACTCTTAAGGCCCCAAAGCTCTGATAGTGTATAGTTTAGTAACCTAAAAGCTAGCTATTGCTGAAAATACCTATAGGCACACCATGGTAAAGGCAACGCCCATACACTGAATTCAGTGGAACTGGGAACCCAGTTCCTTTCTGTCCCAGAAGATGGGATCATTGTCCTGGTTTTATGCAGGCCCCTGATAATAGAACTGACAGTCTGGCCTGAGGTTGCCCAGCCAATTCCGGTCAGAGCTGGGCCTTGGTCTCAACTACCTGTGCTCTCAGACCATCACCCAGGTGTTGGGAGAACCAGTCCCTTACAGTTGCCTCTGAGACAGGACAGACATGTGGCTGGTGGTGTTCACCTGTGCCATCCCATGTATATGGCCTGGCTGGGAGTCCAGCGGCTTGGTGAGTGGTCATGAAGGGTCTGGGGGCTACAGCCTGTGTATTTGTACCTGGTCCTTGCATGGGCTGCTGGCCTTGGGCTTCTGCAGATGACCTACCTGCTGGTCTACCTGCTGGAGGGGTGCTGAGAATCCTCTCTGCAGGGGGAGAGAAGTGTCGCTGACCTCTGACTGCCACTGGAGGGTTGACCTTTAACAGAGGTTGAGTCAACATTCAGAATTAAGAACAGGAAGGTAACGTTTGAAGGCATTTAACCAATCCCCCTGAGACGCCCACAAGTCTTGTTTTCCCTCTTTCCCACTTAGGCAGCAATTTCTCTTCTTGTTTCTAGCAGCTACCTATAGAAAACACTTGAGTGCATGTCATATCTTGATGGTATTTACTAATATAAATATTTGTTTCTAGAAATAATGTTAGACAAAATGCCTAAGCGTCGGGCTAAGGTAGAAGAAGATACTTCTGTGGAGTGGGCTGGCGTCCCCGCTGTCTCCAGTGAGGCCCAGGACATGGGTGGAGTGGCCACATGTGGCCTCCTCCTCACAAAGACATTATGGGTGTTTTCTAAATACTAAAGCCATCTTTGCCAGCTTCCCCCAGGACCTCTGGAGCTTCTCCCAGCACTGTGAAGTCAACAGTGTGGGCTCACAGTGTGCCTAGAACTATTCAGCACAGTCTCCAGACTCCACGGTGCCCGAACAGTGGGTGACGACAAATCAGATACCAGTCACATCCATCTCGCCTGGTGTAATAGCCAAGGAAAAGGAAAGAACTGAGCGAACCAGACGTAAGTCTGCAAAGCGCCAATGAAACGATGCAGACCAAGGCTAGGGCGGGCAGATGCGTTTGCAACAGAATTAGAGTATTTTTAAATGTGGGCTTGTTGCAAGGAATTTTAAATTATGCAAAATTTCACTAGAGCCCAAGCCCAGGGAGAGGCCTTGGAGTTTGAGAAAACAGGATTTGATAAGCCCGAGAAGGCATTTATAGGCTCTGTGTATAGGCTGCAGCATGAGGCTCTGGGGCTGAGGGGAGGAATGCTGTGTGCACGTGTGTGTGAACATGTGTGCCCACCCATGTGCCTGCGCGGGTGTGTGTAGGTGCGTGTCTCCCTTGCTAGGGTGACGATCTGTAGGAAATTCCCTGCAAACAGACAGGCAGCCCTAAGTCCTTGTCTTTCTGTCCCAGTTTGGGATCAGCTTTCTTCCCACAGGGCAACTCCTTTTGAGATACAGTGGGTTTGGAGAGTGCCTCGGAGGCAGCTGTCTCTCTTCTTTTACATTCATATTCTTACAGTTTTGGTAACCTGAATGGCATTGGTTTTTAACAAATAAACAAATGCTAACTGCCAACTTCTTTGGCTGGACAGAGGCGAATCGGCTTTTGCAAGTGAGTAGATGACATGTCAAAGAATGCGTTGACTAATCCCTTTGCTGTCTGAGAGCGTTTTCCAGATCGTAGACAAATACATTGGAGGCGTTTAAAATAGAAGTCCGGGCATGGTCACAAGTGTATTCTGGGGAGTTACGGCATCCACGTGTTCCAGGCAGGTGAGTATTTATAGGCAATGCTGAGAAGCTGGGGGCGCCCGGAAGCACGCTCCATCCTTCCGACGCCTGTGGCAGGAGCGTGCTGGAATAATATTCTGCCTTTATTTATTACTTGCTACCAATGTGACTGTTTTTTAATTTTTTAAAACAAATAATTTGGTTGTAAAGCCTCAGACTGACTTTTTTTTTTTTTGCGAAATAGTTCTAGTGAGCTAATTTATTTTTCAACTTTAAAACATCAGCATTTTATAGATCTGAATTTCACAATGTGAGGATGATTGCTACGTACAATTTGCAAAATTGTGATTAGCCAGCCCTTGCTTTGAGTTAGTTCTTCCTAATTCACAAAGGCTTCCAAGAATAGTCTGCACAAAATTCAGTTTGCAAATTGCAGGGCAGATTTTTAGAGGGCAGTTTAAAGAATGAAGTCCTAAGGGTTTTATCTATATTTATATCTCTTGTTAAACCAAACTCTTATGTAAATGTTACAATCTGTAAATAACTAGCAGGGCTGCCTCCTTACAGGCAAGATTGCATCTCCATTTTTTGAGATTTAGCAGAATTATTAAATGGCAGAATTGACTAAGATGCCAGTATATTTGGAACAAGCTAATAAACATTAATCAATATCATCAGCTGTATTTGTGAAAATATTCAGGGGTTGGAAAATATGGAGACCTTTCAGTGTGCAGTTGAAATTCTCACAAATTAAAAAAAAATTAAAATAAAAAAGGCATTGCCCTTAGTGATGTTTCAGCGGGGAGAGAGGAGATAGCTTGGTATGCGCTTACATTTTATAGCCATTAATGTTTCAGTAAACCTTGCATGACTGTATACAGTCTGGATTATTTTTCATCCTTTTGCCTTTGGACAGGAAAGAAATTACTGGCTTCCATCAGTGTTACTGGCAATTCCTACTTTCTGACATCTGTTCCTTCCTAAACATTTTACCAACCTTGATGAAATGTAGTTTGGTGTTAGAAGCTGACTTGAAGGGGGGAAAAATTGAATGATTAAAAAAAATCACATTGATTAAATACCAGAAGTCATATCCCAAGAACCACAATGTTTGGATGGCCGCTGCCGTTTATTTTTTTTCTTAAGCCTAGCTAACTTACAGAAATTTTAATCATGTTTAATCTTTGAATTAAACTGAATTAGTGGCTTCTCGTTTTAAAATAGAAGTATAGTGGACTCGTTCTACTCGATTTTAATCAGTCTTTGGGCCCTATTCATAAGGAATGTTTTTGGTCTTTTTCAGACAGATCATGTAATGCACTCCTCCCGAACAAATTATACTTTCTCAATTCATTAAATCTTCTTTATCCCCTGGTTCCCAGGCAAAAGCACACAGCATCTGGGGGGTCAGGACCCAGTGAGGAAGGAGGAACCGGACAGAGCTGCTGGGAGTGGGGTGCAGCGGGGAGACAGGGTCTGGGCCCAGTGTATGCAGGGTCCTGGGAGCCCCCTGGCCAGAACCTGCTCACGCCGCCTCAAAAGTGGCACTTTGCAAGGCAGGCATATTTGGGACATTTGGGACCAGGGAAATATACATCTCCCCCTTCTCTCCCTCATCTGGATTATTCAGATGACCCCAAGATTAATTTCCTCCATGAAACAACAATCAGATCTCTCCTCTCTTTGGCCTCCCGCAGGAATGGGGCTTTTCATTCAGTTCATAAGCAGTATTGAAGTCCCACTCTACACTGGCCATGTCATTAAAGACAGAGGGATATTTCAATCCATTAATCTATCTAGGATGTATTGAGTAGCTGGTGTGTAGCACATACTGGGGAACAGTGAAGAAGCTAAGGGAGAAATTACCCTGTTCCGAGCTTGTATTCTGGTGGCCAGGTCTGTGACTAGTGCCACAGACAAAGGTGTCACCCTCCCTTCCCCCTGGGCATGGGGCATTCTAGGAACTCTCCTCCAAGGTCTTGTATGGGGTGAGGAACATGTCCTTGTTTGTCCTCTGGAGCTCCATCCACCTTGCAGGCTGCCTGTCTGGCTCTGAGACATCCCCTGCCCCGTGGGAGAGAGTCCTTTCTCCTGTAAGTCTGCCCTCCCCAGGCCCACCTCCAGCTGGTCCACAGCTCCTTTTCACTTCTACAGCTACCCTCCCCACAGCTTACAGTTTCACAATAAAAGCAATCTTAATTCAGTCCCACAAATTTAGCAAACAAGGAAGCAGGAAACAAAGCCACACAGTACCCCCTCATTTCCACCAGCTAACCTTTTCATCTTCCCTTTTCACACACACTTTTCACTGTATATAATGGTAATAATTGTACCCCGAGTTTTACATCCTTTCCCCGGGGAAATCATGTGATTTGTATTTTGCTAAGTTCCCATATAGTTTATAACCACCATTTCTAATAGCTGCTGGTTTCCATTGAATGGATATGCCATAATTTACATCACAATTCCTTTATTATTGGCATTCAAGTTATTTCCAATAGTTTCTCTAATATAAAAAAATACATTGATGAGTATCTTTGTATGGAAAAAAATCTTTTTCTCCTTATTTCAGGCTATTTACTTAGATCAGATGTCCACAGAAGAGATTCTTGTTTTTCCATCCCTTTCACAGATTTCTCTTTTTTCAGGACTTGGTCTTGCTGCCTCAGGAACTTTGCAGGCTCCCTCTGGGCAGGGGATGCATGTATTGCATAAGTTTTTCTGGACATCCCTTTAGACCTGGTCCTTAGCCAAGCTCAAAGGAAGCAGTCAAAGAAGAAAGCACCTTTACCTGAAATTTCCGTCATTGCACATAATTGATGCTTTCTGGGTGTGAAGCACTCAATGGTTTGGAGCTCACACTAAATTTTATTTTTAAACTTTGCATTGCCAGGTATGTGAGAAGACCATGAACTGCCCACGAGCCCCTTGCTCTTATGCCCAGATGAGAGCTTCCAAATGCCCACAGACTTGTGAGCTGAGGCAGAGGGTAAAGGGCTCGCTGACGTCTCATGGGGCTGAGGTCCTGTCTCGCAGCAGCCACTCTGTAAGGCTCTTCCCAATGCACAGGACTTTATAGGATTCCTCTGAGAGGCCTGTCATCTCATGGGAGAGATTCAAAGCTCTTGGGCATCCTGGTTCCTTAAGAGAGGTCTGCAGTTTTGGGGGAAGATCTAGGTCTGAAACGGCCTCCCACCTCCGAGGCTACAAAGACCAGTCTTGAGAAACAGAAGTGGGAGCCAACAGCCCTGGAGGCTTAGCCTCTCCTGAACTTGATATTCCTGACAAATGGAACCCTTTCCAGGGGTGCAGAGGTTCTTAGAGGGCCTGTGACTGCCTCCATTTGGTCTGGGCTTTGCCTGCAGAGTCCAGATCTCTGATGCCCACTGGATGTGAGGACGAGTGTGCTTGAAGAATTCCCCTCTCAGCCCAGCTCCAACCCTGCCAAGTGCCTCCTCACCCCACAGACCCCCAGACCTCACCCTTCCTCGGTGTCCCCTTCCCTCTGCCCTCACCCTCCCTCCCCGGGCACTTAACTCCCACCTCCTGTTTTCATCCTGGATCTTTCTTGAGTTGCTAATTCACCCACAATCAATAATTCTATTCTTTTAAAGAAATTACAGAATATCTCTACGTATGCAAGGAGAGGGGAAAAGCAGTGTGTGTCGTTTTCAATTTGATGTGTTCTGGATTTAGAAGTGCTGAATAATTCATTCCTGCTTAAAAAATAAACATACTATCTCTGTCTGAACTTGGCTAGGGAGGGGGGCTTCATGCGGAGTTGGTTCCAGGGTTGCAGAGCTCTGGTGACGGGCGGCGTGAGGCAGAATTCAGACACTGTCTGGGGGAAGTGATCTTCCTTTCTGCAGTTGGGGTGGTAAGATGGTCTTGGCCATGCTGGGACGTGGCACTGGTGGTTCTTAGAGGTTTCACCTTCCCTTTGAGAGTTTCTCTCCCTCTGCTGGAGTTCAGCCTCCAAACCATCCATCTCGCCATTATTGCCCCCATTTGTCCATCTTTCCCTCCCTTCTCCCTCCTGTTCCTATATCCCCGTCTATTCCTCTATCTGCCTGAGCATCCTTCCTACTATCTCTGCCTTCATCCACCTGTTCATTTTCCTTTTTATTTGTCCCTCACTCAGTCATCTACCCATGTATTCTACCTGTAACCATGCTTGTATCCATCCATCCACCCACCCATCCATTGTGTTTTGAGGTTTGTATCACAAATCGCTGAGCTCCACAGTCATCTTGTGTGCCCTGTAAAGGGAAAATTCAGGCAAGGAAAACCCTGACAATGATACAAAGTTACAAAGTAGCCATTTCCAGTTTGCTGCACCCTATTCTGCAGGTAGCCGGAGCTTTGCTTCTTTCTCCATGAAATTCCCTCTTCCAGGTCTTCCTGAAGACTGATGAGTTGCCTCATTGTAGGGTATTGGTGGTGAACAGGAGGTCCATGTGATACATTCTACAGCAGTGCTGGTGAACCTGTGGCACACGAGCTGCAGGGGGCTGTTTGTTATCATTGAAAGCTCTAAAAGGTTTGTCATCACCATCCTAGACTTTTTTGTATGTGAGGAAAGGAAGCCTAGGGATCAAATCCTGGTGGCTTTGTAAGGACAAAGGGAAAAATAAGACACAAACACCCATGCACAAGCACTCTCCCCATCTCCGGCCATGTAATGCCATGTGCTGCCTCAGAACTGCCAGCAAGAAGACCTTCACCAGATTTGGGTCTTCAACCTTGTGGCTCTAGAACCATGAGCCACATTAAAGCACTTCTCTTTTTAAAGCCCACTTCAGCGTTATTTCATTATAGTAATGAAAAATCGATGAATACACCTGCCCCTGAGGCCATTCCTCGTGATCTTCCTGGACACCTCAGCTGGGTATAGAATCTGGGAGGGGAGGCAGCCAGCACAGTGACCACCACTCTACTGAGCTGTGTATCAGCCCATCAGTACTGATTTGCTGCCAACTGGCCATGGGTGTCTGCAAGGCCAATTTCTTTATCCGTGTATTGGAAAACCAGATGCTCACAGCTGTGTATTGTGTCTGGAGGCTGTGGTGGAGCCCCAGCAAGAACCTGTTCAGGGAAGCATGGTGGGAGAATAAGGGCTTTCCAGGAACAGTGGTTGGTGCCTTTGCATTGTAGAGAGTCCTCTGAGGCTCCAATCCCGTGCCTTCTACTTGGAGCATCATTGTGCCCTGGCTTCCCCACCCCCTTCAGAGTACTCTGGGGATCTTTTAGGTGAGGTTGGAGGCATGGACTCTTAGAGGTGCCAGGTCTGGCATTGCTTTGATATCCAATTCTGTGGACCGTGGCCTGTTTGGAAGTGTGGTCCTGGCACCAAATCCTGGCAAAAGATCAACCCAGATGTTCCTCGTGAACAGCCTCCAGATGTGCCCAGTGTGAGGGTAAGCTGAGCCTTGATCACGATGCTAGGCTTTCTGGCTGTGCCACCTATTGGGCCTGAGGCTGTTTGTCACCTCTGCCCTGGGGTCACATCCCTAACTGTGAGGTGAGGGGCTGCTCTTGTGGTGATTCCACAGTGCATCTGGGGAGCCCAGTCCCATACCCACAGACTGCTCACCACATACCTCGTCTCTCCTCTGCTAAATCACAAACAGAAATTGAACTCAGGGTCATGTATGAAGTCATAAGTGTAAGTTTATTTTTTACATGTGGAGTGTTCTTTATTTACAGTTGAAATCCCCTGAAGATTAAACTTTAAAAAGATTTAATAGTGCTGGGGTCAGAGGGTAACCTCTTGCCATACTTCAGGCAAACAGGCAGAGCTGAGAAATAGCAGCCTCTGTGAAGAGGCTTAGTGAGAAGGGCCGACCCATTGTGGGGACACTTTCTCGCTCGCCCAGGACAGTTTCCCGTCAGGGCCCAGGGAAGAGGCTGGTGCCTTGGGGTCCACCTATGAAATTAGCTGGCTGCAGACATGCAGGGAGAGCAGGGTGAGGGAAAAAGGACACTGGTTCAGGGATGAGAATCAAACGCATAGTTTTGTGTGTAGTTCTGTCCCCCTTCAGCTTATAGTAGTGAAACAAGTCCCCCCTGAAGACAGCTGGGAATGTTTCTTTGGCTTCTGTTGGTCACTAACAATTTCTAAGAAGAGGCCTTAGGAATGGAGTTGGCTGCCCATCTGGGATGTAGGTGTGCACTTCTCTCTCTGGTAAAAAATACCTTTGAAAAACACATAGTTATTAAAAAAAACTGGGAATTTTTTTTTAAAGACTTTACTTTGGTCTGTAGTTCGTTGACAGATTTTTTTTTTTTAGAAAATATATCATTGTTGAAATTAATACATGAGCAGCCTGTGCCACCTCTGGCTTTGGGTATAAAACTCCAGCTCAGGACCTCAGGATCAGCACCCAACTGTGAATGAGTGAGGCCGATTTTCACCTCTGAACCCTGCCCCAGCCAGCAGGGTCTGTCCCATCTCAACTTCCTCGGGAAATCTAGGCTCTTCTCAGTGAACAGTTATTTTATGAGCAAAGTGGGGTGTTTTCCAGGCCTGCATTTGATTTTCACTTATAATTATCTCTACATAAGACTTCAATTTAGGATTTTGAATTGGAGACATATGAACCCGGCTATGCATGTTAAAAGATCAGTGACAAAAATCACATGACATTTGCATGCCGTAATTGTTCCCCCTGCCCCCCCCCCACAGGCTTTGTTTGAAAGTTCTAGAAAACCTGCATGGAACAGCTGCACCCCCTTGGTTTTGTGGGGTCACAAATTCTGTTTGGGTTTGGATTTCTTTGTATTCATATCTTAATCCTCCCAAGTGAAGCAAGCTTGTTTTCACTTAGGACCAGACCACACCTGTGGATCCACCCCCCAGATTTCCGTCCCCATCTTCGACCCCCTCAGTGGCCTGAGCTGGGTGACTTTTATCCCTTGGACAATGTATTTGTCTCTGATGATGTTCTCGGAGATTACAACGACTTTTAAGAGTGGAGGACAGGTTTATATTAACCAGTGCCCTTCCCTACTGTACAGGGCACCACTTCAACAGTGGACTTGGACTCTGACGGTCAGTAGCATGAGTGAGGAGAGTTGGCCAAGGCTCCTCGCACTGCTATTATTAGCATGAGCTGGGCAGACTTTTCTTTTTCTTTTTTTCTTGGCAGTGCTAGGGATTGAACCTAGGCTCTCATGCATGCCAGGCAGGTGCTCTAACACTGAGCTACATTTCCGGTTTTCTGCGCCTGTCTTCTGTCTACAGATGGAGGGGCTGCTGTGGGTGAAATGAAGTAAGACACGTGAAGTGCCTAGCACAGTGCCTGGCACAGGGTGAAAGCCCTTAGGAATAATTAGCTGATGATCATCAAACACTGGCTGGGCAGTGAGCAGTTAGGCACCACTGTGTGCCTGGCTCCATGGACTATGGGGCATAGGGACACGGAGAGGACTCACTTGGCTGCAGTGATCATGGTACCTGCAGAAGTGAGCCAGGGAAGGCTGGTTCTCTTGAGGCGCACTGAGATGCAAGCTGAGTCTTCTCTAGCCGTGGATGCTAGAGGACAAATTTTATTTTATTCTGTGGTACTGGGCATTGAACCTAAGGCCACTGCACTGAGCTACATCCCCAGGGCTTTTGTATATATAGTTTTCTTTCTTTCTTTTTTTTTTTTTTAAGTTTTGAGACAGGGTTTTTCGTTCAGCCACTCAGTTGCTCAGGCTGGACTCGAACTTGCAATCCTTCTGCCTCACCTCCCAAAGTTCTGAGATTATAGGCATTATGCCCTCATGCCCAGCAAAAGGGCAACTTTAACTCCTGTGTTGGGTTCTTGTCTGCATCCCAACAAAATCTCTGCAGTCCCTAGTGAGGCACTGGGTGGACTTTAAAGCTGTAGGGAGGCTCTCGGTGTGACCAGCTTCCCAGCTCTGTGCCCCCCTTGATTTCCACTCTGAACTTGATGGGAGCTCTCGATGACAGCCAGAGGGGAGGACCTGGCTCTTGATAATCGCTTATTCAGTAAATGGTGATGCATTATTCTGGCTGTCCACATAGCCTTAACTAATCACCCAAGTTCCGCTGGAATCATTTGGTAATGCAAATAGTTATTTGTACCACATGTGTGATCCAGAAATAAAAGTCTGGTGATTCCACTGTCTTGGAGGGAGAGGTTTGCTGGACCCAGTATATGCTGTAGGGGGCAAACATGCCTTTCCCTGGAAAAATCTTTGCCCATTCATGGACGCGAAAAGAGATTCCGTTTGGATCTCCCCGATTGCAAAGCCGACATCACCCGGTACTTGGTGTACTATGAATTAGTGGTGACCTTTAAAGCTTAGGGGCTGTCAAGAGGTGCTTAAAAAGGTTGGCTGCTTAATTTTGTCCTTCTTGATCCCTCTCCATGTCACCTCTCCGCTCCTCTACTGTCCCTCTTGCAACAGTAGAATTTGAGGGCATAATAGAGGGAGAAACGAGTTAGGACTGTAGGAAGGGATGCAC
This sequence comes from Fukomys damarensis, assembly GCF_012274545.1. NCBI lineage: Eukaryota > Metazoa > Chordata > Mammalia > Rodentia > Bathyergidae > Fukomys > Fukomys damarensis. Next base: position 52,458,779 of record NW_022900931.1, read on the forward strand.
TTAGACAACAGGAGCTCTTTCAACCTTATTAAAGTGGATCTTATTTAAGGGCTTGCTTTTCCAAGGTCTGTATATCAAGGCCAGTGTCCTTGTGTGAAAGGTACCTTAGCAATCAGAAGGACTGGCTCAGGCTCTCTCTCTCTGGCCTCTCAATAGACAAACACCTGTCTTAAGCTGCATCTGAGAACGTGGGCCACACAACTGTGAGCCAACAGAACAGAGCTTTATTGAGAAAGGCCTGAAAGGACGGGACAATCAGCTTATGGGGAATATTTTTGCTCGGTAGGAATGCAGTCCTGCTTGCTGAAAACATATCCTTTGAGCAAAAGAACACACATAATCCAAGGCCGACTTTGCCCTTTGAGTAAAAATAGGCTTAGCTGGAATTTTTGGAGGTGGGGGCTGCGGTATGGGTAGTGGGAAGGAATCTGTTTCAAGCCTGTGCAACACACTCTCTGCTTATAGACCGAGACTTTAAGTAAGTGATATTAATGGAGTTCTGTTTTGTAAAGTGGATGCGACCAACTAACACAGCGAAACGCCCATAAAAGTGACGATTAAGTCACATTTAAGAGCGCTCCTAATTTATGACCTTTTCAAGTACTCAGAGCTTTCTTTTAGGCAGACTTTGGGAAGCCTGGGTCTCAAACTTATCAGGCTCCTCTCCCTCCAGCTGCGCTGGTTAGGGCTGCTATAAGTTCTTAGGGTCATTTCAGTATTTCCATTAAATGGAGATTTATTACCACGAAAGGATGTTTTGCTCTGGGGTCTAACCTAACTTACTGGGGCTATACCTTGGGGAGACACATTCTCTACCAAATTTCTGAATAAAAATCAAAATTGATTTGGATGTTGTTGAACTGCACTACTTGATTTTTAGAGAATATTGACTGAGCAGAATAAACTTAAGTTTTTACAAAATAATATGTTTTGGGTGGTGTTTTATAATCTCATAATTTAAATGAGGAGATCTATTTGAAGGCATTTACTGTCATGCCTGGTATACAATAGGCACTCAATACATACTCCTTTGGTTTTGTCACTAGGACTATTTCCACCATCACTAGTATCATCAGCTCTACTGCTAGTTTTCTGACTTAGGTTTATACTGAGTAATACATTGTCAGAATGGCAGGAGGTTCAGGGTGCCCACATGTTAAACATTAATTCTACTAGGTCTGATTCTGTATAAGTTTGCAGCCAATAGAATTATATTAAATTTGGTGGTCTAAGCAGTTGGGACAAAAAGTTACAGAACTAGGGCAGAAACTCCCTCTCGAGTGGTTGGTTTTGCACACATTAGGTTTTTGTAGGCACAGGCTGGTTAGGAGGTGCTTTAGCTTTGCATTTGGTAGCTCTGCAGAAAACAGAACTTTGCACCCTTAGGGAGTGGAATTGGACAGACTCAGAAGACCCTTGACTTTGAAGTTGGGAACACGGAGGCCTGGCTCAAAACTTTGCTTTGTCACGAAGAGGATTTAGAAATGTCACATTACCACTGTAGGCCTGAGTTCATGTTTCCTGGAGGTAGTTCGAGGACTCACTCTCACTCTGACATTTGGACTTTCTGTGAATCTCCTAGTAGAGTCTGGCTTCATGGATACCTGCTCAAGACATGGCCATTTCAGGCCTGCACTCTCTCAGGATTGGAGAAGCAGTGATGCAGGTGGCCAGGGACTTCCGAGGGTTGAAGTGGAACCCTCTTCCCAGGGCGGAGGACTTGAGTCAATGGAGCTCTTGCTTGAGTGAAGGGAAGTTAGCACCCTTGCGTTTCAAAACATAACTGTACTACTTTGTTCGTGCAATTCCATCTTAGAAATTAGAACCCAGAAGTTTCAGTCTCTACTGCATTTCCAGCAGTGGACTGTGAAGATGAGGTACAAGGTCTTTGACACCAATCAAAGGTGTCGTAGGCTTTCTCTCCTTTGTGGAGAAGTGCTCTGGAGTGTGCATGTGATCACTCTGTGTGTGCAAGCACTGCTGGGCATCCTCATAGTCTACATTTGCCCTCCTGCTTCTTTGCCAGCATTGTCCTTTCCCAAGGACTTATATATCCCAGCTTATCCTCCTCTTGCAGGCCTTGGATATAATATCCTCTCCCCACTCCAGCAAGCCCTTGTTTGACCTCCTTCTGTAAAATCAGTCTTCCCCATTTGTTTGGTATTTCTCACCCTGCTTACTGGCTTTATAATGCTCTGTCATAATCTATAATGATCCTAATTATTGCTCATCTCACTGTCTTTTCCTTCCCATAAATGCAAACCCCATGAGGTAAAGGGCTAAGTATGCCTTGCTCTTTGCTGTGCCCCGGAGTCCAGTACAATCCCTACTACACAAGAAGAATGTGATAAATATCTGTGGAGATGGAACATATGTCCATGACTATCAGCCCTCTTGGAGAGGCTTCTTGTCTACTACAGCTCTGAGGATTCTAATGCATCCCTGTCTGATTCAGGGGCAGGTGGAGGTGAGATGAGGCCATATAGAATCTGTTGATGTGACAAGTGACAGAAGGTGGACAATGGGACGTGGCCTCAGGCATCAGCCTGGCTACAGTGATAAGCAGGAAGAACTGCTTGAGCTTCTGCCATTGGAGGGAGTTGGGTGGAGATTTGGGGCCACACTAGACACTAGACAGTAGGCAGGGCTTGGCTCCTGGGATCAACATGGCTATGAGGCCTCTGATCAAGAGGTTCTTCTCCATCTTCTTGCGTAGTGTTGGCTCTGTATAGAGCATCCTGGTCACTTTCCCGGTCATGAACTTGAGCACCACTGCAACCTGCTTGATTCCCAGGACTGTCCTATTGCTGCCTTCTGCTACTTACTCCATCAGTCGCTCCTACCTGCCCTGACCTCACCCATGCAATGAACCCTACTATCTATAAAGGTGACCCATGACTCTATCCTAAGAGTACCCACCCACTGGCTGGACCCACCAAGACCAAACACAGACACACTGCCCCATGGATTAGTGGACTGTGTCTGTGTTGACACATCTATTCTCACCCGAACGATGTGTTTATTTAACTGATGACTGCTGTCCTCATTAGGGACTCATTGTTGAGCCTGGGATAGTGATTTTGCTGTTATCCCTTTTCTGCAAAGATGGTTTTCTTATAAAAACACTCTTTTGGTGTGCTAGGAATTCTTTTTTCCCCTATTAAGTTTATTGGTACATTTAAAGCAAACAGTACAGTTATATTTATCATTGGGATCTTGTACCTTTATATGATATATCTTGGTTCTTATTTTTTCCCCATACCCCTGCCCTCCCTTCACCCGCTTTATGGAATTCTTAGCGAGGATAGTTAAATTTAAAAGAAAACCCTAAACCACCCTTCAGGTTGAAAAGAGAAGTACCTACACGAGCTGGTAATTTGCTGATTATCGATGCACACGTTGGTGACAGATCCACAACTTTCAATAAAATAAGAGCTCATTCACTAAGCACGGTAGCACCCAAGCCAAGAAGCCACTTAGCAAATGGGAAGCTAGTACTTGGGGTCCCGGGACCTTCTCTTCCTTTCATGTAGAAAGAGTCATCATTGTGATAGTTCGAGTATTGAAAATGGTTTCCACACTGGATGCAAAGCTGTGCAATTCTTGGGAATGGATAGAAAAGATTCTTATAAAAGCTTACTACTTAAAACCCCAGAAAGTCAATGAATGAACTTACCAATTTCTAAAACCTATGTTTCTCTTTTGGAATTCTAACCCATTTCCTGCGTGGTTAAGTATTAACTTTCCTCTTCCTGGACAATGATTGTAAGACCCTAAGAAGAGCATGTTTTAGCTAACATGAGAGGTGAGGGTGTCACATCGAGATCTGAAGTTAAGATGTGGATTTCCTCATCCATGGCAGCGAGGCCACATTTCTCCCCTGAGCCTGTCTTCTCAGCTGTAGACTGAACCTACGATAACTGGCCTGTCCCCCTATATTTGGAAGTATTTGAAGAGATAGAGACCACCACAGTGCTATGAGTACCTCTGCACAATGGCTTGAAAATAGTGATGTTATTCTTGGTGAAATCCCAGTGGTCTCAGCTCAATGGCCAGCCCTTAGCGAGCTCCACTCAGCGTAAAGTGCTGGGGGCAGGTGGGACGTGAGGAGGAGGAGGAAGATGCAAGAAAGTCACAGAGGAGCAGATGTGGCCAGAGCATGCAGGATTGAGCAGTGGGCCGTGGAGAGACAGAGCTGAGCTGGCCTGAGGACCTGGTGATTGGCTCTGACCCTGCTCTGTATTAGCTGTGTGACTCTGGACAAGTCATCTAACATCTCTTGAGCCTTAGTTACAGCACCCTAGTAGCAAGGTTGTTGCAATATCAAATGAAATAATCGTGCGCATAAGGGGTTCTGTTACATCTTAAATCCCAATAACACAGTTGCTGATGCTATTGCTGCTCCTCTTGTCGCTGCCACACTGGCGAGGAGGTGGCTATGTGCCCTACTCTGTGTCACAAGTGTAGCAAATCCTCTCCTCTTATGTGCCTTGTGATTCCCAGGGCCTGGCCATGCCCAGCCCATGTGTGGGAGAAACTGAGTTTCACTTCACATGTGGATCCAGAGCTGCCGTGGTACCTGGACACAACTCCCTAGTGCAGCTGTCCCCAGACTGTGCTCTTTCAGACATTCCTGATCCTCATTAACTCCTGGGTTTAGAGGGGGGTTTTCCCTCTTTCTCAATCCTGCTTTGGCCCTCTACAAATGTTGCCACCAGCAGGTCAATATCGAGCTATCCAGAGCCTTCTAGAACTATGGGTTGGGTGGACAAGGTCAAAAGGTGGCCCTGGCCAAGCTGATCACCCCCATGAGGAAGTCTCTCCCATGTACAATGAAAGGGGGAAGCCTGGAAACAGAATCATGGAGGGGGACAGGGGAAGCAACTGCTTAGCAATATCTCAGAACCAAATGTGTATTCCACAAATATGTGCAAGGTAAGAAATTTGGTTGGTGTCCCTCTGGAAAGATTTGGTGCATATTTATTCATGTCTTTGTCACTCATTCCTTCCAGAAGTTGTCCAGGAGGGCAGAGACCACGTCTGATCATTTGCTGTTGTCTCTCCAGCAGCTGTCACATAGTAGGTGGTCATAAGAATCTGCTGAATAAATGGATGAATGAATGGAGCACCCGTGTGTGACATGCAATCATTGCTTGAAAGGAATAGAGCAGGGATATCACAGGGCAGTATCTAAGTGCATAAATGATTGCCATGAAAACTCAGGGGCTAGATAAAGTCCCTTCAGCCTTGAGCTGGTGAAGGCTTCAGAGAGAGTGCTCCAGCAGCTCTTCGGGTTCTGGCGGTGCTTGCAGGCAGAGAGGAAGAAGAAGAGCCAGCATGGAAGGCAGGGTGGTGTGGGCAAGGGAGTGCAGATGTGACTGCATAAGCTGATCTGGACTGGAGAGAGGATGGTCTGGGAGGCCCTGGAGATGGTCTGGAAAGGCCAGTAGAGGCCAGAATGCACAGGCCCAGGGTGGGGAGTTCAGCTGTGACCCCTGATGTTATTTTAAGGTGGTGGCTTTTTCATATTTAATTATGAATGAAATTGCATTTGAGGGTGGCAGCTGATGACGGCGTGTGGTTATGCTGTGTGGGCTGCTTTCAAAATAGCTAACCCCAAACTTCATTAGTGACTGGTTCGAGGGAAGTACAGCCTGACCTGCCAACATTTTTCATCTCGTCTGTGTCCAAGTTGTGTGAATTCAGGAAAGGGTAGCTGATGGTTTTGCTGGTCTCTGGTGGCATGGGAAAGCTCTTCCAGGTCTTGTTCTTAGAACATCTCAGGATATTTTTGTGGTGATCGTGCTGTTATTTTTTGATATTTTTCCTTTGCCTCTTGAATTTGTCCTTTTTCTTTTTTTTCCTTTTTGTTTGTTTATTTCTTTGTTTTTTTGAGCACTGGGAATTGAACCAAGGGCCTTGGCATTGAGCTACAGCCCTAGACATTTCTTTTATTTTTTATTCTGAGACATGGTCTTGGTAAACTCAGTGGCCCAGGCTGGGCTTGAACTTGTGATCTTCCTGCCTCAGCCTCCCAGTGTTGGAATTACAGGCATGCACCACTATGCCCAGCTCTGTCCTCTTTCTGCTTTCTGACTTGGGCCACCTGGAGGGTAGAGTGAGCAAACCCTACCTGTGGCTGTTCATGGCCAGGAACACCAGGGCTGGCTCCACACACTTTCAGCTGGGCTGCAAGGCCTGTACAGTTGGCTTGCAGAGCTCAGTGGCTTGAGTCCTCCATCTCCCAACTTCTCCTAAATATGGTCAGTGTTTGTACAGCTCCTGCTACTCTCTGCATCTGTGTGAGCTGTTGCTTTCAGATTAGCCACAATTTAGCCAGGCTTTTCCTGGCCACTGTCCCTTTGCTGGACTTAGGGTAAACCCTCATCATCCAGATTAGCCTTAGAGAGAAGCACACACAGACATAGCAACGGCACCCAGAGCTTTGCTGAACATGGCATAGGGTGCAGTCCCAGCTTCTCTTCTGGGAGCCCACCCATAGCACCAGCCAGAAAGATGGCGCGAAGCCCGGGATGGGTCCCCAGAAAAGCTCTCCAGCATCTCCCTTGTGGGATAGAGGCAGGACTGTGAAACAAATTTGCTCTGGTTCTGCTGCTACTGTTTGACCTTCAGTAAACTGCATAATCTCTCTGAACCTCAGTTTCCTACTATCTACATAGTGAGGAAAAAGTGAGTGATAGAAATGAAGACAGCAGGCTGGGCGTGGTGGTGCATGCCTGTAATCCCAGCACTCGGGAGGCTGAGGCAGGAGGATCACTGTGAGTTTGAGACCAGCCTGGGCTACGCCGTAGTGAGTTCCAGGTCAGTCTCAACTCCATAGGGAGACCCTGTCTCAAAAAACCAAACCAAAAAAAACAAAAAACAAAAACAAAACAAAAAACAAACAAACAAAAAACAAAAACAAAAACAGAAATAAAGACAGCAGTAAGATGAAATTTAGAGGGTATAGACATTTAGAGGTATAGCTCTCAGCAAGAGCTCCGTGGAGGTCACAAGCGCCTCCACTGATGGTGATGATGTGATGATGATGATGGTGGTGATGATGGTGACGGATCGTGTGGCTAAGGGAAGGGATTCAGTTTGTCTGGGATTGAGTCCTCGTACTATCATTGATTATTTAACCTTGGGCCAATGACTCGACCTTGCTTTGCTCCCTTCCTCCTGTCTGTATGAAGGAAGTGCTAGTAGAACTTCCTAGTGTGGTTGTAAGGATTTGAACTTGCACACCAGTGAGCGCAAGGCACATGGTAAGCACAATTAACATGCTTGACAGTGAGTGCGAGTTCTTACTGTTTATTACAGTGATGACTGTTGTACCATTGCTTTTGAGCTCTGTGATCTTGGGCATGTTAGTTTCTCCTGGAGCCTCAGTTTGTCCACTGGTGAAGTGAGGACACAGTGTCCACTTGGCAGGCGCTTCTGCTGGCTGGTGGCGTGTGTGACAGTGCACACCTGTGGGCGAGGTGGCTGCTGGCTTTCCCTGGAGCTCCCTCCCTCTGCTCCCCTTCTCCTCTCTCCCCAGGCTGTGAAGTTCTGTAGCTAAGTAACCCTGGCTGCTGTGTGGCTTTTGACGGTGCTGCTTGCGGAAGGGAGGGAGGGCTGCTTGTGCCGCCTCTTCTTTGGGTGACAGCTGTTTCCAGGCAGATGCCTCCCCCATGTTCTGAAGCAGTGAAAAAAGGGGAGAATGTCCCAGATTTAAATTTGGAATGTGCATGGAATCGTGCCAGCCTGCCTGGGGCCCCCCGGGGCCCATGTGCCGAGTGCTGTTTGGGACAACGGCTGCTCCGCACCCCAGGACATTGGCCACATGGTGTGGCCTAGGGTCTTGGTTGGGCTCTTGAAACCACAAGTGTAGGGGACGACCCAGACTGGCTCGTGCGGCTGGGGTGCATTGGCAAGCACCCACCTAAAGGGTGTCATGCTGATCTGCTGGGAGAGGGGAAGGTGGGAGGTGCAGGTGGGAGACTGCACACAGGTGAGGAAGCAAGAGGGGGAGATGTATCCTGTCCTCTGGTCTCAGGGAGCTGTGTCCCCAGGGCCTGCTCACTCTGGGGACAGAGGTCAGCTCACTATTAAGGCAGCCTTTCCAGGGATCTGAGAGTGATCTTCCCATGATAAGCCTTCAGTGGATGCCCTCCTTGGGGGTGAGGGTCCCTCATGAACGCGAGAGTGACATCACAAGGCCACTGTGTTATAGGGTGACAGGAAGGGCTTTCAAAGCCTTGGGTATGGAGGAGAGATTCCAGGCAGTACACTGGGACTGCATGGGTGGCCA
>NW_022900931.1:52469003-52499035 GCF_012274545.1 Fukomys damarensis
CCCCCCCACCCCCTTTTTCTTAAACTGTCTCCAAATGGCATTAATCAAAAACAATAACTCCTTTTAACTTTCCTAAAGTGTTCTAAAGGAAAGTATGAAATAATCTGTGTGTGGGCCACAAATGTGGAGAATGCAAACATTTCACAATAAACATGTTTAAATGAAAGTCCCTGGCAAGATAGCCTGAAAGATAGTACATGCTGGGTTAATTAATGCATACTCATAAAAATAAACCTTACTTTTAAGATTTGACCAATAAAAATCATTAGCATATTTGGATCAGATGACTTTATGTATACATTGAATTTCTCCACGGCACTTTGTCCTTGGGAAGCTTGAAAACAGATTTCTGTTTCAAGTCAAAATTCCCCTCCTATCTGCTCTTTGTGTTTCCGATACAGTGATACGATGATTTATTCTGGTTTTATCTGTTATACCTGCAATTGATCTACTGGTGATGGAATTAAATTTATCATTTTAGATGTATAAATCATAGTTAGATAGCCAGAAAAATGTTTAGTTGCATAAAAATTCCCATTGTTTGCTTATGACACACAGTGTTTGATTTTCACTATAATCAAATTACTATAGTGCATAATTTTCACTCCAAGATGTTTATTTTTTTGCTATCTCAAATTGAATCATTTTGGCCTACTCACAAATGCTATCTTTTAAAAAAATATTTTTGTGAAAGCATATATTCAAACAAATGTTGGCTTTGGGTTGTGGACCATGCAGTGTTCTGAGGTTCTGCTAAATTGGAAATCACATAATTTTTCTAAGTCTAATTACAGTATAGAAGTTCCTGGTTGTGTGCCGTGCTTTTCATATAGGAAAAGACAAACTGCTGCAGAGACCTTTTTGATATGAAGCTAACAGTAAAACCAAACTCATTTTAAAAGAACCGAAATTGGAATTCATAAACTCGGTAGAAGTGGTAACTACCCAGACAGCGAAATTCTGAGCCTATGAGGATGCCACATTTCAAATCCTTATGAAAATAAAAGCAACCCGACAAAAATTATTGAGGAAAAAACTCCAGCCTGAGTTTAATTTCATCCAACTTTATTGGCAGCTTATTTTGAACTAATGTGCAATAAAAGTTGCCAAAGCAGAACAGTTGAAAGAAATGAGAAATAACATTTTTTTTTGTTGTTTTTCTCACAGTGTTTGTTTTAATAAAGACTGTGAAATGGTAAATACCTGAATAAATGATTTGAGATTCGGCACCATCATGGTTGGTGAGAAGCCTTCAGGACTTATCAGTGGTGCTGAGGCAAAAGCCAGTTCCCCAAAAGGCCAAGTAGCCTTCCAGGGACCTCCACGCCCAGGGCTGTTCTCCATGGCCAACTCCAGGGGGACAGACAGGGGCCCCTGGGTAAGCCCTTCTATGGTAGCATCAGCCAAGCTTGCCTGGGAGCAAGACACTACCCGACCCTAAGAAACTGCCTTTCACACGAATGTTTCTGGAATGAGGACTTGTAAGTTTGAGGATTATAAACAGTGTTGGCTTCATGCCTTCATTTGGTGCCAGAGACTCAACATTGCCTATTTTAGAGACCTTGTGTTTACGCCTACAAAAAAAACCTCAGCATGTGTGTTTTGTCCAGAAGCCACACCTAGTGACTCCTGGGGTGGGTGAGCATCTCTCCTCCCACTGTCACAAGGTTAAGGACCTCCTCAGTCCCACTGCCGTTCCCACTCACACAGGCTTGGCTTGGAAGAGGTCTGCAGGAGCCCTTAAACCTGGGGAGACCCTGTATTCCTAGAAAGACAAAGTGAAGGAGGTCCACTAACCAGAAGTCCTTGAAGAAACCCAAGGCCGATGTGTGTGTGTGTATGTGTGTGTGTGTGTGTGCGTGCGTGCGTGTGATATCGTGGAAAGGCTCATAGCTTCCATTAGATTTTTGAGGGAGTTCTGATCTTATTTGTAGCTAAGAAATGGATAAACTTGTTAACAGAGCTTTTGAGGTAAAAATTAGAAGATTTTAACCTGTGTTGGCTATGGTTTGAGTATGTTCCCTCAAGGGCTCCTGTGTTAGAAGCCTCGTCCCCGATATGGTGGTGTTAGAAGTGGTGGGATCTTCAGGGGGCGAGGCCCAGGAGAAGGCTTTGGGTCCTGGGGGAGCTACCCTTGGAAGACATTAAGGTGCTTGCCTTGGACCCCCGACCCTCAAGAAAGGGAGTTGTTAGAAGAGCCATCCTGACCCTTGAGTTGATCCCTGGCTTCCTTTGTGGCCATGCGATCTCTCTCTTGCTTACCTGTGCCCCAATTGCTGGCCATGAGATCCACATCAGAGCCAAACTGATGCCTGTATTATGCCCTTGAATTTCCAGACCACAAGCTACTTAAACACCTTTCTTTATAAAGTTAGCTTCCCTTGGGTATTTCTTGGAGAAACTGGATACTGCTTCAGGACAGAGGTACAAGCTTCTGCCCCTCTGAAAGTCTCAGGCACAGAATGAGGGGCTGGATGTAGGAGAGAGCCAAGAGGTTATACCGCACTAAGTGCCCAACTCAGCATTTTCATTTGTTTGTTTGTTTGTTTGTTTGTTTGTTTTGAGACAGGGTCTCACTATGTAGTTGAGGCTGACCTGGAACTCACTATGTGGCTCAGGCTGGTCTTGAACTCACAGTGATCCTCCTGCCTCAGCCTCCGGAGTGCTGGGATTACAGGCATGCGCCACCACACCCGGCTCCGACTCAGCATTTTTAAGGTACTAGGTAGATAGGACGCTTAGCGTATCTGTGGCCTTATGACCACAAGTAGAAAGTGCTGGAGGAACTGAGTCAAGGTCGGGGCTGAGACTCAGAGGGAGCAGTCAGAAGGCAGGCTCCCTTTCACCTCATCCTGGGTGCCTCCACTTAGGGCCACTGTCACAGCTCATCCTAGACTTCATGCTGAGGACTGCACTTCCTTCCCTCGTGGGAGGCAACACGCCCCCTGCACCTTGGGAATCATTGGCTCTGCATTCCTATCCCATCACCAGCTCTGGGCCTGGCCTGCATGCCTTGGAAGCCCTTGCTTAGTGAGTCCTCACCAGGGCCAGGGTAGTGGGAAGGCCACCATTCACCAAGGCTGGGCTGGCTGTGGCCTCAGGGATTCAAGTCCTCCACAGACAAAGGTTGTTGGAAAACCCCTGGATTCGGTCAACCCCTCAGAGTCTCATAGTCGGGATAGTCAAGCCTTGGGAAAGGAAGGGACTCCCAATTCAGATAGGAGTTAACCCAGACTGGGAAGGGATCCAGGCTTCTAACTCTTAGCCTTCTCATCTTGTCACTGCATGGAACTGTTTCTGTAGTTAAGTGATAGGAGCCAATGTTCCTCGGAAGACGTGGCGTAGATGGCCAGTTCTATAACATTTCCTGTTCTTGCTGGCTTACCTTATTTTGTTTGTTGTTATTTTTGTATTTTGAGACAGGGTCTCACTATATAGTTCGGGCTGGCCTCGAACTCACTGTGTAACCCACGTTGGTCTTAAACTTGCAGTGATCCTCCTGCCTCGGCCTCCTGAGTGCTGGGATTAATGCCTGGCATGGCTTGCCTTTTTACATAACAATGACAATAATAGCAGATGCGAACTGTGGATTAGCTGTGTCACCTTTTTAATGGGTTGATTATTAATGATCTCAGTTGGTTTACAACTTTATGGGGTAGGTACTGCCATGACCTCCAACTTACAGATGAGGAAGCTGGGGCTCAGAGAGGCTGTTGGGTGCTTGGGCCTACAACCAGGCAGCAGAGAGGAATTCAAGTTTGACTACTCACCCCAGAGCTGCTGTGCCCAGCCCTTCCCTCCCTGAGCATTTCAACACTGAGCCCCAACTCAGGGTTCCACATGGTCAAGCATGTTCTTCACTGACATAGCTATGTCTCTGTTTTATACATGTAGTCGGGGAAATAAATACTGCTTTTTGCTTATAGCTGTGTCATATAAAATTTCCACTTGAAACAGATTCGTTTAAGGGAATCTGTGAATGAAATTTCAAGAAAAGTCTTAACTGGTTAAGCAAAGTCTTAGCTGGTTCATGGAACAGGTATAAGAAGATATGACCACAGGGAAAGGTGGCATGCAGGTGACAACCCGGCCCCGACCTAGGGAAGAGGAATTTCAGGTGGTTCTTGTCTTCATTTTGGGTGTTGCCCTCTAGTGGTGTCTTGTGGCAGTTGGTTGAAGAGAGTCTTCGGTGTTTAATTCTCCCGGTGTGTCTCAGGCCACAGATCAGGAAGTCTCCGGTCTTCCTTGATAGCACGTCTGGGGTCTAGGTTGGCCTGCCTCAAAGGGCACTGCCCTGTAGTTTGGAATCAGTTGACGGGTCTGGAAGCAGAACAAAAGAATAGGTGGGGAATCTGGGCTGAAGAGTATGGGAAGGGTAGACTGTCTCATTTCAGTGCCTTGCTTCTTGTGCTGGGTTGCCGGGGGCTGACCACACGTTGCTGTCTGTATTATCACCTCCGTACGGCCCTGACAACCACCAGGCTTCCGGTACATGTCCCTCCACGCCACTCGACTGTCTCAGAATACAAAGTCAGTTGCCGTAAGAAGGCTCCAGTCCAAATGATTCTCAAACTAGTTTCCATAGCACCCTGAGCTTGCCAAGGAGAGGGTCTTAGGAGCCAAGAGAAGGTAAGAGCTGAGGTTCTGTTGCTACAAAGTGCTGAAAACAAAAAACAAAAAACAACACAAATCTAGGCCCAATTCTTGAGTTTACAAATAGATAAGCAAATTTCTCATAAGAGCAAAGAATCACAAACAATGGACTCTATGCAGTGATTTTAAATAATGAAGTTTTTATTTAGGCATATCAGTGGAAGTTTGGAGGAGAAATAAACATTGGAGTGGAGATAGGACGGTTCGTGTGGGGTGGACACTTGCTCTGAATGTTCATGTTCACCTGGGATCAAGCTCCTCACAGGTAGAAGACCCAGAGACCACAGGACAGAAATGCCCAGGAACAGCCAAGATGGCAGCTGACAGTTGAGTGGTGACAGCTGCCAGATCCTGAACTGAGCATGCTCAGGTGTTCACTGTCGTCTGCCTATCAGAGGTGAGCACCAGGAAGTGATCATGTGACTAGGCAGTCAGCACTGGTGCCTTCTGGGCTATGGTTAGGATCTGTGCTCTTCACTGCCGTGGTGATGGCCACCCAGGAAGTGGCCCTCAGTGTTACCTGGCCAGGGACTCCATCATGAGAACATTCTGACAGAGTCCTCTCCTTCTAAAGGGGCAGGCAGGGCAGAGGAGCATTTCTGTCTTCCTTCTGACTGTGTGAGGGTTTGTGCGGGATCCTACTGGCTTAAGCTGAGAACGGGAACGAAATTCCTCAACAGTAAACCAGAGCAGGGACTTCGCTGATGGCATCTTCTCACATGTCACATCAGCCTGCTAGGTGGGCATGTGAGAGGAGCTCATGTGTGCTCATTGATTAGGGGGTCCACTGATATTATTTCATTCCTTCATAAGACATTTTATTTGCATATTATATCTGAGGATTTCCCAATTATTTCAAGCACTTATGACCTTTTTTTTTTTGTGATATTAGGGATTGAACTCAGGGCCTTCTCACTGGGTTATATCCCCATACCTTTTCAGTTTATTTTTAAAATTCTAAGATAGAGTATCACTAAACTGTTAAGCTGTCTAGGCTGGCTTGCATTTGAGATCCTCCTGCCTCAGCCTTCCAGAATGCTGGGATTATAGGTGTGTGTGCACCAAACCTGGCTCTTATTACTTTTTTTCTCTTCAGTTATCACTCTGTCTCTCCATTTACCTATTTCTACATGCTTTTAAGCTTTCATTAACTTATTTATATATTTTATCACATATGTATTTGTTAACTCATATTTTGGGTCAACAAATAAATCTCTTTGAAATTAATTAAAGCCTCTGCAAGAATGTATAATAGTCAAACCTATGGTAGACACTGGGAATTACTTGTCATTGGATGTACAGACACAGGGTGTTGGACAAATAGTACAGCGACTCTGGGAGAAACTTTTTGTCTGTGAGAAGTACAAGCTGAACTCATCCACTAGGACAGTGGGATGCAGGTGGCATTTATGCCCTGAAGTCTTTGAGGACGCCTTCAAAGTTTTCTGACAGTTTTTTTCCATGGTCAGGGAATTGGTGGATCTTCTTGGGTTCTCCCAACTGGTTACCTTGTACCCTGGGCCCTCTTTTGATGGCTTCTGGAAGGTAGGAACTGGCGGCACCACCAAGGGGAAGCAAACAGTGGCCAAATCCAGGGAGCTGAGGGGGAGATGGAGGACCACGGGGTGGAGAAGGGAGCTTCAGGGTAGTGGGAGGAGCATCAGGTAGAGGGAGGAGCTTCAGGGTAGTGGGAGGGGGCTTCAGGGTAGAGGGAGGGGCTTCAGGTAGAGGGAGGAGCTTCAGGGTAGAGCATCACATCAGGAATTTGCATGGAAAGACAGTGGTGGTTGTAGTGTGAATAAGAAAGCACGGAGAGCCGAGCAGAATTCAGGATCCTCTCTCCTCCCACCAAAGCGTCATCTGTTTTCTGTTTTTGAACTTCAGATCATTGCTAGAGGTGGACAGGAGGAATGCTACTCTCTGGTTCCACTAGCTGAAATCTTGTATTTGAAAGCACAGCAGCCATTAAACGTAACCTAAAGATTAGGATTTCTAGCAATAGTAATGCTGTTGATTTTAAGGATGAGAATGTAGCTATAGTACGATGGGGGAAGGGCCTTCCACCTCCACCGGATGAGTGAGGGGCAGAAAGGTCGCCTTTGTCAAGCCCTGCACTGGTGTCATGAAGAAAGACTGCATGTTCTGAAGGCGAGAGTGTGGACTTCTTCGTGATTACCAGGATGCTGCTTGATCTCACACTCAACTCTCTTTACTGTGTGTGACTCCCAAAGCATGTATGTGCCCTTCCTGCTTTACAGCCTGTATTCAAGTCACTGACTGCAAAGATTCTCTGGATAAGTAAAGAATCAACTAGTGGCTTCCACACATGCAGGCTGGCATGGGCACCTGTTGGTTCCTGAAGAGGTTTTCAGCTTTGGCATGGTATGAATGCTGTCTCCCTTTACAGCGAAGGTGGTATGGGTGGCCAGCTGGAAAATATCACAGCCCTCCTTTTGCTGTATTTTCCTCTCGAGGTATTGTCTTCCTCCGAGGTACTCACCAGGAAGCCTCACTCTAAGAAGCCAAGCTCAGGTGGCCTGTCTTACTGCGCCCACCCACAATACTCATGGCCAACGGAAAGAGGCCTAGCTCTCTAGGTAACAAAAGCACACACTCAGGGATGTAGGAAAAGGAAGAAACCACAGACACGTGTGAGTTCTTCTTTGGTCTGTGCCCCCAACCCTGCCCTCAATGGCCAACCATGTTTTTTTGTCTATTACTCTATTTGATGTAAAATACAGAGCCATAAACACTGGGGGCAAACCAGCAGCATGGCCGGATGTAAAATTAATTTCTTCTCGGGTTTATTTGTGAAGGAGTCAACCATATAAATCACTTTAAGCCACTAGGACAGAAAGTAAAATCGCATCTTCAAATGGAGAAGTATCGCGTGTCACCATTAAAATCTAAGTAGAAAGTGTGATCTATTTGAGGTTTTAATGTGGGTGTAGTTTTGCTAACCTCGCTTTACATAGTGGGAGACTCAGAAAGTTTTTGCCCCTTCTCTGTCCACTGTAGTGCAAAGCATTGGGTATTTATCTGCTCCTATCATGAGAAAGTCTGGTGTCTGCTGGACAGTCTCCTTGTAGTACCATTTTTCATGACTTGTTTAATTAACAACCATTTTTGACCTAGGCTTGTTATAAAAGTGTTGCTATTCTCTCCTTCTAAATTATGTCTAATGAACATATTTGCATGTTATCAGATATAGCAATATATCATTTCAAATTTCGGCGTTTAAGCCTGCATCACTCAAAACAGCTTTTGTGGATTAGTAAGCAGGTGAAATCAAAAATCTCATTTCATATCTGACATTAATAACTTTCAGGGGGAATGAGCATTGGCATTTATGTCTGGACCAGAATCGAGCCCAATGTCCTAGAAACACAAGGGCAGCAGACAAACCTACTCACCAGATAGGAAAATAAATCATGCATAATGCGGAATTTCTACCTTACATGTTAATTAATGTGTGCAATCAATTACCGATGTTACAATATGAGAGAGAAACTGGTGGGGAAATGGGGTAATAAAAAATACCTATAGATTTATCTGCTTCTTTTTTCTATTTAAACAAATAGTCTTCAAGCCTGCGAATGCTGTGTTGAGACATGCTCTGAATAATAAGCATCATAAAATCTAATCAGATTTATAAGAGGAATTGATTGTTGTGGCAGGAGGAGAGGGTGGAAAATAAGCTGAAATTTAAGTGTTAATTTTTATGCTAATCCACAGTGGCTTCATATGAAGCAATTTTGTTCTGTGCCACAAATATAAAATTGTCCCTTGCAGAGAAATGTCAGCTTGCTAGACCTGAAAGCAGTAATTTATTAGGTATGTTTCTATTAGTATGTGTCACAGTTGTTAGCAGGCTATACACACAATGGTGCTTCGTACTTATCCTCCAAGTCTCAGAATGTTTCAGCTCAGTGGCTGGAACGTGGGGCATTAATACATTATCATATGCGGGGTGGTCTGTGCCCTGTGGACAAAAGGCTATTTAATACAATTTAATGTCATTCTGAGAAGAAGTGGAAAAATAAAGACGGGGAATAAAATGGCATCTGTGTGTTTCACAGTGCACTCATGCACAAACCCTCAGTTTAAGAGGTATGACATTTCTGCCAAGAAAAAGAATAAAACTGGGGCATTTTTTTTTATAACCTGTTCCCCACTGCAGTATTTTCCAAATGCTATTAAGTGATCGATTTACACGGCCACATGATGATGTCATCCATAAGAAGGGGAATGCAGATGACAGCAAAATACTAGTGACAGTGACCTTGTTTCAGAATCCTTGGAACCCTGTCAGCTTTGCCTTCAGTATATGGTTTCAAAGAATGTACTTTTTGGACAATATCTAGTTACTGGGTAGTGAATTAATAGAGTTAAGGGTTCTGATGCAATTCACATATAGGTCAATTACATGCGCCAACATCTGCTCTATCAGTATCATTTGCATATAGCATTCATATGTTAATGATGCCTCTTTTTACTCAAGTAATATATTTAAAAAACAAGATTTGCATATCAGTTTGGATCAGTATATTACAAGCAATTTATCATTTCCCCCTTCTTGTTATGATTTTAAGAAAAATATCTGGAGTGATGATGGCTGCTATATTTGAGCACAGCTCTGGTTTATACAAGGAACCCCTCAGTGGGGAAGCTTGCATTCGAAAGCTGCTTAAAGCCTTATAAATCAATAATGACACAGATGGACTGGTGATAATCTATTTAGAATGCCTGATAGCAAATATTGTTGTACAGATGATTAGAGTGGTAACTGTTTTAGCAGAGAGCCTTCCCTCTCTCTGGAAATGGGAAGTTTGAACAACAACAAAAAAAGTATTTGCACGTGGACTCGGTGTCAGGCAGTCTCCTTGCTGGGTCTGGATTGCAAAGCGGAACATGGGGAGAAGAACAAAGAGACTTCCCGCTCCTGCCAATATAATCATATCAATCCCTGTTTCTTTAACAAAACAGGACCTCTTAATGGAATTGTGTCTTCAGGTGTAAATAGCATTAAAAGCTGCCTCTCCTCTCTCTTTGCCCCGATATAGCGCAAGGAGTGAGAAAATAAAGTGGAGGTTGTCAGAAGTGGCAGCTGCTTGGAATCCTGATAAATATAAGCTTTTATTGATCTGATGAAAATGAAAGATCCCAGTGCTAGGCAGTATTTAGCTTCTTGTCTACAGCACGTCACCGGTGGCCTTGCTTTGGGATAGATTTCCATTCTCATATACCGGATTTGATTTCATCTTTAACCTTTGCCGTTGAATTTCCTTGACCTCTGCATATTGCTGTGATTTGGTGAATTTGTTACATTTCACTTTACATCTTTTCCTTTCTCTATTTCCTTTTGTGATAGGGAGCTGGGACGCCCCTCTGGCAATCTGTCAGTGCCTGAACCAGCAGCCTCCTTCCTGGGGTGTTTTCTCACCAGACTGACAGTCCTTAAGACAAGTATGCAGTTAAGCTGCTAAGGTAAGTCTTACGAGATTGCAACTCTTTCCCCATTTGCTTCTGTTTTGTCTTGTGGGCCCATCACAAATCCAAACCAAGCACCCTGTGTCCCTAACCTGGCCAGCCTCCTCCCGACCCAGGTGGTATTCCCAAACCCACCTCCTGTGCTTGTGTGATTCCCACGGGGATAGACATTCCTTTGTGGTTTGGGTCCTTTTGGGAAGGATGCGGAAGGCTGGAGGAGCAAAGGATCTCAGGAAGTGTTATGTTCCCCACGGTGACTTAATCCCTTTCTGAAGTTTTCTTCTGGGATAAAGACGAGGCTTCAGTTCAAAATCCTGAGGTGCTGCTAACATATTCTAGTTCCAAGAAAGTGCTGCTGTTATTTTGAGTAGTTTTGATACAACCAAATCAAAGGGAAGATTTGAAATAGCTTTTCTGAAAGCCCAAGCTGAAGTCATAAATTATTCTGCACCATGATTCTTTCTGATAGTAAAACCATACCTCTTTGCCTGACATTGCAGAAATGTGGAAAAGTGAAAGTTAAAAATAAAACGAAACATTTAAATCTTGGCTGTTGAGAACCTCAGATAGACACCAAGGCCAGTCGATAAAGGCTCCTATCCATTAGGCCTCCACAGTTATCATCCGATATTGGTTTATTAGCAATAGCACAGGTGTAGGACTCTGGTGTGTAGAATGGGAAGGGCCGGGAAAAATGCACGGAAATGCCAGAAATGGAAAGCAAGGGTGTGGGGGCTTTGAGGCATGCGTGGAGGCAGGGGACAGTCAGGGCTTGGTGTCACCCTAGCCTGATGCGATCTCGCAGGAGAAAAATGACTGCTGCAAAAGGGTTGGATGTGTTCCCTGCTTTACCCCCTTTATTTGAGTTAGAAAGTGTTGATTTCACACTGCGGTGAGTGTTTTCCAGCAGCTTCTTGGTGGGTGTATTCCGCGTCAGGAAAAAGGAGCAGCGAACGCCAGCCGGTGTAGCTGCCGCCAGCGGACAAGTGGGCCTCCCCTGGCACCATCGACTTCCTGGAGTACCGGGGCTCCTCTCGCGGTGGGGACAGCCCTGGCCCTGCAGGCTGAGCGGTTTGGCTAGGTCCCCCATCGGCATATCGCAGGCAGGAACAATTTTTGGTTCCATAGCTGTTTGGTTGGGAAAACAAGCCTGCGGTTGCCAGTAAGGTTTAGAATTTGCCTGCCAGATAAGGGAATGTCTGTGAAGACTATTTTCCCTCTTGGGAGGCAAAACACAGATGGGGGAGTTAGGAGTCTTACAATATTTAGCTGCTACATTGATGGTAACGGTTCTGCTGCGTGGATGCTCGCAGCTTCTGAAGGCCCAGTTTAGCATCACTGCTGAGGGCCATAGGTGGTGGAGATGGGGGAGACCGGCTGTGGGCAGAGTGAGGGAGGGAGTGATTGCATCAGCTTGTTCTAGAACTTTCCATGCCCCGTGCCTGTTGAGGTGCAGGAGGAGGTACTGTCAGGGTATTGGCCACTTGCCCTTGATCGCTATTCTCTGGGGTGGGAAGGGAAGGGGAAGATGGACCACCTGACTGAATGCTGGTCCTGCTGGCCATGGAGCAGGAGGGGAGGAGTGTCCTGTGCCTTCATTGGGGTGAGACAGAACCAGGTTTTGTGGATGGTACAGAATAGATATTGTCTTCTGCCACCAAAGCACACATTTTAGGGTTAATCACCTATTTTAGCTCTGGGTCTCCTAGAAGATAATTCTAACACTCTGGGAGGCTGAGGCAGGAGGACCCCAAGTTCAAGCCCAGCCTGGGGAAAGTAACAAGACTCTATCTCAACATGTGTGAAATAAAGGGCTGGGGATACCTCAGTGTGAAGGCTATAGGCTCAATCCCCATTGCTACTAAAATATAAATCGTACTAGTCCCCCAAAGGCCCCGATGGGTGGATGCTCAAAACCTCAGATACAACCAAATCCCATTGTACTACATTTCCCTACACATACATCACTATGATAAAGTTTAATTCATAGATTAGGCACAGTAAGAAATGGGCAATAATTATTATGAAAGAGAACAATTACAACAATCTTTGATAATAAAATCTATGTGAACATGGTCTCTCTCTGGAAAAGGTCCAGAAGAATATTAATACTTTGGGACCATGGTCAACCTTGGGTAACTGAAACAGCAGAAAGTGAAGGCATGGCTGAGGAAACTGTATTCTTCAGCGTCGGCAAGGGAGGTGGGGAGCTTTTCCTGGATGGAAAATGGAGCACTTGGGATAACTTCTGTGAATGGAAGTAGGGTTGGAACTTTATATTCGAGAAAAAATTCTGTCCTCTGATGACCAGAAAAAGGACAGGGCTTAAAATCAGGCAGAAACCACTTGGGCACCTCCATCCCAGGCTGTTTCTACTCTGTGGTCCCAGAATACAGGCTCCTCGGGTCTGGAATTGGGCACTTTCTCAGTTGGCCCGGGTCTGGGATCCATGAAGGGCTGTGTGGCAGTGGGCGGAGTGGATTCACTTTGCCTCAGAGCTGTGTCTGGGTCTCAAATTACCTGCCGGGGCCTATTGCCTCTGTTCCTGTGCCCCATCCTTGCCCTCCCAGTTCTGTGAAAAGGACTTTTGAAGTCTTACATACCCTGCTATACAGATTCATCTTGGGGACGACAAAACTGCTAACCATAAGCGTCGATTGCATAGAAGTGAAGCCACCTGCTGGTAACCCCATCTCTCATGCGTCTCGCCTCCCACAGCGACTTCATGTCCCAACCCAAGGTGGCTTTCCAGAGAATTCCCCGCAAAGATAGGAGGCAGAGCCTGGAGATGTGACTGTCTGGCTTTCTGTACCTTTATCCTTCAGAAAGACCCCGGCTTGGGTCGTGAAGTCCAGTGACATCCACAGGGCCCTCCTTCCCTCTGACCAACTTGTGAAGTCCCGCTGGGCTCAGAGCCCTGCGCTTGGGGCCCGACCTGCTGTGGCTCTGAAAGCCCCGCTCCTCCTCGGCCGCGTGTGAGTCACAGCTTCCCACAGCAGTAATTGCCTTCGTTAAATGCTGCAGTAGTGGTGCTCTGGGAGCGGGGAGGAGGAGGGGGGAGTGGCTGTAATTTCTATGTGATAATGATGATAAGCCCTGCATATGTGTGTGGGGCTTTGTGTTGTCTTTGATCTGCACCAGGAGAACTTGAAACTCACTGAGGTAAGGATGTCCGTAATCCCCTCCATGGCAGTGGATTAAATTGAACGTGGAAGGTGCATGGCTCACGCTTTCCCCAGGGGCAAACCCACACCTGGGACCATCTCAGTTCTCCAGGGCAGCAAGGTGGGTGGAGCTTGCTCCCATCCACAGATCCCTTGGGATTCTTTCAGCCTGCATAAGTTCCCCGCCAAGGGGGTACTGTTACTTAGTCCCATCTTCCAGTGTACTTGGCACTGGGTACAGCACTGGACAAGACAGTCAGTGACCCTGGCTGCGGGTTGCTTATATCCTGGGAGCTGAAGGTGGGAAGTGGTAAACAAGGCAGCCGATAGCTGAGGCGATGTGAGGTGGTGAGACATTCCGTGAAAGGTGGAATGCGGGGACACCGGTGGGGAAGAGGGGGCATCAGCTCGCAAGAGGAGGGAGGTGGTCAGCACAGGAAGCTGGGAAGAGACGGACGGGCTGGATGCCCAGGCATGATATGGCAGGCCGTAGCGAGAAGCTTTGGCTTTGGCTTCCTTTTCTTTTTCTTTTTTCTGTTTTGAGATACTGAGGATTGAACCCAGGGCCTCATGCATGCTAAATGTGCTGTCACTCAGCTATCTCCTCAGTCCCTTCTTTTCTGCTTATGTTTCTTTTAACCAGTGCAGGTGTCTGCAGAAGCCCACCTTTCCGGAGGAGGAGGTCCTCCCTAGGTGCCAGAATCCTGGTGTCTCCCTGCTGCTGGTTTGCTGGGGCCTTTATTTTGCCCTAGATGGAGTCCTGTTGAATGCAGGTCTACAGGATCAGGGAGGTGCCCACAGCACTGGCCCCTGTTTTTGGAGCAGCAGAGCCCATGGCTCCTTCACAGCTTAACAGATGTGGGTGCTTGGGCAGAGTTGCAGGTGGAAGATCCATGGGGCTCCCATTGATCAGGGAGCCTCGGTCTGACTACATCCCAGGAGGAAGAGAGAGTGGCCCTCCAGGTAGCAGATATCTCCCACTCACTGCAGGGAAAATGAGGCACGATGGGTCATCTGATAGTGCACAGAATGAGTTAGAGAGTAAAGAACCTTGGTGATTGTCCATTAGGCCTCTTTCCCTGGCCACACAAAGATCCCATTTTGGTAATTCTAGATCATTCGTAAGCCCATAGAACTGTAGGACTAACAGAAGACACCTTCATTTTATCAGTGAGAAGACTGAGGCCCAGAGAGGGTAAGAGATTTGCCCAGGGTCACACAGCAAGTCATTGGCAGAGGCAGAACCCAGACAGGTTGAGGGCCACTCTTAGCTGGAAAGAGGAACCTGCTCATATGTGGATGGAGGGCTTGTGTCTTCTTCCCAGCAGCTCCCACTACACCGAGTAAAGTTCCTGGAACCCTGTAAGTGGTTAGCAAGTTTGAGCCCAGTCTGGGCAACTTAGAGACCTAGCAAGCTCCTGATTCAAACTAAAAAAAAAAAAAAGAAAAGAAAAAAGTGGGACACATGTAGCTCAGTGTGAAGGTCCTGGGTTCAATCCCCAGGGTTGAAACAAATAAATCAGAAAAAAAACTCTGATTCTTTTTACTTTTCCCTCCCTAATGCTGCCGTCTAATTCAAGTTTGCAAAAGCCTTGCTGCAGACGCAAGGATGTGTGTTCTCTGGGTGGAAGTGGGAACCTGCACCGGGCACTGGGCACAGTGGGAACGCTGGGGGATGGGATCAGTAAGAATTAGCTGCACCCCAGCTCCCCATGGGGCTGCCTAGGCCTAGGAGAGCCCAGGGTGTGAAGCCTGAAGTGCCACCTGCTGAATGTGCTTGTGCTGGCGGAGGGGAGGAGGGGGGGGCAGGGAGGGGTGTCCATGATGGCTCCGCGTAGCCTACGGGTGCCACCTTCCTTTCCGCCTGCCCTACGCCTAGGTTGAGGGCGCATCTACGCATGCCCACTGCGGGGTGGGGGCTTGACTTCTGTGCCCAGGGGCCAGGGTGGTCTGCTTTTCTGTGCAAGTTGGTCCGCTTGCTTTGGGGGATCCTGATCCTCTGTGGAGAGGACTGGCAGCTTCCCCTGGGTTCCCAGTGGACCCGGCTGGCCTGGGATAAGGCAGAAGGACAAAATGCTTTCTGTCCTGTGAGGCCACCCGTGAGGGAGAGGTGTGCGGGCTGCCAAGGCCCAATGCTTCCTGGTCCCCCACTCTGCTCCTCCTGCAGAGCTTGAGGGGACGAGGGGCCAAAGAGGCACAGTGGGGACCTTCACCTCCCGAGACAAGGGTGGGCCCCAGAGAACTGCTGAGCATTTTCTTTCCTGCCAGGCTGGCATCCAGCAAAAGTGCTGTCCCTGTGCTTGGGAAGGGGCGGCTGGACCCCGCGCCTGGTTTCCACAGTCCCTGACCAGCTTCACTGATTTCTGTGCACCCTCTACAACCCGGCCACATGCAGTATGGAGTTTCTGCGTGTGTAATATTATTTGTTTTTATTTCTGTAATCCCTTTATTGTTTGCACAACTGCTGTCAGACTGTTGCCTGAAAGTATCACAGGATAATTGCAGAACGCCTGCATAAGTAATTTCTTATGAAATCGGGCCTTGTCTGCATATAAAATTGTTTTCCGTTGCTGCATACATGGACTTCATTATATCGGGGCTGTTTACCGGACGCGCACCTTCCCCACAGGCCACGGAGGCGGGAGGGCCTGACACTGGGAAATAATGAAACACTATCATTATTCTTTTTTGGTCATATGACATTTCTAGAAGGTGACAGTCCGATGCGGTCAGGAAGAGCCTAGACTCGGAAGGAGGGGAGGCGGTCCCCAGATGCAGCGGTGGGCCTGGCTCTGCGGGCTGGCGTGGGGAAGGCCACTGCTAATCCCGCCTCGCACTGGGCATTTCTTCCGACCACATTTCTGCGATATTAATGGTGTGTGGTAGTGAAAGAAATGTGTTTTATTCTCGAGTCTAACCCTGCTGTTATCAAAGTAACTTCCAGCTTATTAGCGACAAAGGACTTTTCTCCTCTCTGCTGCCCTGTTCGCCAGGGCTTCCTGAATTAAACTGCTGTTTCCTGTCCTTTATATGCATGACCACATCTGGGTAGCCTGCTCACAGCCCTGCCGCTTAATAACAATCACCTTCCCTTTCAGTCTCTGTTGATTGTTTCTAATTCACTCTGACAGATAGTGCCTGACAACTTGCCGGCTTTTCCCTCCCTCCGTGACCTGAAGTTACTCACAGCACTTATATAGTCTGTCATTTTTAATATTTGATTTCATTTTAAGTTATGTGTTTTACTGAGAAGATGAAACCAAAAAAAAAGGGGACTTGTAATGGAACATAAATTTAACCCTTCTTGCCATCCGGCACAGGCTGCAGTACGGTCTTCCTGCGAGGGGGTGACTGCTTTTCCTTCCCTGTCATCCTGGGGTGCCTGCTGCAGCAAGGTTTTCTTCTCTCTTCCATCTTTCTTTTCTTCTTCTTTCCCTTCTCCTCCTCCTCATTTTCCTCCTCTTCCTCCTCCTCCTCCTCTTCTTTCTTTCATTTCTAGAAAGTCCTCACGGCACATCTTTCGCCTTTAATGGAGGTTGATGAGTTTGCAGAGTTGATAGCGGTGCTTTCTGTTCTGTGACCAAGTCCTCGCTGAAGACCTTCCGGCTTTCCCGTGGAGCAAGGGTGTACAGAGAGAGCTTGGTGGTGCCTGAGTGACCAGGTGACCAGTGTCAGTGAGCATGGAAGATGTATAAGGACCTTTTTGGAAATCAATCCCCCACCTCTCATTGAATCCAGGGCCTTCACACTGAGCTGCATCCCCGTTCCTTTTTAAGTTTTTATTTTGAGACAACGTCTTGCAAAGTTGCCTGGACTGGGCTTGAATTTGTGATCATCTTGCCTCGGTCTCCCAGAGTGCTGGGATCACAGGCCTGTACTACCACGCCTGGCTTGGAAATGCTTTCCTTGGTGCCAACTGATCTTCAGAGAAATGCCATGTATACTTGACTTGGCACGAGCCACTTGGAGTGGGGTCTTCCAAAGAGTAGGCTCCGCTCAGGTGACGGCCATGCAGCTTGTCCATCCTTGGAACGCCTTCCACCCATAGGACAGGCGTCTTCACGGATGAGGCGGATGTCCCACACCACTTCAGGGTCCACTCGGCTGTGACTTTGCCTTTGTTTGCCATGAGACAAAGGCGCCTGTGTCCTTCCTGGCCCTTCAGGGAGAGCCACCAACCCATGCATTAGGTCAGCTTTGCAAATGGACATCACCAAATAACAAGAGGCCCACTGACCCTCAGTGCCTCACCCATGCCTGCGGGTCCTGGGACACAGGCAGGTGACTTTCCTGGTGAGCTCAGGGAGATCGGACCTTCTTCCAGGCAGCTCACTGGGAGCCACATGGCTCAGGCCAGTCCTCTGGGAGGCCACTTTGCAGATAATATGCCTGAAAAAGGACTCATCCTTCCCACAATGGACTTCCCAGCTGCTTCCTTGAGGTTCTGCCCAGCTTGGGTCTCTCCCGAGATGACTCCTCCTCTAACCTCTCCCCACGCACTGGGGACACACTGGAGAACCAGTCAGTGAAGTCTTTTTCATCATTTCTTTCCTTCCTCTGCAAGAGGTGGGTGAAGGCAAGGACAGTGATTTGGTCTCACGGTTTCACAGTGCTGCTTGCCTATTTTGACATTGTTGTCGTATTGGTTTTGAGACATGCTAAAATGAAGGAGGGGGACTGTGCACAAACGTGTTCAAACTCTTGCTTTCTGTCTTTCAACTTTGCACACTGAATAAAGATCTGTGTGCGCAATGGTACCTTATCTGCTAGACGGGACAGACTTGTTTCTCTCCTTCACTGACCCAGGTGGTTCTGACGGGCAAGGGAAGGAGCCAGGTGGGACAGGAGAGGAGAGGGGAAGCACTTGTTACTTCTTCCATCTCCCTCCATAGTGGTGATCTTAAGGGGACACCAAGCCTTCCCCGGCACAGGCCTGTGACAGGGAGGTTGACACTTACTGACCAGGACGGTCCCACATTTTCCCCAGGGCAGTGAGTTGTGAAGCCACTTTCTGCTTTTAGGAGGGCAGTCAATACAGGATTTTAAAGACGCCTCTGTGCTTATGACTTAAATCTTGAGCGGAGTTCAATTATATGTTAGATCTTCTCTCTCTCCCAAAACCTGTTGAGTTATTATTGGTTCTGTTTTAAGAGAGAAACTGAAGGTTGAAATCAACTAAAGACTTTGATTTAGCTCTGCTCAGCAAGTCTCCATCTTTTACCTGGTGACCGGTAGCAGGGCCTTAGAATTCCAGGCCGACAGGTACAGGGCACAGATTTCCCATCTTATCTTTCATCTATCTAAAGGCCCCATAATCCAGATTTTCCATGGGGGCAGCATCAGCAGCATCTGCATTCAGCCGGAAGACCTTCACTGGCACTGTTCTTTGAACCCTTGTGTTTCCCTAGGAAAAGCCAGGGCTATGAATTAACAGGAGGATTTGTTAATATGTAGGCCTAAGAGGATGTCACCTCCAGGGAAGTAAAGCACGTCCTTCTTTAGTACAGTCTGAGCCAACAGAAATAGCCATAGTTCTTCCATTCTCTCTGGCACCACCCTAGGTAACCAGGACTATAAATACAGAGGGGAGAAAAATACACAGAAAGCCACATCACAGAGCTGGACACAACCAGGGCTTAAAAAGAAAGCCATGAATTGAAAGGGGTGAGAAGTGAACCGTGCATAAGAAAGGATGAGATGTTGACTGACACAGCCAGGCCTGGTGGTGCATGGCTGTAGTCCCAGTGACTTGGGAAGCAGGGCTCCAACCTGTGTCTTCCTGCCTGGGCAACTTAGTGGCTTAGTGACAGCGGGTCTCAAAATAAAACTGAAGAAAGGACTAGGGATGTAGCTCAGTGGGCTCAATGGGATGTAGCTGAAGGGCTGGAGTTTCAGATTCCAGTCTCACACACACACACGCACACGCACGTACACACACATGCATGCACGTGTGCACGTCCATTGATTGACACTGAAGGATGCGGTCACTGTTGCGTTGTTGTAGCTCACCCTGTGCTCAGTACCACACAGTCATTTCAGGAAAAGCCGGCCTGGTAGGATTGCTCAGGAGTGAGTGCCTGAAGGGGCTGGTACTAGTACTGGAGTTGAATCTTGGGGAACCAGGAAGACACTGGTGAGAGCACCAAGAGATGCTGCTTACAGAAGGCAGGGATTTGTCAGATGCATTTGCAGCTGGGAGAGGAGGTGTTGAGGGGTCATACCAATGTAGAGGCAATAGAGGGGCAGCTGTGGGAAGCCTGTGGGCAGGACTGGCATGTTGGTGTGTGACAAGCAGCTCTGTTGGGTTGGACCTTGGGATGTCGGTAGTTGGGAGAGCAGGTGAGAGTAGAGCTGAGGGCGGGAGTCTGGCGGTGACAGAGAGGGTGCTGCCAGGGGAAGGCATGTGATAGAGGGGCTGTATCCCACGACCAGGGAGCCCGAAGTGTGCTGGGCTGAGGCAGCGGAAGAGCAATGGGGAGAAAGATAATAGCCCGGTTTGCCTGCTGCTGAACTTGATGCTGTCCTTCTCTCTGTTGGGGTGCGCAGTGATCTCAGGAAGAAAGAGGTGACCCGGACAGTGCTGCATTTGGAGTGCCCAGCCCGAGTCTAGCCTGTGCATGGTGCGTGGTTTATAGGCAGGCCTGAGATGCTAATTGTATACAGCAATTGGCTTTTAGAATAATAAGAATAAAGGGATTGCTCTTGAGAAAACACACATACACACATACACACTTTATATTCAACAGGGTCATCTGCAGTTTTCTTTCCCCACATACACAAAAGACCTTCTTTGAGTCACACAAGGGGCAGATATATGCCAATGTCAAGAGCAGGCAAGAACAATGGAACAATCAGCAGATTCATCAGTTCTGCTGCTTACAGTTCAGTTCCAAGAGTGAAATGTTAGTTTGTTCAACTCTCTGCCTTACGCCTTGATCACAGTGTGAACGTGTTGACTAAGCCTAGCCTCCTGGTCGGAGGGTCGGGACCCATGGCTTTTAAACTTGCTTATGTGAAATCCAAACATCCATGGTCACTGGCAATCTGAAATCAAGGCACAACTTATGAAACGAACACGTAATTATCTTGTTTATTCAGGGTATAAATAGAGTTCATGCATTTTAAAATTTTTCTTCCTGATAAGGACTTTCGCCAGCATTTGGTCATTAGATAATCAGTCTCTGTGTCTCTTGTTCTTTCTCTTCCTCATTTTTTCTTCTCCCCTCTACCCCCACTTTGCTTCTCTCTGTCCTTCTACCTCACCCACGGTCTCTCTTTCTCCCCTTTCTCCCTGTTTCTCGCTCTCTCTCCTCTTGCCTCCCCTCTCTGTGGGCCATCTCCCCGCTTCTCTGTCCTGCTCATCTCTGTCCTCCTCCTCTCTGAGGCTTTGTCTCTCTCTGTCCTTCTCTCCTTCCCCCGTCTCTTCTTCCTCATCAGGGAAGGGCCTCACTGGGCTGCTGTGGCTGCCCCTGGAAGCAGAAGAAGCAGGACCAGGCTTCTGTGCGGTTCTGTCTAGAGCCTGGAACACTCCCTGCTTCCTGCCCAGCTCTGGCGGTGTGTGTGTGTGTGTGTGTGTGTGTGGGTGTGTGTGTGTGTGTGTGTGGCGTACTTGGATATGGCCTTGTCACTTCCAGAACTTGGTGGAAAGCCCATTAAGCCTGCATGACCTCTGACAGCCCAGCTGAAGCTGTGAACGAGACCTTCCCCAGTCCCTCACGGGGCAGAGTTTATGTGGGGGAATCACTGTGCTCTAGGCCTGCTGGCCATCTTTCTCCCACATCCTTTCCGACGTTTACCATACCGATTACCACCTGCTCATGTACTCGGTCTTTTCCTTTTTTTAGGTAGACACACTTTTTTCAATTCATTATTATGTTTAACGTCACACTGAATGAAGACCTCTGGTTTGAGGATGAAACCAATTATGTGTTTTTCTTACTAAACATGAATATAATGATAGCGACTGTGAGCATCAGTTAGTTTGGGGGCATACGTCACCTGAGGTCACCTGAATGGCTCGTGGGCCACCCCTGGGCATCTCCATTTTGGGAATGCTCGTGTCCACCCAGTTCTTAGGCTCCAGCTCAAGTGACTCTGAAGCCACCCTTTTCCCCAGCCCCTGAGGAAGCTTGCTCAGCTCTTCTAGCCCACTGCAAGTTCTGCTCTGTGTTCACAGCCTCTCCTGGAGTCCCTCGCTGTCCTTTACTTACATGTCATCTGGCCACACTTGGCCATGCTGGGGGCCATGGTGTCTGATGCTGTGTTGTCACTTTCTTCTCTGGGTGGCAGATTCTGGAGGGTAGACATTCTGCTCTTCTGTGTAAGCCAGAGTATCTGACTGATTAGCTAGTTGTCTGTCTATGTCTCCATCATTGCCTATGTGACATCTATCTATCTCTGCATCTAGCCATCATCTGTGTATCCATTATCTATCTGCCTATCAAGTATCTATCCTCTATCTATAGATTTACCTATAATCTATCATCCCTCTATGATCTTACTTCCTACTTATATGTCTATCACTCTATCATCCACCTATTTCCTTTCTCTCACTTATCTATCAGCTATCCACCTACCATCTATCTGTCCGCCTATCTATCCATCCATCCACCTATCATCTGTCTTTATCTCTAGATCTAGCTACCCATCTATCCATACTATCATCTATGTACCTACTTCCTTTTTATCTATCTACCATCTATCATCTATCTACTTATTACCTATATACCTATCATCAGTCTGTCATCTATCAATCTAAATTCTGTTATCAACAGACTCCATCACCTATCAATCCTCTATCTATACATCTGTCTACATAACATTTATCATCTCCATATAACTCTATTTATTATCTGTCTGCTTCTGTTTCTTCCCCTCACTCCCTCTCCTCTTGTCCCTGCCTCACGAGCCTGGCCCTGTTTCAGATCCTGCAAAAACAGCAGAGGAGGCACAGACATGGTCCTCCTTCTTAGGCTGGAATAGGCAGGTAATAAACAAATACACAGATGGAGAAACCAGAAAATTACCAGGAGGGACAGATCGCATATGAGCATCAAAATACAGGTGCCTGGAGCAGAGGCACCCAGGGCTGACACTGAGTTGTCAGGGAAGGTCTGGAAGCCCCACAAGGCTCAGCCATTCCAGTACAGAGGACACGACTCATGTACAGGCCCTGGGGCAGGCACAGGCTGGACGAGTTCAAGTTGCAGAAAAAAATTCAAATAAAAGCATGACATTTGTTTTCAACTTTGACAAGGTCCATTATTTCCATTTCTCACTTCTTAGAGGCTACAGCTTTTTCCCTGGAAGAAAGTTTCATCTCTCACCTCAGAAAGCCACCATGTCGAATGCCTGCTCCCAGGAAAGTGGTTCTGTGTTGCTCACGGCAGGGTTGAGGACTTCAGGGGATCACACCATGACGAGGCCGCGCTGACATGCTATTATTTCATTTTAATCTCTAGTGCCAGGTTCCTTTCTAAAGGAAGTGTCTCAGGCAAGGCTCTAACCTACATGAAATAAAAGAGTTTGATGCTAATTAAATACCATCTGAGGACGGAAGCCGTATTTATTGATGATCTCAAGCACCACCAGGGTGGATGGACAGGGACTGTCTTTCTGCTAGAATACACCTTTGTGGGACTTCTTTGCACTTCGTATATGTGTCTCCTACACATGGCAAAGCCAGGGGCACCTGGGGATGAGCACCTAGGGAGGCCCTTTGGCTTTCTCTACTAGGCAGACAGGCCAGTACCTGTACTGTGCATTTGATTCAGTGGGTCTGGGTGGGACCCAAGCTGCTTTGTTTATCCAGCCCCAAGAAAGCGCCCATGATGCTGGCCCACTCTGCAGTGGGTAGAGGAGTCCAGAACTGACCAGGAAGGGCAAATTCTGACCCTGGCTCCTGGCATCACTGGTCGAAGAGAGTGACAGTACCATGTGGAGCCCCCCCACTTCACTGGTTTCCACTGCCACCTCCGTCTCTCCTTCATCCCTTTCCTCTGTTTTCAGTTCTTCTGACTCTTCCATCTCGTCCCAGCTTTGCCTTCTGCCGTTCCCAGCTAAGAGCAGGGAGCTCATGGTCGCCAACTTCTTCACACAGGGATCTACTCTCATCTTCCACTGTCATTTGCCTTGTCTCTGGTCACCTGAGCTTCGTGCCTGGTCTCCCGACGTGGAGTTTGAGCAACTCGAGGGTAGAGTTTCTGCCCACCTCCCAGGATCCCAGATTTTTCTTGTGTCGCTGTGGAGGGGCCATGCACTTCCTGACTCTCTGCAGGGGGGGCCTTCCCCAGGCAGACCGGGCCTTGGCAGCTGTGAGTTGGCTGAGCTGGATGGGGAAAGAGGGACGTGGGCAGGACCACAAAGCCCCATTCCTCCTGTGTGTCCTCCAGCTTCCCTTTGGTTTGACTTCTCGCGACCTCATCTTCCTTTTCCTCTCTTCAGCATCAGCCTCTGAATGGCGCAGACGAGGGCTGCAAAACCTTCTTGCCCACAGAAACAAGAATGAAGTTGCGACCACCTGAAAGACCCACCCAGGCAGTTCCGCATAGGAATGTGGGTCCACGGTTGTTACAACTTCCGATTGTAAAAGCAAAACCAAGGCACCCATATTTTACCATGGAATTTAACAAGTGAAGGACTCTTACGTATTTTTCACCCGTGGCAGCATGAGCCAAACTGAGCATGAGTGTTAGTGGGACTCGGTGAGTGGGTTTCCAGGTGCCAACTCGAACACACCAATTCAGTATGTGATTCTGTGAATCAGGCAGGGGAGCAGTCAGCCGCGTCCAAAGCAGGAGAACCCTTGTTGACTTGGGGTCCTCAGCAACCCAGGTTTGGTGAAAGGGTTCACCTGGGAAAGCTCTGAGGACTCAGAAGTGGGTCTTCACGTGGCTTATTCTTCTGTGTCACCTCTCTGCGTCCCACCTATAATTAACATCTGAAATTCCTAAATGAACCGCCTGATCAAGTAAATTTAGCAAATGTACTGCGAAGTGTTACCAAATCCTCTTCCTCCAACTGTCCATGCAGACATCCGACCACCTTGCTTGCTTTTGCTATTTGCTACTGAAGCTGCTTCTATGTGCTGCCTGGCATCCACGAGACATCCCATTTATGGGATCTATAATGAGTTTATTAGCGTCTCGCTGCCTTGTTGCTATTAAGTTTTATCAGTTTCAGCTTCAAGAGCACAAGGTTAAATTTTCAATAGAGTTTTCACAAAGTTTAAGTGGGGATTAAAGTTGTTAAAAATATGTCCAAATGGTGGAACTAGTATTTGGTTCAGAGATATTATTTCTGCCTGTGAAAGGATTGTGATCTTTTATTTGTAAACCTAACACTTTTCAGATATTCAGAGTGGGAGCACAGGGCTCGCCTCTTATGTCTGACCGACCGAACGTGGATGTGTTAGTGTAGAGGATGGGAGCCAAAGCTGTGTCGATTTAGAGCGACCTGTCTGTGCCTGCTCCGTGCGTGGAGGTCACTGTCGCTGTGCTGGGATCTGGTTATGGCTAGCAGTTGCTTCGACCTGGTAAATGAACATTTTAAAGGAAGACAAAAAATGCTTCCACAAATTACAAAGGAATGAGTTACGATATTATTTTCTCCCCGGTGCCTGAAGGTTCTCCTATGAAAATACGTGTATGTGTAATTGAATCTTATTTACTGGGATCCCTTCTATAATTCTTGAGCAATTTTTAGGAGGAAACCAATTCGGAGTT
Organism: Fukomys damarensis; assembly: GCF_012274545.1. NCBI lineage: Eukaryota > Metazoa > Chordata > Mammalia > Rodentia > Bathyergidae > Fukomys > Fukomys damarensis. Next base: position 52,494,034 of record NW_022900931.1, read on the forward strand.
TCTTCTGTGGCTGCAATCAGAATAAAGTGGTTCCACTTTTAGGTTAAGAGAGAAAAAAAAAAGTAATACACTGAGCTGCTATTATGGAAAGTTTATTATTATTGGTATATAAGCTTGCTGGGGGCTTAAGCACAGAGCAGTTGGATAATTTAGCTAGCTCGCGGATCCAATTAAAAAAAATCTATGTTGTGTCCACAGTGGGGGGATAGCCATCGCTGAGGAAGCGCTCTCTCCTCACTGGTGACTCACCTGTGGCATCCTGTTGGTTATACACAGTTTGGGATGCAAAATATTTTAAATCCTCTCATTACTGCCTTAGAGAAGACAGGCACTTCAAGCAGTTCTCCCATTTATCTGAGATTACCAGTTAAACTCGTTAAAAAGCATCTCTGGCTTGTTCAATCGGCTGTTGGGAAGATTTCTGTGTTCTCCAGCAATGGTGACGGTTGTGGCTTTGATTCGTGGAGTGTTACCCTTTCTTGGGTTTTTAACTTTGCTAAGTTCATTTGTGACTTGGGTTAAATGGCATCTGTGCTGGGATATTGCGTGCTCCCCCAACTGTTGTAGCTGGTGTCAATAAAGGTGCATTTAGGGAAATTTGAAATAAAACTCCAGGGTGTTTCTGTTCTTTGGGGGAGCAATGCACCAGAGACATTTGGAGCTTGAGCCAACAGCTTTCCCTAGCTGTGATTGCAAATTACTGTGGTATGTATAGATTGCTAGAGGAACACTATTTTGAGGAAACCTGTATTTTTATAGAATGTCACTTTTATGCACAATCTAGGCAAGAGAGAGAGAGAGAGAAAACTAATTTAGACAGCAGATAGTATTCTCTTGAATGGGGATTATGAAAGAAATGTTTACAAAAAACCCAGCTCTGAATATGGCTTTTTATTTAATCATTATTACATCAATCATCAATATCAATACTTACTAGCAAGCTGATAATGTAGCCAGTAGGTGAAACAGCTATTAAAAAGTGTAAAAAAATGATGAATCAGGTATGGGGGGTATTAATGCACTCCAATTATTTAATGATAAGTACATATTTTTGAAAGTGTTTGTTTTTAATCATCGACTAGAATATTAGTTTGCAAAAATGTAATTGCTTCTTAATTTCACATCTTAGCTTCTTTGTGCTGGGTACAAAGGTAGTATATTTCTGTAGTTATTGTTTGCAGCACTCCGTGTAAAAAATCACGTTCATTTCAAGAAGCTGTTATGGTATTGATTCTGGTAAAGACTTCCATTAACTGACCAATCTAAATCTCATAAGTGATGTCAGGATAGTTATGCATTTGCTTGGTTCAAGTATTCAGCCATTATGTTAGAATGCAGGCAGGGTCTGAATATGGCTGTTAAATTATTTCTAAATACCGAACCAGAACAGTTTAACAGTTCTGCAGTTTGAGACTGACACAAAAATGACAATCTGCCACCTCTTTGTTTTTTAAATATTAACGTTGTATTGGGATAGTATTTTTGGAGTAAAAACCTGTGGCACGAGAGGATAAGTGACATAAACAAAGGCAGCTGGGCTTCATGAAATAATGGAACAATAAGGCCCTTGCAGCGGCGCTCATCACTCCAGTATGTTAATTAGCATTCTGTTGTGGCCGCAACACTGAAAACATGTAATCTGTATTGGTGTACAGTACAGCTGTGAACACACATTCTTTTTTGTGAGTCCCTGGAGTTAGCCTTGCCATTGGCATACGCGTTTGGGCCAAAAGTCAAGCCATCACCACTAAAATAGCACACTATAGCGGCAAAATGTCATTTGTCTTTTCTGATTTTTTTTTCCCTCCCCTCAATGCCACATGCTATCCAGTGATGTAATCCAGTATCACTGCATCTGCCTCTCCGCTCTATTTTTCGCAAGGGTATGGGTGGGGGGAGTGGTATGTGCCAGGGAGCAGGAAGATTTAAGAGACCGTGGCCCCAAAAGGGTCAAATAAAAAAAAAATCAATTCTTCCTTTTTGCATTATTTAAATGTAGATATTTTTAAAAGGCACAATCTTCCTTAAGTGTCAAAGACCTAGAACGTGCCCCTTATTTTCTGGGTGGCAAGAGGGGTGGCTATTCTTCATGTAAAGGCCTGCAGAAGAGGAGACCAAGGGGATGGAATCTCAGCAAACTTTTATCTTTAGTCATCATTTATATCCAGAGAATGGCTCATCGTTTTCATGGATATGATAACCACTTGGGGTAGGATCTGCTCTTCCCATTTCACAGCAGAAGAAACTGAGGCTGAAGCACGGTCCTACTTGCTGGGCCTGTCTGGCTCTTGTCCACAGGCAGGTGTGGGTGGCTGGAGGGAGTAGGAACACTTGGTCATTTTTAGGGGAGGGGTAGCTGCCAGGGCAAAGAAGCGGTGAGGGGCAGGGCATGGTGACTGTGGCCTTCAGGGACAGGACCCACAAAGCCCTCTCCTCTAGGATCTCGCTGCTCACAGGTGGCCGGCCAGCTGGGAGCCACCCCTGGTACTGCCAGGATGTGACCCTAGGATCTTTCTGATGCCAGCCTAAAGATAGGGAGGCCTGGCAGGGGTCCAGAGATGTCAGTTTTGATGGTAATGTCACAGGAGCTGAACTAAGTAGCCAACACTGTGCTCAGATTTTACCTGATGGAGTGTGGCTTGAAAAGTGAAAATAATTTCAAGTCTCTCTGAAAGTCTCTGGGCTATGTGTGTGTGTGTGTGTGTGTGTGTGTGTGTGCGCGCGCGCGTGTGTGCAAGGGTGTAGGAGATTGCAGCCTTTCCAGCACAGAGTACAAGTGCATGTGTGCACACACACATATTCTCACTCACAAATCAATATATGAATGCATGCATATATACATATGTATATATATATATATACACATCCCTTTGCAAAATAATTTTTTATCAAAAATTACATCTAGCCCTTTGCATTTATTTTCTATACAGATAAGGACCATGCAGTTGTTGAAATCTTTCCCTATATTTCAGCTTCTCCCCTCAATTCCTACCATCTGATCTGAATATACCAAAAAAGATTAAAACACAGGAAAAATAAACTCAAATAACAAAATAAACAAACAAAAAAAACCCACCTGGCTCTAAAGTAACTTCCAGATTCTTTTGCGTAAAGCTTCTTGTCTCTTTCTGAAAGATGAGAATGAATAGTTAGCTCTAGATTTTTCTTTTCATCTGCCTCAAACCTGATTGGAAAACTACCCCCACCACATAAAGAAAACCCAGCATGTGGGTCACCATGTTGATCCAGTTTGGTTCTGTGTTTTGACTGTGGAGGAATCAAATCGGCGATTTGGTGACATGTGTGAATATTCACCTGGGAAATGATTAGGTTAAAGGTTAATAGCACTTGCTTTCCCTTCTCTCCTTTCCTCTCCTCTCCTCTCCTCTCCTCTCCTCTCCTCTCCTCCTCTACCTCTGGTAGAACTGACATCTTCCCCAGTTGTCTGGGCCTTCTCCTGAACCCCCCTTCTGGCCCCTAGGCCTCCTGAGAGACCCTGCTTGGTGACTTTCCCTTACTTGCCTAGGGAGGCAGGCAGGGCTGACACTGAGATTTTAGGTCCTTGTCTCTCTTCTCCTAGATATTCATACACCCTCCTTTAGTTAATGGCTCTTTAAATGCTAAAATGCCTAGCAAAACCAAAACAAAACAAAATAAAATGCTGCCTGTCAAAGAAATAAGAACAACAAAAAAATGTTGGTATCTTTTAGAATTTGTCTTCCTAGTGCTAAAAGTATATAATTAATAGGAGAATTTTCCTCCAGATGTGGCTATACTATAATAGTGCCTTATAAATGCTACAGAAAGAAAAATTGCTTGGAACGAAGGCGTCCTCAATGAGAGCACACCTGGGTCTGACAAAGATTGCATTTAGGGACTGCTGCGCTCTCCCATCGCAGAGAAAGACCAAGTCTCAGGGAGCAGCTGGAGAGAAAGCCCAGGCAAATCTGCATGCAAATAGCAGCACATTGTTAACTTAATCAGATGCCGAGGAAAAGATGCGCCAGAACGCGGAGGATGATCTACACACACGGAGGGGAGCGGCCGCGCTGCACCGGCGCTGGGGCCAGGGTGGGCCCGGGCAGGACGCGGGCAACCCACCTGCCCAGCCCACCCGCTGCCGGCCTGTTTGCCTGGCCTGCAGTCAGTCCATTGGCCGCGCGATGCCTGATTCGCTTTTTGAAAAGCCAGAAACCATGGAGTATATTTCAATTGGATGGAAGCTTTATTATTTTTTAAAATGGTGATATAGGTATGGGCATTATTTCGCCTGACTCCATAATTCCAATTAAATAATATTTCTGCTTAAATATCCGGGCGCGTGAAGATAAGAAATACTGCCCTGGAGTGTATAAAGATTTTTTTTTTCATTTTAGAGAGAGAGAGAGAGAGAGAGAGAGAGAGAGAGAGAGAGAGAGAAAGAGTAGCTCTCTATAGATTGAAGTACTGGGTATAAATTGTACCTTAAGAAGAAGTGGAAGACACCTGTTATTTATATTTTATATTAATATTAATGGAAAAATGTATTTTAAATCTCCATCTTTTAGTCTAGCACCATAAAAAATAAAAAGTAATACTATTTAATCACCCACAGCTTAATAGTGCCTTAGTTGTTTACTGCCGTTGCACTAATTGCTCTGTACTAATGTGTTTTTCTGTGATATCCAGTAGTGCTAAGAGAACAGAGATCCATAACCAATTAAATATAGTGTTTTTTATGTTAAAAATATATCTGGTGAGACTAGAAAAGGAACAGAAGCCGCCCTTAAGAAAGGCGCGTTGGCACCGTCTCGGTGCCCAGCAGAAGGTGCCTGCATTGCCTCTTTTGCGCAAAGACAAAGGGGGTAATGTTTTTGGCAAGAAAACAAATCCAAGGAAAACACAACAAACTGAGCGTTTCCTATTTTTTCCCCCCTCCTGCAACTCCTCGGGCTGTTTCTGTCCTTTCTTTTCCAACAGGGCGAGTTGGATTTGGGGGGGAAGAAGGGAGAGCGGATCGGCC